>NC_091191.1:30329808-30429808 GCF_040958095.1 Procambarus clarkii
TGTTCATCCCATACCCAAGACCATTCCCCCTGTGAGGCGAGCCCAAAGCATCTGTCTTCCAACTTTGTGTAGAAAGACAGATAGACAAACAGACATTCTCTCATATAGATTTACATTGTATCTTTCCAATTGCAGTTATAGAATATATATTGCCAGAACAAAAGTCTCACAACAACTACAACCATTTTAGATCACTGTAGTGTGTAGTTCTCTGGGTCATGAGGCGGCTCTTCTAGCGAAATGATACACAAGAAATCGTTTTTTTTCCTGTATATTAACCTAGAGATTATTTTATAAGTGACCATATATTATTTAATGGTAATATATAGTTTGTCTTTAAATTGTTAAAGAAGATGGCACCTTCAGATAAGACCCAGTTGCTTATGCAAATATCACGCTGGAGCTTTATTATTAGCGGGAGAGAATTACAGTCACCAATATTGTTGAACTCGGGATCTGGAAGCTCAGTCAGGTCACACTGGGTGAAGGATGAGGTCACTTGCCCTGGCGCTCTCTGCCTGGTCTCGTTACGTTGGCCTTCAACCATGACTTCCTGGTAGTGAACAGTGAATATTTATATATTAAAATAAAGTCGAAATGAATACAGTCAGAACCCATCATCTGGGTAGTGGGCGCCAGTGCCCATCATCTGGGTAGTGGGCGCCAGTGCCCATCATCTGGGTAGTGGGCGCCAGTGCCCATCATCTGGGTAGTGGGCGCCAGTGCCCATCATCTGGGTAATGGACGCCAGTGCCCATCATCTGGGTAGTGGGCGCCAGTGCCCATCATCTGGGTAGTGGGCGCCAGTGCCCATCATCTGGGTAGTGGGCGCCAGTGCCCATCATCTGGGTAGTGGGCGCCAGTACCCATCATCTGGGTAGTGGGCGCCAGTGCCCATCATCTGGGTAGTGGGCGCCAGTACCCATCATCTGGGTAGTGGGCGCCAGTGCCCATCATCTGGGTAGTGGGCGCCAGTGCCCGTCATCTGGGTAGTGGGCGCCAGTGCCCATCATCTGGGTAGTGGGCGCCAGTGCCCATCATCTGGGTAGTGGGCGCCAGTGCCCATCATCTGGGTAGTGGGCGCCAGTGCCCATCATATGGGGAGTGGGCGCCAGTGCCCATCATATGGGGAGTGGGCGCCAGTGCCCATCATCTGGGGAGTGGGCCACTAGTGCATTTCTTTGCCCATGACCTACAATGTTGTTTAGACCACATTGCCTGCATCTCCATATCATCTCATCTCCATCTCTCTCTTCCCCTCCCTTCCCTTCCTTCTCTCTTACCTCCTTCTCCATAATTCCTTCTCTACAATACCCTTCCCTCTTTTTTCTTCCCTTCCTCCCTTATTCTCCCTTTAAGTTCAAGTACGTTTATTGAGACAATAAAATATATCTCAAAGGGATAAAGTAGCTTTGGTTATTTCTACCCTCCTCTCCTTCAAGTCCCTAAAGGGGACCACAACTCCCATCTCCCTTTGCATTCTGATTAAGCTCCCTTCATCCACCCGTTCCCTAAATATCTATCCCATCCCCCCCTTCCCTCGAAGCCTTCCCTCGTTACTCCCTCCCAAGCCTCCCTCCTCCCTATCTACCCACCACCATGATGCAAGTTATCTCAGGGGAAACAGTCACGACAACCAACAAACGACTTCCTGTGACAACTATGAAACAAAGATTGCCTTATGATGTTAGTGAATGGAAGTTGAGAGGAAGTAGTTATTACAAGAGGACTCGTGAAGTGAACCCTTCAGCTAAACTTGTCAGGGAAACCTTCATTACCTGTTTGTGAGTGAGTGTTGTATGAATGAGTCTGAATGTGATTAAATGTGTGTTTGTATTCATCTTAGGTTATTCAGCTAAATGTGCTTGCAGGGTCGAGAGCCTGCTACTCAGCCCCGTCTTTCCTGTAGTTTGTGACATAATGCAGTGAATTCTAGGATTTACCTTTCTTGTAATAGGTAATTTGGAAACAATATTTGGAATTACCGTCTCACCTGGAATTATGGGTATCCCTAATGTTCTTTCTAGCGTTTATATTTTCCAGATTGCTCTGGTTTTAATATTATCTAGGTTTTATATGTTTTATGGTGCAGGCGAGGAGTCACAATAACGTGGCTGAAATATGTTGACCAAACCACACACTAGAAAGTGAAGGGACGACGACGTTTCGGTCCGTTCTGAATCATTCTCAACAATCGACTTAAGAATGGTCCAGGACGGACCGAAACGTTGTCGTCCTTTCACTTTCTAATGTGTGGTTTGGTCAACATGTTTTTATGGTGTTCTGTTATTTATATGATCAAAGGTTGCTCTTGTGCTTATATATTTTAATGTTGATGAAATGTTTTAAAGTTCATATGTTGATGTAGTGTTCTCAATTTCAAAAGTTACTAAATTAAATTGAAACATATACACTAGAATAATCTTGGATCTTAAATATACACTTCAGCAGCATTAGAACATTCAAACATTACAGAGCAACCTAGGAACAAAGCACATACTAGAGCTATCTTGGAACGTGTATACGCACTTTAGATTAGAGCGACGTTTCTGAGCCGGAGTTTCGGGGAACCCCGGCTTAGAAACGTAGGGTTCCGGGGAGAACCCCGCGGAACCCTGGGGCCAGATTCACGAAAGAGTTACGCAAGCACTTACGAACCTGTATATCTTTTCTCAGTCTTTGGCGGCTTTGTTTGCAAATATTAAACAGTTAATGAGCCCCAAAGTACCATGAGGCTGTTTATAACAATAACAACAGTTGATTGGAAAGTTTTCGTGCTTGTAAACTGTTTAATAAATGTAACCAAAGCCGTGAAAGATTGAGATAAAATGAACACGTTCGCAAGTTCGTAACTGCTTCGTGAATCTGGTCCCAGGTTCCCGAGAGTTTTATCAATACCTGCGAGAGGTATTGATAAAAATGGATATTATTAACCAAACGCAAATGAATTAAATTTAACAAATCACCGCAAGGTCCTGGAGGAAATGCCGGTCGGCCGAGCGGACAGCACGCTGGACTTGTGATCCTGTGGTCCTGGGTTCGATCCCAGGCGCCGGCGAGAAACAATGGCCACAGTTTCTTTCAACCTATGTCCCTGTTACCTAGCAGCAAAATAGGTACCTGGGTGTTATTCAGCTGTCATGGGCTGCTTCCTGGGGGTGGAGGCCTGGTCGAGTACCGGGCCGCGGGGACACTAAAAGCCCCGAAATCATCTCAAGATAACCTCAAGAAATGCATTGACTTCAAGTAATTTCATTCATTGGTTTAAAAGAGTACAGAACCTTTGGAATAAAATCATGTTGCAAAAGGAAATCTTTAAAATGTTTCAAGCACTACAGGGGCTTACGAGCGAGGAAGGATATCAGCAAATTTCAAGCCTTATTGAAACCCATGAGGAAGATCTGGTGATCAAACTCGGGCATTATTTCCCCTACCTTTCAACACAAGTGTGTGATAGGATGAGTGATCCTTACCCTGAATCTTTTGCTCACTGGTGAACTTGACTTTAAGAGAACAGGAAGAACTTTGTGAGATACAACCTTATCGTGCACTCACGATGTAATTCCCTGACCTTATCCCAGGATATGCTCTCGATTTCTGTGGAAGATGATTAACCTATCATTCACAGGAAAGCAATAGATATATAGCTGTAGTTTTTAACTTCTTACATGTGAGAGGAAGCTTCTTCTCATTTTACCAATATCATGAGGAAAAAAACAGAAATCGTCTTCTTTTAGTTGAAAATCAAATCCGTGCGTGTTAATTTATAGTTAACCCCCGAATTAAGTATTTGTGTGCTAAACGACTTCTAGAACCGGTTCCAGGTAGAGTCCAGGCATAGCATCACACACACACGCCCTTCACACTATCAACACACCAACACCTAAGTAGATATCAAACACCTTTACGCAAAGGAGTCCAACACCCCAAAAATTAATCAATTAAATGCTGATCCTGAAACGCGCTCTCTCACTCTCTCTCTCTCTCTCTCTCTCTCTCTCTCTCTCTCTCTCTCTCTCTCTCTCTCTCTCTCTCTCTCTCTCTCTCTCTCTCTCTCTCTCTCTCTCACTCTCTCTCTCTCTCTCTCTCTCTCTCTCTCTCTCTCTCTCTCTCTCTCTCTCTCTCTCTCTCTCTCACTCTCTCTCTCTCTCTCTCTCTCTCTCTCTCTCTCTCTCTCTCTCTCTCTCTCTCTCTCTCTCTCTCTCTCTCTCTCTCTCTCTCTCTCTCTCACTCTCTCTCTCTCTCTCTCTCTCTCTCTCTCTCTCTCTCTCTCTCTCTCTCTCTCTCTCTCTCTCTCTCTCTCTCTCTCTCTCTCTCTCTCTCTCTCTCTCTCTCTCTCTCTCTCTCTCTCGGGCCTTGCATAGTAGGCTGAGAAGTGCGTTCTGGCTACTAGGTACGACATATATATATATATATATATATATATATATATATATATATATATATATATATATATATATATATATATATATATACATATATATAAATGTATATATAAAAATATATATGTATATATATATATATATATATATATATATATATATATGTGTGTGTGTGTGTGTGTGTGTGTGTGTGTGTGAGTGTGTGTGTGTGTGTGTGTGTATGTGTGTATACATATATATATATATATATATATATATATATATATATATATATATATATATATATATATATATATATGTCGTACCTAGTAGCCAGAACGCACTTCTATGCCTACTATGCAAGGCCCGATTTGCCTAATAAGCCAAGTTTTCATGAATTAATTGTTTTTCGACCACCTAACCTACCTAACCTAACCTAACCTAACTTTTTCGGCTACCCAACCTAACCTAACCTATAAAGATAGGTTAGGTTAGGTTAGGTAGGGTTGGTTAGGTTCGGTCATACATCTACGTTAATTTTAACTCCAATAAAAAAAAATTGACCTCATACGTAATGAAATGGGTAGCTTTATCATTTCATAAGAAAAAAAATTGAGAAAATATAATAATTCAGGAAAACTTGGCTTATTAGGCAAATCGGGCCTTGCATAGTAGGCATAGAAGTGAGTTCTGGCTACTAGGTACGACATATATATATATATATATATATATATATATATATATATATATATATATATATATATATATATATATATATATATATATATATATATATATATACAACTTTAGAACACTTTCCCACCAGGAGACTCGAACCCTAGCCAGCACAGAAGCCTTCCAGCAACTGGCATAACAGGTACGCCTTAACCCTCTCCACCACCTGCTCAGACCCTTAAAGAGATGGTAATTTCGGAGTATTTAAATACCACAAAGATCACCACCTCCCAAGAGCACTAGAGCAAGTGAGGGGTCATTTAGACGTTAATTTCATCAAGTCCCTGTTAATATGGGAAGACACAGTGTCTATGCTTAAGGCACAACTCTCCTAAACACGAGAGTCAAGTATACAACTTGACTCTCGTTGTATACTACGAGTCGAAAAACAACTTCATACGTTGTATGAAGTTGTATACTTGACTCTCGTGTTTAGGAGAGTTGTGCCTTAAGCATATATATATATATATATATATATATATATATATATATATATATATATATATATATATATATATATATATATATATATATATATATATATATATATATATATATATATATATATGTATATATATATATATATATATATATATATATATATATATATATATATATATATATATGTCGTACCTAATAGCCAGAACGCACTTCTCAGCCTACTATTCAAGGCCCGATTTGCCTAATAAGCCAAGTTTTCATGAATTAATGTTTTTTCGTCTACCTAACCTACCTAACCTAACCTAACCTAGCTTTTTTTGGCTACCTAACCTAACCTTACCTATAAATATAGGTTAGGTTAGGTTAGGTAGGGTTGGTTAGGTTCGGTCATATATCTACGTTAATTTTAACTCCAATAAAATAAAATTGACCTCATACATAGAGAAAAGGGTTGCTTTATCATTTCATAAGAAAAAAATTATAGTAAATATATTAATTCAGGAAAACTTGGCTTACTAGGCAAATCTGGCCTTGAATAGTAGGCTGAGAAGTGAGTTCTGGCTACTAGGTACGACATATATATATATATATATATATATATATATATATATATATATATATATATATATATATATATATATACATATATATATATATATATATATATATATATATACATATATATATATATATATATATATATATATATATATATATATATATATATATATATATATATATATATATATATATATATATATATATATACGGGTACCACCTCTGGTGCCAATGTGGGGACCCATAGCCTCGGAGAAGAAAATAAAAAGTATTCAGAGGAGACCTTGTGGTTTCTCACTGAACACTAATATTATCTTCTCCTACCACCCCATTCTTTTGTATGTACACATATATATTTACTTTATTTGAACTTTGTTACAAAAAAGGTTACAATATACATATACTTTGTTACAATATAAATATATATATATATATATATATATATATATATATATATATATATATATATATATAAATATATATATATATATATATATATATATATATATATATATATATATATATATATATATATATATATATATATATTTATATATATATATATATATATATATATATATATATATATATATATATATATATATATATATATATATATATATATATATATATATATATATGTCGTACCTAGTAGCCAGAACGCACTTCTGAGCCTACTATGCAAGGCCCGATTTGCCTAATAAGCCAAGTTTTCCTGAATTAATATATTTTCTCAATATTTTTTCTTATGAAATGATAAAACTACCCATTTCATTATGTATGAGGTCAATTTTTTTTTAATGGAGTTTAAATTAACGTAGATATATGACTGAACCTAACCAACCCTACCTAACCTAACCTAACCTATCTTTATAGGTTAGGTTAGGTTAGGTAGCCGAAAAAGTTAGGTTAGGTTAGGTTAGGTAGGTTAGGTAGTCGAAAAACAATTAATTCATGAAAACTTGGCTTATTAGGCAAATCGGGCCTTGCAAAGTAGGCTCAGAAGTGCGTTCTGGCTACTAGGTACGACATATATATATATATATATATATATATATATATATATATATATATATATATATATATATATATATATATATATATATATATATATATATATATATATATATATATATATATATATATATATATATATATATATATATATATATATATATATATTTATATATGTTCTTGTCTTGTCCTTACTCTCATGGTGGGTAGAGTAAATAGTTCCGTGATTTGGGTGTTCATGGTAGGTCGCTCTATTCTTATGTGAATTGCCTCAAGAATTTGTAATCTTCTTGAATCTTGGGTTATCGAAGCATGTCTTCTCGAAGCATGTACAAAGGAAGCCCCTTTCATCAGTCCACAAGGAGACATGTATTTACAAATAGACGGAGTAGCAATGGGCTCCCCCTTAGGAGTTTTATTTGCTAATTTTTATATGGGAACCATCGAAGATAGGGTCTTCAGTAGCAGACAAAAACCAACTGTATACTGCCGTTATGTAGATGACATATTCGTAATAGTAAAAGACTCAGATGAACTAATTGACCTAAAAAGACACCTAGAGAGAGAGTCAGTACTCCGATTTACACATGAAAATAGTGAAAATAACAGTCTGCCATTCTTGGATGTACTAATAACAAAAACAGGAACCTCTTTAAGCACCAACGTATATACCAAGCCCACCAACATAGGATTATGCCTGAACGGTAGAAGTGAGTGCCCCCAAAGATACAAAGCCAGTGTTCTCAATGCTTATATTCGTCGATCGCTTACCCACTGCTCTGAATGGAGCAACGTGAGTAGAGAGTTTGAAAGAGTAACTCAGGTATTGGTGAACAACGAATATAGCAACGCGGAAATAAACGCTGCTATAAGAAGACACTTAGACCGTTGGTATAATTCAGAACCTAGAACAGAAACCACAACACCCCCAATAAAATTATATTACAAATCAACCATGCACAGTGAACATATAAAAGAGGAAAGAATAATGAAAGAAATAATCCGTAAAGGAGTAAAAAGCACTACTCCTAACCAAAACATAAACCTGATAATATTCTACAAAACCAAGAAGACTTCCGAACTCCTTATCAAAAACAGCCCGAAGCCGACGGAGAACCCTCTACAGCAGTCAAGCGTTGTATACATGTACACTTGCCCCCACGAAGGATGTAACCTTCAATGTAAGTACATAGGTATGACGTCGACCAAGCTGACGAGGCGTTTGACATGCCATCTTCAATCTGGTGCCCCTAGGAATCACATGAGACAAGCCCATGACATTACTCTAACAAGAGAAATGTTGAACAAGAATACTTGCATAATAGACAAAACCCAAGATTCAAGAAGATTACAAATTCTTGAGGCAATTCACATAAGAATAGAGCGACCTACCATGAACACCCAAATCACGGAACTATTTACTCTACCCACCATGAGAGTAAGGACAAGACAAGAACATATCGATGCCAACACAGAAGACAATGTCCAACATAACAGGCCAATTACACTGGATTAATCTTTGTGTTTATATAGGAGATGCCTCGTATGGGCCAATAAGCCTTCTGCAGCCCCTATGTTTATCCCTTATGTATCCCCCCATGTTTTCACCTTCATTGTATTATCACCTGACCTAATGCGGGTATAAAATCAACTAGTATTGTAAGATCTGTTCACTTGAGAATGAACCATGGAGGTTCGAAACGTCGTGCAAATTATACAAATAAGTGTAATACACTCTATAGTAAATCACTTCTTTTCTTCACCTTAAAAGTACGAAAATGAGTTTTGGAGAACTCCTATTTCAATTAAGCCCTGATGCTAAGAAAATAGTTAGAGGGATAGAAGCCCTAAACCAGAAAATAATAAATACGGAATATGCGGTCATATTCAATGAAACATGTTTGAAAGAAAACCTGCTGCCAGTATACACCAATATCTATATATATATATATATATATATATATATATATATATATATATATATATATATATATATATATATATATATATATATATACATATATATATATATATATATATATATGTATATATATATATATATATATATATATATATATATATATATATATATATATATATATATATATATATATATATATATATATATATATATATATGTAACTCCTTTTTTGTAACAAAGTTCAAATAAAGTAAATATATATGTGTACATACAAAAGAATGGGGGTGGTAGAAGAAGATAATATTAGTGTTCAGTGAGAAACCACAAGGTCTCCTCTGAATACTTTTTATTTTCTTCTCCGAGGCTATGGGTCCCCACATTGGCACCAGAGGTGCCATCTTGAGGTTATCTTGAGATGATTTCGGGGCTTTAGTGTCCCCGCGGCCCGGTCCTCGACCAGGCCTCCACCCCCAAGAAGCAGCCCATGACAGCTGATTAACTCCCAGGTACCTATTTACTGCTAGGTAACAGGGGCATTCAGGGTGAAAGAAACTTTGCCCATTTGTTTCTGCCTCGTGCGGGAATTGAACCCGTGCCACAGAATTACGAGTCCTGCGCGCTATCCACCAGGCTACGAGGCCCCCAATACCATTTATTTTGTGGTACCATTTGTGTGGTACCCTCACAAATTTTATATATATATATATATATATATATATATATATATATATATATATATATATATATATATATATATATATATATATATATATATAAATATATATATATATATATATATTTATATATATATATATATATATATTTATATAGATATATATATATATATATATATATATATATATATATATATATATATATATATATATATATATATATATATATATTATTAAATATGACCGAAAAAGTAAGATTAATAATTCTAACACGAATTTTCTCAATCTTTCGTACATTACGCTTTACTGTTGGAGGTAAATCAAAAATCAATTCTCCAAAATTCATTTTTATTTCTAGTCTGACGCGACACGGGCACGTTTCGTAAAACTTATTACATTTTCAAAGACTTTAGTTCACAAATACACAACTGATTAGAACTTACGTATCTCCGATTTTATATCTACATTTGAGTGAGGTGGGAGGGGTGATGTGGCATTAACACAAGACAGAACAAGAGGGGATATTAATAGGGTATTAAAAGTATCAACACAAGACAGAACATAAACAATGGGTATTGAATAGAAGTGTTTGTAGAAAGCCTATTGGTCCATATTTCTTGATGCTTCTATATTGGAGCGGAGTCTTGAGGTGGGTAGAATATAGTTGTGCAATAATTGGCTGTTGATTGCTGGTGTTGACTTCTTGATGTGTAGTGCCTCGCAAACGTCAAGCCGCCTGCAATCGCTGTATCTATCGATGATTTCTGTGTTGTTTACTAGGATTTCTCTGGCGATGGTTTGGTTGTGGGAAGAGATTATATGTTCCTTAATGGAGCCCTGTTGCTTATGCATCGTTAAATGCCTAGAAAGAGATGTTGTTGTCTTGCCTATATACTGGGTTTTTTGGAGCTTACATTAATTAAGTTCCTTATATTAAGGAACATATAATCTCTTCCCACAACCAAACCATCGCCAGAGAAATCCTAGTAAATAACACAGAAATCATCGATAGATACAGCGATAGCAGGCGGCTTGACGTTTGCGAGGCACTACACATCAAGAAGTCAACACCAGCAATCAACAGCCAATTATTGCACAACTATATTCTACCCACCTCAAGACTCCGCTCCAATATAGAAGCATCAAGAAATATGGACCAATAGGCTTTCTACAAACACTTCTATTCAATACCCATTGTTTGTGTTCTGTCTTGTGTTGATACTTTTAATACCCTATTAATATTCCCTCTTGTTCTGTCTTGTGTTAATGCCACATCACCCCTCCCACCTCACTCAAATGTAGATATAAAATCGGAGATACATAAGTTCTAATCAGTTGTGTATTTGTGAACTAAAGTCTTTAAAAATGTAATAAGTTTTACGAAACGCGCCCGTGTCGCGTCAGACTAGAAATAATAATGAATTTTGGAGAATTGATTTTTGATTTACCTCCAACAGTGAAGCGTAATGTACGAAAGATTGAGAAAATTCGTGTTAGAATTATTAATCTTACTTTTTCGGTCATATTTAATAATATATGTCTACAGGAAAGACTGCTACCAAAATATACTAATATATATATATATATATATATATATATATATATATATATATATATATATATATATATATATATATATATATATATATATATATATATATATATATATATATATATATATATATATATATACACAGAGTGTGTGTGTATGTGTGTATCTGCGTCTGTGTTGATTCCTGAGCCTATTGGGCTCTATCGTATCTACATTTGTATTCACCTAGTTGTGCTTGCGGGGGATGAGCTCTGGCTCTTTCGGCCCGTCTCTCAACTGTCAATCAAAGATTTTTTTCATCACCAGAAAGCAGCCCGTAACAGTTGTCTAACTCAAAGGTACTTATTTACTGCAATGTAACTTGCTTGAGAGGTGAAAGAAATTCTGCCTATTTATTTCCGCCATCGCCAGGAATCGATCCCCCGTCCACAGGACTACGTATCCAGCATGCTATCCACTCAGTCACAAGGCGCCCCAGACTGGAGTTTAGTGTACTCACCTAGTTCTCACCTAGTTGTGTTTGCGGGGGTTGAGCTCTGGCTCTTTTGTCCCGCCTCTCAACCGTCAATCAACTGGTGTACAGATTCCTGAGCCTATTGGGCTCTATCATATCTACACTTGAAACTGTGTATGGAGTCAGCCTCCACCACATCACTTCCTAATGCATTCCATTTGTCAACCACTCTGACACTAAAAAAGTTCTTTCTAATAGCTCTGTGGCTCATTTGGGCACTCAGTTTCCACCTGTGCCCCCTTGTGTTAAATAGACTGTCTTTATCTACCCTATCAATTCCCTTCAGAATCTTGAATGTGGTGATCATGTCCCCCCTTACTCTTCTGTCTTCCATCAAAGTCAGGTTTAATTCCCGTAGTCTCTCCTCGTAGCTCATATCTCTCAGCTCGGGTACTAGTCTGGTGGCAAACCTTTGAACCTTTTCCAGTTTAGTCTTATCCTTCACTAGATATGGACTCCATGCTGGGGCTGCCTACTCCAGGATTGGTCTGACATATGTGGTATACAAAGTTCTGAATGATTCTTTACACAAGTTTCTGAATGCCGTTCGTATGTTGGCCAGCTTTGGCATATGCCGCTGATGTTATCCGCTTGATATGTGCTGCAGGAGACAGGTCTGGCGTGATATCAACCCCCAAGTCTTTTTCCTTCTCTGACTCCTGAAGAATTTCCTCTCCCAGATGATACCTTGTATCTAGCCTCCTGCTACCTACACCTATCTTCATTACATTACATTTGGTTGGGTTAAACTCTAACAACCATTTGTTCGACCTTTCCTTCAGCTTGTCTAGGTCTTCTTGAAGCCTCAAACAGTCCTCTTCTGTTTTAATCCTTCTCATAATGTTAGCATCGTCCGCAAACATTGAGAGAAGTGAATCGATACCCTCCGGGACATCATTTACATATATCAGAAACAAGATAGGACCGAGTACAGAGCCCTGTGGGACTCCACTGGTGACTTCACGCCAATCGGAGGTCTTCTCCCTCACCGTAACTCTCTGCTTCCTATTGCTTAGATACTCCCTTATCCACTGGAGCACCTTACCAGCTACACCTGCCTGTCTCTCCAGCTTATGTGCCAGCCTCTTAGGCGGTACTGTGTCAAAGGCTTTCCGACAATCCAAGAAAATGCAGTCCGCCCAGCCCTCTCTTTCTTGCTTAATCTTTGTCACCTGATCGTAGAATTCTATCAAGCCTGTAAGGCAAGATTTACCCTCCCTGAACCCATACTGGTGATTTGTCACGAAGTCCCTTCTCTCCAGATGTGTTACCAGGTTTTTTCTCACGATCTTCTCCATCACCTTGCATGGGATACAAGTCAAGGACACTGGCCTGTAGTTCAGTGCCTCTTGCTTGTCGCCCTTTTTGAATATTGGGACCACATTCGCCGTCTTCCATATTTCTGGTAGGTCTCCCGTCTCCAGTGACTTACTATACACTATGAAGAGTGGCAAGCAAAGTGCCTCTGCACACTCTTTCAGTATCCATGGTGAGATCCCATCTGGACCAACAGCCTTTCTAACATCCAGATCCAGCAGGTGTCTCTTGACCTCCTCTCTCGTAATTTCGAACTCTTCCAAGGCCGCCTGGTTTACCTCCCTTTCTCCTAGCACAGTGACCTCACCTTGTTCTGTTGTGAAGATCTCCTGGAACCTCTTGTTGAGTTCTTCGCACACCTCTCTGTCATTCTCTGTATACCTGTCCGCGCCTGTTTGAAGTTTCAATACCTGTTCTTTCACTGTTGTTTTCCTTCTGATGTGACTGTGGAGTAGCTTTGGTTCGGTCTTGGCTTTGTTTGCTATATCATTTTCAAACTTTTCTCTGCTTCTCTTCTCACCCTGACGTACTCATTCTTGGTTCTCTGGTATCTCTCTCTGCTTTCTGGTGTTCTGTTATTCCGGAAGTTCCTCCACGCCCTTTTGTTCAGTTTCTTCGCTTCCATACATGCCCTATTATACCATGGATTCTTCTGTTGCTTTTCGGATTTTTCCCTTTGGGCCGGGATGAACCTGTTTACTGCCTCCTGACACTTTTGGGTAACATAGTCCATCATACCCTGTACAGACTTATCTCTGAGGTCTGTGTCCCAAGGTATTTAACTTAGAAAACTTCTCATCTGTTCATAATTCCCCTTTCGATATGCCAACCTTTTGATTCCTAGTTCTTTTTTGGGGGAGATAAGTCCTAGCTTTACCAGGTACTCAAAGTTCAATACACTGTGGTCACTCATTCCCAAGGGCGCTTCCATTTTAACTTCCCTTATATCTCACTCATTTAGGGTAAATATCAAATCAAGCATGGCTGGTTCATCTTCTCCTCTCATTCTTGTTGGTTCTTTGATGTGCTGGCTTAGAAAGTTTCTTGTTGCCACGTCCAGCAGCTTAGCTCTCCATGTTTCTGGTCCTCCATGCGGGTCTCTGTTCTTCCAATTTATCTTCCCATGGTTGAAGTCTCCCATAATTAGTAGTCCAGA
This sequence comes from Procambarus clarkii, assembly GCF_040958095.1. Taxonomy (NCBI): domain Eukaryota; kingdom Metazoa; phylum Arthropoda; class Malacostraca; order Decapoda; family Cambaridae; genus Procambarus; species Procambarus clarkii. The sequence continues at coordinate 30,344,052 of NC_091191.1, forward strand.
TCCATTCCTGCTAGCAACAGAAGCTGCTCTTTCTATTATGTTAATGGTGGCCATGTTGTTTCTATCATATTCCTGTCTAGGTCTTCTGTCATTTGGTGGTGGATTATATATGACTACGACAATAATTTTTTTCCCTCCATTTGTTACGGTACCTGCTATGTAGTCACTGAAACCTTCACAGCCCTGAATATCCATCTCCTCAAAATCCCAGCCTTTTCTTACCAGCAGAGCTACACCACCCCCACCTCTTCCTTCCCTCTCTTTCCTTATAACATAATAGTCCTGTGGGAACACTGCGTTTGTTATCGTTTTCGTGAGCTTTATTTCTGTGAGGGCTATTATGTCTGGGTTTTCCTCTAGTACCCGTTCTCCAAGCTCATTTGCTTTATTTGTAATTCCAAACACACACAGTGTGTGTGTGTGTGTGTGTGTGTGTGTGTGTCTACTCACCTATTTGTGCTTGCGGGGGTTGAGCTCTGGCTCTTTGGTCTCGCCTCTCAACTGCCAATCAACTGGTGTACAGGTTCCTGAGCCTACTAGACTCTATCATATCTACAGTTGAAGCTGTGTATGGAGTCAGCCTCCACCGCATCACTTCCTAATGCATTGGGCTTGTCCAGTACTCTGACACTGAAACACACTGTGTACTCACCTAGTTGTACTCAACTAGTTGTGCTTGCGGGGGTTGAGCTTTAGCTCTTTGGTCCCGCCTCTCAACCGTCAATCAACAGGTGTACAGGTTCCTGAGCATATTGGGATCTATCATATCTACACTTAGTAGATATGTACCTATATATATGTACGAATACCTATATATTATGTGAGAAATCTTTAAAGAATTCTGATAAAGAAAGAGATCTAGGGGTGGTTCTAGATAGAAAACTATCACCTGAGGACCACATAAAGAATATTGTGCGAGGAGCCTATGCCACGCTTTCTAACTTCAGAATTGCTTTTAAATACATGGATGGCGATATACTAAAGAAATTGTTCACGACTTTTGTTAGGCCAAAGCTAGAATATGCAGCGATTGTGTAGTGCCCATATCTTAAGAAGCACATCAACAAACTGGAAAAGGTGCAAAGACACGCTACTAAGTGGCTCCCAGAGCTGAAGGGCAAGAGCTACGAGGAGAGGTTAGAGGCATTAAATATGCCAAAACTAGAAGACAGAAGAAAAAGAGGTGATATGATCACTACATACAAAATAGTTAAAGGAATTGATAAAATCGATAAGGAAGATTTCCTGAGACCTGGAACTTTAAGAACAACAGGTCAAAGATTTAAACTAGCTAAACACAGATGCCGAAGAAATATAAGAAAATTCACTTTCGCAATCACAGTGGTAGACGGTTGGAACAAGTTAGGTGAGAAGGTGGTGGAGGCCAAGACCGTCAGTAGTTTCAAAGCGTTATATGACAAAGAGTGCTGGGAAGACGGGACACCACGAGCTTAGCTCTCATCCTGTAACTACACTTAGGTTATCTTGAGGTTATCTTGAGATGATTTCGGGGCTTTAGTGTCCCCAAGGCCCGGTCCTCGACCAGGCCTCCACCCCCAGGAAGCAGCCCGTGACAGCTGACTAACACCCAGGTACCAATTTTACTGCTAGGTAACAGGGGCATAGGGTGAAAGATACTCTGCCCATTGTTTCTCGCCGGCGCCTGGGATCGAACCCAGGATCACAAGTACAGCGTGCTGTCCGCTCGGCCGACCGGCTCCCAAGTGTAGGTAATTACACTTTGGTAATTACTTGAAATTGTCTTTGGAGTCAGCCTCCACGACATCACTCTCTAATGCATTCCACCTGGTAACTACTCTGACACTGAAAAAGTTCCTTCTAACGTCCCTGTGGCTCTTTTGGGTACTCAGTTTCCACCTAAGCCCCCTTGTTCGCGTACCACCAGTGTTTAATAGTTTACCCTTGTCTACCCCTGTCAATTCCACTGAGGATTTTGTAGGTAGTGATCATGTCTCCCCACACTCTTCTGTCTTCCAGTGTCGTAAGGTGCATTTCCTGCAGCCTTTCCTCGTAACTCATGCCTCTTAGTTCTGGGACTAGTCTAGTGGCATACTTATGAACTTTTTCCAGCTTCGTCTTTTGCTTGACAAGGTACGGGCTCCATGCTGGGGCCGCATACTCCAGGATTGTTCTTACGTATGAGGTGTACAAGTTTCTGAACGATTTCTTACACAAGTTTCTGAAGGCTGTTCTGATGTTAGGCAGCCTCGCATATGCCGCAGACGTAATTCTATTTATGTGGGCTTCAGGAGACAGGTTTGGTGTGATATCAATTCCTAGATCTTTCTCTCTATTTCCGTTTCATTAAGTACTTCATCTCCTATTCTGTATCTTGTGTCTGGCCTCCTATTTCAACCGCCTAGTTTCCTTACTTTGCATTTACTCGGGTTAAACTTTAACAGCCATTTGTTGGACCATTCATTCAGTCTGTCTAAGTCGTTCTGTAGCCTCCTACTATCATCCTCTGTTTCAATCCTCCTCATAATTTCTGCATCGTCAGCAAATATTGAGAGAAACTATTCCATACCCTCTGGGAGATCATTTACATATATCAGAAACAGTATTGGTCCAATGACTGACCCCTGGGGGACTCCACTTGTGACGTCACGCCAATCCAAGACCTCATCCCTCACAGTGATTCATTGTCTTCTGTTATTTAGGTACTCCTTTATCCAACGAAGTACCTTCCCTTTCACTCCAGCCTGCATCTCCAGCTTTTTCACTAGCCTCTTGTATAGTACTGTATGAAAGGCTTTTTGACAATCCAAAAATATGCAGTCTACCCACCCCTCTTTTTCTTCCCTGATTTTTGTTGCCTGGTCGTAGAATTCAATTAGCCCTGTGAGGCAGGACTTGCAATCCCTGAACCCATGTTGATACTGTGTTACAAAGTTCTTTTCCTCAAGATGTTCCACTAGCTTTCTTCGCAAAGTCTTCTCCATCAGCTTGCATGATATGCAGGTTAGGGACACTGACCTGTAGTTCAGTGCTTCCTGCCTATCCGGTTTCTTGTATATTGGAACTACATTAGCTTCCTTTCAAATTTCTGGCAGTTCCCCTGTTGCCAGTGATTTGTTATACACTATGGAGAGTGGCAGGCATAGTGCTTCTGCTCTTTCCCTTAGAATCCAAGGGGAGATTCCATCCGGGCCTATAACTTTTGTCACATCCAACTCTAGTAAACACTTCCTTACTTCCCCGCTGGTAATCTCAAACTCTTCCAGTGGCTCCTGGTTAACTATTCCCTCTCTTATCTCTGGAATCTCTCCTTGCTCGAAAGTGAAGATCTCCTGGAATTTCGTATTCACTTCCTCACACACTTCCTTGTCGTTTGTAGTGAATCCTTTTGCCTCTATCCTTATATTCATTATCTGTTCCTTTGCTGTTTTTTTCTCCTGATGTGGCTGTGCAGAAATTTAGGTTGAGTCTTTGCCTTGCTTGCGATGTCATTTTCGTATTGTCTTTCTGCCTCTCTTCTTAGGCAGTGTGTGTGTGTGTGTGTGTGTGTGTGTGTGTGTGTGTACTCACCTAGTTGTACTCATCTAGTTGTGTTTGCGAGGGTTGAGCTCTGGCTCTTTGTTCCCGCCTCTGAACCGTCAATCAACAGGTGTACAGATTCTTGAGCCTACTTGGCTCTATCATATCTACACTTGAAACTGTGTATGGAGTCAGCCTCCACCACATCACTTCCTAATGCATTCCATTTGTCAACCACTCTGACACTAAAAAAGTTGTGTGTGTGTGTGTGTGTGTGTGTGTGTGTGTGTGTGTGTGTGTGTGTGTGTGTGTGTGTGTGTGTGTGTGTGTGTGTGTGTGTGTGTGTGTGTGTGTACTCACCTATTTGTACTCACCTATTTGTGCTTGCAGGAACGAGCATTGACTCTTGGATCCCGCCTTTCCAGCTATCGGTTGTTTACAGCAATGACTCCTGTCCCATTTCCCTATCATACCTAGTTTTAAAAGTGTGAATAGTATTTGCTTCCACAACCTGTTCTCCAAGTGCATTCCATTTTTCCACTACTCTCACGCTAAAAGAAAACTTCCTAACATCTCTGTGACTCATCTGAGTTTCCAGTTTCCACCCATGTCCCCTCGTTCTGTTATTATTACGTGTGAACATTTCATCTATTTCCACTTTGTCAATTCCCCTTGTCTTCCCCTTGATATGTCCCTATCATATCTCCTCTCTCCCTTCTTTTCTCTAGTGTCGTAAGGTTCAGTTCCTTCAGACGCTCTTCATATCCCATTCCTCGTAACTCTGGGACAAGCCTCGTCGCAAACCTCTGAACCTTCTCCAGTTTCTTTATGTGTTTCTTCAGGTGGGGGCTCCATGATTGCGCGGCATACGCTAAGACGGGTCTCACGTAGGCAGTGTAAAGCGCCCTAAAAGCCTCCTCATTTAGGTTTCTGAATGAAGTTCTAATTTTCGCCAGTGTAGAGTACGCTGCTGTCGTTATCCTATTTATATGTGCCTCAGGAGTTATATTAGGTGTCACATCCACTCCCAGGTCTCATTATCGAATCGTTACAGGTAGGCTGTTCCCCTTCATTGTGTACTGTCCCTTTGGTCTCCTGTCACCTGATCCCATTTCCATAACTTTACATTTACTGGTGTGTGTGTGTGTGTGTGTGTGTGTGTGTGTGTGTGTGTGTGTGTGTGTGTGTGTGTGTGTGTGTGTGTGTGTGTGTGTGTGTGTGTGTGTGTGTGTGTGTGTGTGTGTGTGTGTGTGTGTGTGTGTGTGTGTGTGTGTGTGTGTGTGTGTGTGTGTGTGTGTGTGTTAGCCTTACTAGGTGCTGACAAGGCAGAGAGTTCCAGCATAAGGTCGTCAACCTTCCCCGCTCTGCCCTCTTGATTTGGTTTTCATTCCGGTTATATAGTGAACGACCAGTCTCCAGTGGCCGCTGGCTCCCAGTAGAATATCTGCCTCTGCCTCGTCTGAAAACAAAGTCTAGCCAGGTTAATTGATCCCCTCTCTCCCTGCTCGCATTTCCTACTCTATATATATTGCCTTATAAAGTTGCTTCTAAGGAATTTGAGCCTCTTTTAAATCACCTTTCCCCGGCAGGGGTTGATCATCGATGACCAAGAAGGTAGTTGAGTGTGATTTACGAGGCAATTCTTTTGGTAAAAGGAAAGGAAATAATCTGGGTGTGTAGCAGCCTGTGTAAATATGCTCTAGAGTATTGGTTGACGATAAAACTTCCTTACCGTGTTCCTCGTCTTGCTGGAGTAGAGCCGAGACACTATACCAAGACAACGGTTAGATGATTATTGAGTTAATATGGCATTAATGACATTGTTGTTATGCCACAATATGAGCTGTTTATAAATTTGGCAATCCGCTGTTTCCTGGCGTGGGTCTAGTGTCTCCCAGTTTATTTTTTAATGCTTGAAATCTCCAGTGATTAAAAGAGGGCATGACTTCCCAATTTGCCCATAATATGCAATGAATGAAAACTGGTTGGATTTCAATCAAACTTTTTTGACGAGTTGTACATGAAAAGTGTTTCATCTGGCCCAAGTCTCAGCATCATAGCATAAATAGGAAGGGATAAAAAAAATATTGAAGTAGGTTTCAAAATTATTCCAAAATGGTCAAAAACGATTATCAAACACAAGTGTCAACTGAAACCATATATATGACTCTCGGCTACCTAAATAGCATATATTAAAAAATTATTAAATTTAGTGTTATTAGGAAAAAAATTAAGGTAATTTTTTTTTCAATTTTTTTTTTTAATCAGACGATTTTCATGAAACTTATACACCTGCCTGCACATAAGCCTATCTGTAAGGGTGCCAATTTTGGAGAAAACTGGTTGATGTCAACCTCAGCCACAGATGGTAGCACCTTAGCTATTATTATTTTCTTATATATTTAAAATGTTTTAAAATAACATAAATGCTTGAATAATTTTTTGTTTTTTATTCAATTTACATGAAACGTACACCTTACATGTAAAAATAATATTCTACAAAAATATTATCTTCCTGATATACTACAAAAATTATCTTCCTGATAATATTCTACAAAACCAAGACGACTTCCGAACTGCTTATCAAAAACAGCCCGAAGCCGACGGAGAACCATCTACAGCAGTCAAGCGTTGTATACATGTACACTTGCCCCCACGAAGGATGTAACCTTCAATCTAAGTACATAGGTATGACGTCGACCAAGCTGACGAGGCGTTTGACATGCCATCTTCAATCTGGTGCCCCTAGGCATCACATGAGACAAGCCCATGACATCACTCTAACAAGAGAAATGTTGAACAAGAATACCTGCATAATAGACAAAACCCAAGATGCAAGAAGATTACAAATTCTTGAGGCAATTCACATAAGAATAGAACAACCTACCATGAACACCTAAGTCACGGAACTATTTACTCTATCCACCATGAGAGTAAGGACAAGACCAGAACATAACGATGCCAACACAGAAGACGATGTCCAACATAACAGGCCAATTACACTGGATTAATCTTTGTGTTTATATAGGAGCTGCCTCGTATGGGCCAATAAGCCTTCTGCAATTACCTCTATGTTTCACTTCACATTTATCCCTTATGTATCCCCCCATGTTTTCACCTTTATTGTATTATCACCTGACCCAGTGCGGGTATAAAATCAACCAGCATTGTAAGATCTGTTCACTTGAGAATGAACCATGGAGGTTCGAAACGTTGTGCAAATTGTATAAATAAGTGTAATACACTCTATAGTAAATCACTTCTTTCTTCACCTTAAAAGTACGAAAATCAGCTTTGGAGAACTCCTATTTCAACTAAGCCCTGATGCTAAGAAAATAGTTAGAGGGATAGAAGCCCTAAACCAGAAAATAATAAATACAGAATATGCGGTCATATTCAATGAAACTTACATGTAAAGTGTATGTCTCTAAACCCCCAACTTATCGTTTTTTCCTAAGTTTATTTATTGATTTTATAATAGCAATAAACATGACATATTTGCATAATTTTTTGGGCGAACTTTGAATATTTGTATTAGGAAAACTTAAGATGTTTTAGAAACTCCATAAGTTACGAACCTTTATTATATGCTAATGTGTCAGAAAAGTGTCATAGAATGATTATATCTGAAAGGTGTGTTTTTTTATCCACACTTGAAAATGTGTAAAAAAAATTTGAAAACAAAAATATATCTCCCTTTCTATTTACGCTGCAGTGCTGAAACTTGGAACAATTGCAGCCCTTTTCATATACAACTAGTCAAAAAATATTGGTTGACATTGAACAACTTTTCCGAAACCGAAACGATGCCCCCTTAAACGTTTTGGACTCATTCTGTGAACGTTATGTGAAAAATATTGTTACTCACTGTATGGTGTTTTGCAAGATCTGCTCTTCAAAGCACTTTCTGGATTTTCAAGTGTTCACCTGTGGCTTGTGCTCTCTACTATCCTTTCACTTGCTGCTTGATTCTTAAGTCATGCTGTGTAAATCCAATCGTGTCTGTTATTGTGATTTGCAAAATAAATTCCATTCTATTTAGATAACATTACATTAAATGTAGCTCAGAGAGAAAGCTTTGAGGAATAATAGAGAAAATAGATCAAAGGAAAATTGGAATACATGCAAAAGATCATCAATTATGTTACTTATAAAGCATCACTAGCTAATGTCAAACTGAAACTACTTCAGAAGTAGAAATAGATGTTTAAATTATCATGTCGTCAGACTTAGCAAGAGAAAGGAATGGTAAAAGGAAAATGACAAGGACACATAAAAGGAGCAAAAAGAAGTATTTAAAGAAGTATGCAAAATAAAATCAAAGTACCTCTATGTGGCAGGGCGCAGAACTACACCAACTAGGATAGAACGAAATATAACTTACAACACCGAGGGTAAAGAAGCCATTTTAACAATGAAGATGCTTCGAAATTTGTTAAATGATACTAGATCTTCCCGTATATGGTGAAGACGACTAGCTGAGGCTGTGAGTAACCCCCTTGCGATAATGAGCAATACCTTACTGGGGGAAAAAGAACTACTTAGACAGCTTAGGATATACCTGTATTTATGAGAAGGGATAGAGTGGTGGATCATATTATAGTCCAGTATCACTGACATATATACCCAATCATTATTAGAAATTGTATTTAGAATCTATTGGAGCAGCAAAAAAAGACAAATTTCATAATACAACAAAAATATAATATTACATATCCATGAAGGGACCTGTGGTCTAGCAACCCGACTTGAATTCTACAGCAAAATATCATGTAGGTGATTAAGCAGGAAAGAGAAGAACTTTATCGCAACTGTTGAAGTGCCAGAAAGCTCGGGACAAAGTACTTCACAAGTCATGTATATAAACATTAGAAGGAAGCCGGAATAACAATAATCGTTCTCACACGGAATGCGAATCTGTACTTAATAGGAAGCAAAGTTATAGTCAAATAGTTGCGATCATAATTGAAGGGAATAAGAATCAGAGTACCACAGGGATCATTACTAGCACAAATTCAGTTTTTAATATTCGTCAGTTAACTAAATGATTTAATCACAACGACTTGAGACAGTCACTGAAGAAGGGCAGAAAGCTGACTCATCATAAAGCTCGACGTTTTAGGTGATCATAATTAGGACAATGCCAGCAGCGTATGCCAAGACCCTAAACATTCGTGTAGCCTTCAGGAACCTTGACAAAGCGTATTTGAACAAACTTTCCACCTGAAAAAACACACACAGAGCAAAGCTGTATCCCAGCATTGCATAGGGGAATAGGCTTGCGGATTCCATTATTTTCCATGTTCCAAATATTCATAGCACTTCAATGAACACCAGTTATTAGAACCTTTGCTATATTTGAACCAAAGCTGAACAAAGTATGAAATATCAAGCAAGATAAGCAAGTTTAAGTACAACTTATTTATCGCTACCATTACCCTACCTTGAAGAACAACCACGCATACTATATCCAGCTAACAAAAGTAAATACCTGTGAAAAATATTAAGCCATAAATAATCCAAGGCTTAAGGAACGGATCATTGATAAGAGACTTACCATTAGTGAGCTGTTCTCCCAGTGGGATTAGCAGGGGTACTAACACGTTCATCGCCATCCACAACACGACCTTTAGCAACACAGTCGGCGATGTAAGGATAGCACGCCTGAAATATCAATAATTATTGGTTAATATAAAGAACGTTAATGTCAGATGTGCACCGCATGTTGCAAGCTGAGTTAAAAAATCCAATTAAAATCTGTATGCCATGCGTTTATAAGACAGCCATCAAAGTATTATGATTTATACAAAATTTAAACCAATGCAAACTGCATTTTGCTGGGTTTGTATATAAAAAAATTATTTAATTTAGTTTTCATGTAAATGTATCATTATGTAACGAGTCGTTATTAGTATATTATTAACATTTTTATGTTACCTGATAGTATATACCTGACCTCCCAATGGTATAAATCCGATATGATGGAGTTACGGGCCAGTTACAGCCCCGCTCCTGTGCCAGGTAAGTCCACTACGGGCTCACCGTAGCCCGTGCTACTGGGAATATCCGTACCACTTAGATATACACAAACAAACACACACACACACGATCACAAAAAAAACAATAATTGCAACTAGCTGGGAACAGCAGAAGGAGTCGTTACAAATGGTCACATCAGGCACATGTAACTCACACACATGGTAGAGCTTTTTAAGTGTTTGAATTGTCAATACGTATAACTGGTTAGACAAAGGAGTGGTAGGAAGTATTTAAAAACGCAATTTTAAATATGAACGTGTATGATTTGTTGTTGAGCTTGAGGATTATATAAACTGCAGCAGTATATTGACCACTCGGCGAGTATATTTTTTATCTGTACATTGCCCAAGGTTGAAGTATGTTCTTTATATACACACAGATAAATGGGGTATACTTCTTTTTCTTGTGTATATATAATATATATATATATATCTATATATATATATATATATATATATATATATATATATATATATATATATATATATATATATATATATATATATATACATATATATATATATGTATGTATATAAATATATATATATATATATATACATATATATATATATATATATATATATATATATATATATATATATATATATATATATATATATATATAAATATATATATATATATATATATATATATATATATATATATATATGCGGAAAATCCACAGAGAAATATGAAAGGAGGTGAACGTTTCGGCTTTGTTAAAGCCTTTGTCAACACCAGACTAAAAAAATTATTTAACTCATGCTTTAAGTCATGCTGTGTAAATCCAATCGTGTCTGTTATTGTGATTTGCAAAAAAAATTCCATTCTATTTAGATAACATTACATTAAATGTAGCTCAGAGAGAAAGCTTTGAGGAATAATAGAGAAAATAGATCAAAGGAAAATTGGAATACATGCAAAAGATCATCAATTATGTTACTTATAAAGCATCACTAGCTAATGTCAAACTGAAACTACTTCAGAAGTAGAAATAGATGTTTAAATTATCATGTCGTCAGACTTAGCAAGAGAGAGGAATGGTAAAAGGAAAATGACAAGGACACATAAAAGGAGCAAAAAGAAGTATTTAAAGAAGTATGCAAAATAAAATCAAAGTACCTCTATGTGGCAGGGCGCAGAACTACACCAGTCTGGTGTTGACAAAGGCTTTAACAAAGCCGAAACGTTCACCTCCTTTCATATTTCTCTGTGGATTTTCCGCATAAAATGATCAGTGTTTTGTGATCGTCAATTGCATATATATATATATATATATATATATATATATATATATATATATATATATATATATATATATATATATATATATATATATATATATATATATATATATATATATATATATATATATTAATAATTCTAACACGAATTTTCTCGATCTTTCGAACATTTCTTTTCACTGTTGGTGGTAATTCAAAAATCAATTTTCCAAAATTAATTTTTATTTCTAGCCTGACGCGACACTTGAGCGCGTTTCGTAAAACTTATTACATTTTCAAAGACTTTAGTTTACACATACGCAACTGAATAGAACTTACACATCACCGATTTGTTTATATCTACATTTGAGTGAGGTGGATAGGGTGAGGTGGTATTAATAGGGTATTAATTTCATCAACACATGACAGAACCCATTGTTTCGTGTTCTGTCGTATGAAATTATTTTTTAATTTTTTTATTTTATTTATTTATTTATTTTATTTATTTATTTATTTATTTATTTATGAAAATTTTTTAAGAATGACGAATTTTCATATGTCGACCGTGCTCTCAGCCACAGCTCAGAATGGAAGCAAGTCGACGAAGAACTCTGTAGGGTAAGGCAGGTCCTAGTCAACAACGGCTTCTCCAATGGTTTCGTCGAAGACATCATAAGAAGGAAAGTGAAACGCCATGCAACCTCTGAAGAGACAACTAACACAACACCTTTACCCCCTATTAAACTATTTTACAGGAACTTCTTTTCCACAGCTCATAAAACGGAGGAAAGGGTCCTGAAAGATATTGTTAATAGAAACGTTATCCCTACAGACAAAAATCAGAGGATACAACTGACGATTTACTATAAAACCAGAAAAACGGCCAGCCTACTCATGAGAAACTCTCCAGACACAAAACAGAACGCTTTAAAAGAGACTAATGTCGTCTATGCCTTCAAATGCCCACTTGGGGACTGTAAGCTCCAAAAAACCCAGTATATAGGCAAGACAACAACATCTCTTTCTAGGCGTTTAACGATGCATAAGCAACAGGGCTCCATTAAGGAACATATAATCTCTTCCCATAACCAAACCATCGCCAGAGAAATCCTAGTAAACAACACAGAAATCATCGATAGATACAGCGATAGCAGGCGGCTTGACGTTTGCGAGGCACTACACATCAAGAAGTCAACACCAGCAATCAACAGCCAATTATTGCACAACTATATTCTACCCACCTCAAGACTCCGCTCCAATATAGAAGCATCAAGAAATATGGACCAATAGGCTTTCTACAAACACTTCTATTCAATACCCATTGTTTCTGTTCTGTCTTGTGTTGATACTTTTAATCCCCTGTTAATATCCCCTCCTGTTCTGTCTTGTGTTAATGCCACATCACCCTTCCCACCTCACTCAAATGTAGATATAAAATCAGAGATACGTTCTAATCAGTTGTGTATTTGTGAAGTCTTTGAAAATGTAATAAGTTTTACGAAACGCGCCCGTGTCGCGTCAGACTAGAAATAAAAATGAATTTTGGAGAAGTGATTTTTGATTTACCTCCAACAGTGAAGCGTAATGTACGAAAGATTGAGAAAATTCGTGTTAGAATTATTAATCCTACTTTTTCGGTCATATTTAATAATATATATATATATATATATATATATATATATATATATATATATATATATATATATATATATATATATATATATATATATATATATATATATATATATATATATATATATATATATATATATATATATATATATATATATATATATATATATGTAGTTCGAGGCCCTGTACTCATATATATATATATATATTTATATTTATATATGTGAGAAAGCTGCATGAACGCAAAAGCCATATATCACTTAGAACTCTTTGACCCGGCCAGGATTCGAACCCATGCCGTCCAGGATCACCCCTAAACGTACACAGTACCGTGACCACCGCACAACTGTGTACATTTAGGGGTGATACTGGACGGCATGGGTTCGAATCCTGGCCGGGTCAAAGAGTTCTTAGTGATCTATGGCTTGCGCGTTCATGCAGCTTTCTCACACATGTTAAACTCAGTGCGGCCCGTGCATGCGCCAGAATTTGATGAAAAACTGTACCCAAATGGATCGATCCATGAGTGTCGTCGGGGGTTGATATATATATATATATATATATATATATATATTTTATTAAATATGACCGAAAAAGTAAGATTAATAATTCTAACACGAATTTTCTCAATCTTTCGTACATTATGCTTCACTGTTGGAGGTAAATCAAAAATCACTTCTCCAAAATTCATTTTTATTTCTAGTCTGACGCGACACGGGCGCGTTTCGTAAAACTTATTACATTTTCAAAGACTTCACAAATACACAACTGATTAGAACTTGCATTTCCCTGATTTTATATCTACTTTTGAGTGAGGTGGGAAGGGTGATGTGGCATTACATTTGAGTGAGGTGGGAAGGATGATGTGGCATTAGAGGATATTAATAGGGTATTAAAAGTATCAACACAAGACAGAACACGAAACAATGGATATTGAATAGAAGTGTTTGTAGAAAGCCTATTGGTCCATATTTCTTGATGCTTCTATATTGGAGCGGAGTCTTGAGGTGGGTAGAATATAGTTGTGCAATAATTGGCTGTTGATTGCTGGTGTTGACTTCTTGATGTGTAGTGCCTCGCAAACGTCAAGCCGCCTGCTATCGCTGTATCTATCGATGATTTCTGTGTTGTTTACTAGGATTTCTCTGGCGATGGTTTGGTTATGGGAAGAGATTATATGTTCCTTAATGGAGCCCTGTTGTTTATGCATCGTTAAACGCCTAGAAAGAGATGTTGTTGTCTTGCCTATATACTGGGTTTTTTGGAGCTTACAGTCCCCAAGTGGGCATTTGAAGGCATAGACGACGTTAGTCTCTTTTAAAGCGTTCTGTTTCGTGTCTGGAGAGTTTCTCATGAGTAGGCTGGCCGTTTTTCTGGTTTTATAGTAAATCGTCAGTTGTATCCTCTGATTTTTGTCTGTAGGGATAACGTTTCTATTAACAATATCTTTCAGGACCCTTTCCTCTGTTTTATGAGCTGTGGAAAAGAAGTTCCTGTAAAATAGTCTAATAGGGGGTATAGGTGTTGTGTTAGTTGTCTCTTCAGAGGTTGCATGGCTTTTCACTTTCCTTCTTATGATGTCTTCGATGAAACCATTGGAGAAGCCGTTATTGACTAGAACCTGCCTTACCCTACAGAGTTCTTCGTCGACTTGCTTCCATTCTGAGCTGTGGCTGAGAGCACGGTCGACGTATGCGTTAACAACACTCCTCTTGTACCTATCAGGGCAGTCGCTGTTGGCATTTAGGCACATTCCTATGTTTGTTTCCTTTGTGTAGACTGCAGTGTGGAAACCTCCGCCCTTTTCCATGACTGTTACATCTAGAAAAGGCAGCTTCCCATCCTTTTCCGTCTCGTAAGTGAAACGCAGCACGGAACTCTGCTCAAATGCCTCCTTCAGCTCCTGCAGATGTCTGACATCAGGTACCTGTGTAAAAATGTCGTCAACATACCTGCAGTATATGGCCGGTTTCAAGTTCATGTCGACTAAGACTTTTTGCTCGATGGTACCCATGTAGAAGTTTGCAAACAGGACACCTAGGGGAGAACCCATAGCGACCCCATCTACTTGCTTATACATATGCCCATCCGGGCTCAAGAAGGGTGCCTCTTTAGTACAAGCTTGGAGTAGTTTCCTCAGAATACTTTCTGGCTTGTCAAGAGGAGTACAGGCTGGATCACGATACACTCTGTCGGCTATCATTCCGATTGTCTCGTCCACAGGTACGTTGGTAAACAGCGATTCTACGTCCAACGAGGCTCTTATCCCTGTGGCCCGTGCGCCCCGCAGTAAGTCCACAAATTCCTTTGGAGACTTCAGGCTGAAGGCGCAAGGAACATAAGGAGTCAGCAGGCCGTTGAGTCGCTTTGCCAATCTGTACGTGGGTGTGGGTATCTGGCTAATGATTGGCCGAAGTGGGTTTCCAGGCTTGTGCGTCTTGACATTTCCATACGCATATCCAGGTTTATATTCCCCAATGATCTTTGGCAGGTGGAGTCCGGATTTCTTGGCGTTCACAGTTTCGATCAGTTTGTTGACCTTTGCTTTTAATTCGGCTGTAGTGTCCTTCGTTACCCTTTGGAACTTAGTTTGGTCAGAGAGTATGATGTTCATTTTCGCCAGATATTCGTCTTTTTTAAGAATGACATATATTGGCGACTTGTCACCTCTCCTGACAACTATCTCCTTGTTCTCGCGAAGGCTTTTAGCTGCCGCTCTAAGCTCGGGGGACAGTATGGTGCTTCTGTAGTTGCCTCGATTCTTTCCTCCTTCTGCAATAAGGATTATCAAGAAACTAACAACATTATATGGAGGACCTATGGCAATTCCACGACCAAGAGATGGCTTCCTGAACCTTGCAGGAATTAACCTCACTGAGGACCAAGTCACTCTCCTAAATCTGGGCATAAACTGTCATGTTATGTCCAGACCGAGTGAAATGGCCCGGAAAGTGGAGTTGGAAATTCTGTTGGACGACATATTCGACCTCGAGACACAAAAGAAGGTCACTACCAAAGATACCTTACAAGCAGAACTTATTGCAGAAGGAGGAAAGAATCGAGGCAACTACAGAAGCACCATACTGTCCCCCGAGCTTAGAGCGGCAGCTAAAAGCCTTCGCGAGAACAAGGAGATAGTTGTCAGGAGAGGTGACAAGTCGCCAATATATGTCATTCTTAAAAAAGACGAATATCTGGCGAAAATGAACATCATACTCTCTGACCAAACTAAGTTCCAAAGGGTAACGAAGGACACTACAGCCGAATTAAAAGCAAAGGTCAACAAACTGATCGAAACTGTGAACGCCAAGAAATCCGGACTCCACCTGCCAAAGATCATTGGGGAATATAAACCTGGATATGCGTATGGAAATGTCAAGACGCACAAGCCTGGAAACCCACTTCGGCCAATCATTAGCCAGATACCCACACCCACGTACAGATTGGCAAAGCGACTCAACGGCCTGCTGACTCCTTATGTTCCTTGCGCCTTCAGCCTGAAGTCTCCAAAGGAATTTGTGGACTTACTGCGGGGCGCACGGGCCACAGGGATAAGAGCCTCGTTGGACGTAGAATCGCTGTTTACCAACGTACCTGTGGACGAGACAATCGGAATGATAGCCGACAGAGTGTATCGTGATCCAGCCTGTACTCCTCTTGACATGCCAGAAAGTATTCTGAGGAAACTACTCCAAGCTTGTACTAAAGAGGCACCCTTCTTGAGCCCGGATGGGCATATGTATAAGCAAGTAGATGGGGTCGCTATGGGTTCTCCCCTAGGTGTCCTGTTTGCAAACTTCTACATGGGTACCATCGAGCAAAAAGTCTTAGTCGACATGAACTTGAAACCGGCCATATACTGCAGGTATGTTGACGACATTTTTACACAGGTACCTGATGTCAGACATCTGCAGGAGCTGAAGGAGGCATTTGAGCAGAGTTCCGTGCTGCGTTTCACTTACGAGACGGAAAAGGATGGGAAGCTGCCTTTTCTAGATGTAACAGTCATGGAAAAGGGCGGAGGTTTCCACACTGCAGTCTACACAAAGGAAACAAACATAGGAATGTGCCTAAATGCCAACAGCGACTGCCCTGATAGGTACAAGAGGAGTGTTGTTAACGCATACGTCGACCGTGCTCTCAGCCACAGCTCAGAATGGAAGCAAGTCGACGAAGAACTCTGTAGGGTAAGGCAGGTTCTAGTCAATAACGGCTTCTCCAATGGTTTCATCGAAGACATCATAAGAAGGAAAGTGAAAAGCCATGCAACCTCTGAAGAGACAACTAACACAACACCTATACCCCCTATTAGACTATTTTACAGGAACTTCTTTTCCACAGCTCATAAAACAGAGGAAAGGGTCCTGAAAGATATTGTTAATAGAAACGTTATCCCTACAGACAAAAATCAGAGGATACAACTGACGATTTACTATAAAACCAGAAAAACGGCCAGCCTACTCATGAGAAACTCTCCAGACACGAAACAGAACGCTTTAAAAGAGACTAACGTCGTCTATGCCTTCAAATGCCCACTTGGGGACTGTAAGCTCCAAAAAACCCAGTATATAGGCAAGACAACAACATCTCTTTCTAGGCGTTTAACGATGCATAAACAACAGGGCTCCATTAAGGAACATATAATCTCTTCCCATAACCAAACCATCGCCAGAGAAATCCTAGTAAACAACACAGAAATCATCGATAGATACAGCGATAGCAGGCGGCTTGACGTTTGCGAGGCACTACACATCAAGAAGTCAACACCAGCAATCAACAGCCAATTATTGCACAACTATATTCTACCCACCTCAAGACTCCGCTCCAATATAGAAGCATCAAGAAATATGGACCAATAGGCTTTCTACAAACACTTCTATTCAATATCCATTGTTTCGTGTTCTGTCTTGTGTTGATACTTTTAATACCCTATTAATATCCTCTAATGCCACATCATCCTTCCCACCTCACTCAAATGTAATGCCACATCACCCTTCCCACCTCACTCAAAAGTAGATATAAAATCAGGGAAATGCAAGTTCTAATCAGTTGTGTATTTGTGAAGTCTTTGAAAATGTAATAAGTTTTACGAAACGCGCCCGTGTCGCGTCAGACTAGAAATAAAAATGAATTTTGGAGAAGTGATTTTTGATTTACCTCCAACAGTGAAGCATAATGTACGAAAGATTGAGAAAATTCGTGTTAGAATTATTAATCTTACTTTTTCGGTCATATTTAATAAAATATGTCTACAGGAAAGACTGCTACCAAAATATACTAATATATATATATATATATATATATATATATATATATATATATATATATATATATATATATATATATATATATATATATATATATATAGATATAGATATATATATATATATATATATATATATATATATATATATATATATATATATATATATATATATATATAAACTTGCTCCCTTAGGTGGAGCCTCCCTTAGGGGAGCCGGTCGGCGGAGCGGACAGCACGCGGGACTTGTGATCCTGTGGTTCTGGGTTCGATCCCAGCCGCTGGCGAGAAACAATGGGCAGAGTTTCTTTCACCCTATGCCTCTGTTACCTAGCAGTAAATTAGGTACCTGGGTGTTAGTCAGCTATCACGGGCTGCTTCCTGGGGGTGGAGGCCTGGTCGAGGATCGGGCCGCGGGGACACTTAAAAAGCCCCGAAATCATCTCAAGATAACCTCTCAAGATAGGTCATTCCATTTACTCACTACCCTTATACTAAAGGAAACATTTCTAATACCTCTAGGACACATCTCAGTCTCAAGCTTCCCTCCGTGCCCTCTTTTTCCATTGGTATTCATTGTGAATATTTCCTGTGTTTCCACCCGGTCAATGCCTCTAAGGATTTTATACTTCTCCATCATGTCTCCTCTCTCCTCCCTTTTATCAAGTTTTAGTTCCTTCAGCGTTATCAAGTTTAGTTCCCTCAGTCTCTCTTCATACTGCAACCCTCGCAATTCAGATACGAGTCTCAGTGCAAATTTCTGCTTCCTGTCAAGAAGCTTCCTTCTTCACAGTAAGGAACTTCCTTCTTGACTACGTATTTTTTTAGAGGGGGATCCACTATGGGGCGGCATACTATATAACTGGTCAAAGTGTCCAATAGCCGTTTCAGAGTTCGAGGCACTATACTGCCTCCTTCAAGATCTAAATGTTCTTCTACCTCATACATGTCTGCGGCATCCTGCTGCCTTCCTTGTGGTTCGAGGCCCTCTACTCATCGGTGTTCGAGGTGTTCTATGGGGCTTCTTAGTGTTCCGGGCGCCTTATGTCTCATTCGGTTTCCGGACATTCTATCGCCTCATTGGAGTTCCAGCGAAGCTTTCCGTGAAGGCAATTTTGCAAGTTTTGCTGCATTGACTTGTAGACAGGATTAACTTTCTCCAGTCTTACTTGATCCGGATTAAGTGGACTCGACAGGACTCCTTGATTTTGTTACGTCATGTAACCAGCTTGACGGATACAGGAACGGGAGACTCTGTATTGGGTCTCTGGCAAGTGATCAGACTCTCTTTCTCTGCACGTGACCTGGTTCTCCATGCACGTGACCAGGTTCTCTTTCTCTGCACGTAACCAGGTTCACCATGCACGTGACCTGGTTCTCCATGCACGTGACCAGGTTCTCCATGCACGTGACCTGGTTCTCCATGCACGTGACCAGGTTCTCCATGCACGTGACCAGGTTCTCCATGCACGTGACCAGGTTTTCTTTCTCTGCACGTGGCCTGGTTCTCCATGCACGTGACCAGGTTCTCCATGCACGTGACCTTGTTCTCCATGCGCGTGACCAGGTTCTCCATGCACGTGACAAGGTTCTCCAAGCACGTGACCAGGTTCTCTTTCTCTGCACGTGACCTGGTTATCCATGCACGTGACTAGGTTCTCCATGCACGTGACCTTGTTCTCCATGCACGTGACCTGGTTCTCCATGCACGTGACCAGGTTCTCCATGCACGTGACCAGGTTCTCTATGCACTTGACCAGGTTCTCCATGCACGTGACGAGGTTCTCTACGCACTTGACCAGGTTCTCCATGCACGTGACCAGGTTCTCTATGCACGTGACCTGGTTCCCCATGCACGTGACCAGGTTCTCCATGCACGTGACCAGTTTCTCTTTCTCTGCACGTGACCTGGTTATCCATGCACGTGACCAGGTTCTCCATGCACGTGACCAGGTTCTCTTTCTCTGCACGTGACCTGGTTATCCATGCACGTGACCAGGTTCTCTTTCTCTGCACGTGACCTGGTTATCCATGCACGTGACCAGGTTCTCCATGCACGTGACCAGGTTCTCCATGCACGTGACCAGGTTCTCCATGCCCGTGACCAGGTTCTCCATGCACGTGACCAGGTTCTCCATACACGTGACCAGGTTCTCCATGCACGTGACCAGGTTCTCTTTCTCTGCACGTGACCAGGTTCTCCATGCATGTGACCAGGTTCCCCATGCACGTGACCAGGTTCTCCATGCACGTGACCAGGTTCTCCATGCACGTGACCAGGTTCCCCATGCACGTGACCAGGTTCTCCATGCACGTGACCAGGTTCTCCATGCACGTGACCAGGTTCTCCATGCACGTGACGTGGTTCTCCATGCATGTGACCTGGTTCCCATGCACGTGACCAGGTTCTCCATGCACGTGACCAGGTTCTCTTTCTCTGCACGTGACCAGGTTCTCCATGCATGTGACCAGGTTCTCCATGCACGTGACCAGGTTCTCCATGCACGTGACGTGGTTCTTCATGCACGTGACCAGGTTCTCCATGCACGTGACCAGGTTCTCCATGCACGTGACGTGGTACTCCATGCACGTGACCAGGTTCTCCATGCACGTGACCAGGTTCTCCATGCACGTGACGTGGTTCTCCATGCACGTGACCAGGTTCACCATGCACGTGACGTGGTTCTCCATGCACGTGACCTGGTTCCCCATGCACGTGACCAGGTTCTCCATGCACGTGACCAGGTTCTCCATGCACGTGACCAGGTTCTCCATGCACGTGACCAGGTTCTCCATGCACGTGACCAGGTTCTCCATGCACGTGACCTTGTTCTCCATGCACGTGACCAGGTTCTTTAAGCACGTGACCAGGTTCTCCATGCACGTGACCAGGTTCTCCATGCACGTGACCTTGTTCTCCATGCACGTGACCAGGTTCTCCATGCACGTGACCAGGTTCTGCATGCACGTGACCAGGTTCTCTTTCTCTGTACGTGACTTGGTTCTCCATGCACGTGACCTGGTTCTCCATGCACGGGACCAGGTTCTCCATGCACGTGACCAGGTTCTCTTTCTATGCACGTGACCAGGTTCTCCATGCACGTGACCAGGTTCTCCATGCACGTGACCAGGTTCTCTTTCTATGCACGTGACCTGGTTCTCCGTGCACGTGACCTGGTTCTTTATGCACGTGACCTGGTTCTCCATGCACGTGACCTGGTTCTTCATGCACGTGACCTGGTTCTCCATGCACGTGACCTGGTTCTCCATGCACGTGACCTGGTTCTCCATGCACGTGATCTGGTTCTTTATGTACGTGACCTCGTTCTCCATGCACGTGACGTGGTTCTCCATGCACGTGACCTGGTTCTCCATGCACGTTACCAGGTTCTCCATGCACGTGACGTGGTTCTCCATGCACGTGACGTGGTTCTCCATGCTCGTGACCAGGTTCACCATGCACGTGACGTGGTTCTCCATGCACGTGACCAGGTTCTCTATGCATGTGACCTGGTTCCCCATGCACGTGACCAGGTTCTCCATGCACGTGACCAGGTTCTCTTTCTCTGCACGTGACCAGGTTCTCCATGCATGTGACCAGGTTCTCCATGCACGTGACCAGGTTCTCCATGCACGTGACGTGGTTCTCCATGCACGTGACCAGGTTCTCCATGCACGTGACCAGGTTCTCCATGCACGTGACGTGGTTCTCCATGCACGTGACCAGGTTCTCCATGCACGTGACGTGGTTCTCCATGCACGTGACGTGGTTCTCCATGCACGTGACCAGGTTCTCCATGCACGTGACGTAGTTCTCCATGCACGTGACGTGGTTCTCCATGCACGTGACCAGGTTCTCCATGCACGTGACGTGGTTCTCCATGCACCTGACCTGGTTCTCCATGCACGTGACGTGGTTCACCATGCACGTGACCAGGTTCTCCATGCACAACCAGGTTCTCCATGCACGTGACGTGGTTCTCGATGCACGTGACGTGGTTCTCCATGCACGTGACCAGGTTCCCCATGCACGTGACGTGGTTCTCCATGCACGTGACCAGGTTCTCCATGCACGTGACCAGGTTCTCCATGCACGTGACGTGGTTCTCCATGCACGTGACCAGGTTCTCCATGCACGTGACGTGGTTCTCCATGCACGTGACCAGGTTCTCCATGCACGTGACCAGGTTCTCCATGCACGTGACCAGGTTCTCCATGCACGTGACCAGGTTCTCCATGCTTCTACACGTCCTCAAGGAATATGAATAACAACAAACAATGAAGAACAGTACACCTAGTAATTATCCATACCTCAGGCGCCTTCATTTGGGAGAGCATATTACGTATCAAATACTTACCTCATATAATAATAACGATATTAATCACAAAACAAATAAGTTATATAAAAAATGTGTTATTCACATTTTTGCTGTTATTCTTGTGATCCTGTGGTCCTGGGTTCGATCCCAGGCGCCGGCGAGAAACAATGGGCAGAGTTTCTTTCACCCTATGCCTCTGTTACCTAGCAGTAAATTAGGTACCTGGGTGTTAGTCAGCTATCACGGGCTGCTTCCTGGGGGTGGAGGCCTGGTCGAGGACCGGGCCGCGGGGACACTTAAAAAGCCCCGAAATCATCTCAAGATAACCTCTCAAGATAGGTCATTCCATTTACTCACTACCCTTATACTAAAGGAAACATTTCTAATACCTCTAGGACACATCTCAGTCTCAAGCTTCCCTCCGTGCCCTCTTTTTCCATTGGTATTCATTGTGAATATTTCCTGTGTTTCCACCCGGTCAATGCCTCTAAGGATTTTATACTTCTGCATCATGTCTCCTCTCTCCTCCCTTTTATCAAGTTTTAGTTCCTTCAGCGTTATCAAGTTTAGTTCCCTCAGTCTCTCTTCATACTGCAACCCTCGCAATTCAGATACGAGTCTCAGTGCAAATTTCTGCTTCCTGTCAAGAAGCTTCCTTCTTCACAGTAAGGAACTTCCTTCTTGACTACGTATTTTTTTAGAGGGGGATCCACTATGGGGCGGCATACTATATAACTGGTCAAAGTGTCCAATAGCCGTTTCAGAGTTCGAGGCACTATACTGCCTCCTTCAAGATCTAAATGTTCTTCTACCTCATACATGTCTGAGGCATCCTGCTGCCTTCCTTGTGGTTCGAGGCCCTCTACTCATCGGTGTTCGAGGTGTTCTATGGGGCTTCTTAGTGTTCCGGGCGCCTTATGTCTCATTCGGTTTCCGGACATTCTTTCGCCTCATTGGAGTTCCAGCGAAGCTTTCCGTGAAGGCAATTTTGCAAGTTTTGCTGCATTGACTTGTAGACAGGATTAACTTTCTCCAGTCTGACTTGATCCGGATTAAGTGGACTCGACAGGACTCCTTGATTTTGTTACGTCATGTAACCAGCTTGACGGATACAGGAACGGGAGACTCTGTATTGGGTCTCTGGCAAGTGATCAGACTCTCTTTCTCTGCACGTGACCTGGTTCTCCATGCACGTGACCAGGATCTCCATGCACGTGACAGGTTCTCTTTCTCTGCACGTGACCAGGTTCACCATGCACGTGACCTGGTTCTCCATGCACGTGACAAGGTTCTCCATGCACGTGACCTGGTTCTCCATGCACGTGACCAGGTTCTCCATGCACGTGACTAGGTTCTCCATGCACGTGACCAGGTTCTCTTTCTCTGCACGTTGCCTGGTTCTCCATGCACGTGACCAGGTTCTCCATGCACGTGACCTTGTTCTCCATGCACGTGACCAGGTTCTCCATGCACGTGACCAGGTTCTCCATGCACGTGACCAGGTTCTCTTTCTCTGCACGTGACCTGGTTATCCATGCACGTGACCAGGTTCTCCATGCACGTGACCTTGTTCTCCATGCACGTGACCTGGTTCTCCATGCACGTGACCAGGTTCTCTATGCACTTGACCAGGTTCTCCATGCACGTGACCTGGTTCTCCATGCACGTGACCAGGTTCTCTATGCACGTGACCAGGTTCTCCATGCACGTGACCTGGTTCCCCATGCACGTAACCAGGTTCTCCATGCAAGTGACCAGGTTCTCTTTCTCTGCACGTGACCTGGTTATCCATGCACGTGACCAGGTTCTCCATGCACGTGACCAGGTTCTCTTTCTCTGCACGTGACCTGGTTATCTATGCACGTGACCAGGTTCTCCAAGCACGTGACCAGGTTCTCCATGCACGTGACCAGGTTCTCCATGCACGTGACGTGGTTCTCCATGCACGTGACGTGGTTCTCCATGCACGTGACGTGGTTCTCCATGCACGTGACCAGGTTCCCCATGCACGTGACGTGGTTCTCCATGCACGTGACGTGGTTCCCCATGCACGTGACCAGGTTCTTCATGCACGTGACCAGGTTCTCTTTCTCTGCACGTGACCTGGTTATCCATGCACGTGACCAGGTTCTCTTTCTCTGCACGTGACCTGGTTATCCATGCACGTGACCAGGTTCTCCATGCACGTGACCAGGTTCTCCATGCACGTGACCAGGTTCTCCATGCACGTGACCAGGTTCTCCATGCACGTGACCAGGTTCTCCATACACGTGACCAGGTTCTCCATGCACGTGACCAGGTTCTCCATGCACGTGACCAGGTTCTCTTTCTCTGCACGTGACCAGGTTCTCCATGCATGTGACCAGGTTCCCCATGCACGTGACCAGGTTCTCCATGCACGTGACCAGGTTCTCCATGCACGTGACCAGGTTCCCCATGCACGTGACCAGGTTCTCCATGCACGTGACCAGGTTCTCCATGCACGTGACCAGGTTCTCCATGCACGTGACGTGGTTCTCCATGCATGTGACCTGGTTCCCCATGCACGTGACCAGGTTCTCCATGCACGTGACCAGGTTCTCTTTCTCTGCACGTGACCAGGTTCTCCATGCATGTGACCAGGTTCTCCATGCACGTGACCAGGTTCTCCATGCACGTGACGTGGTTCTTCATGCACGTGACCAGGTTCTCCATGCACGTGACCAGGTTCTCCATGCACGTGACGTGGTACTCCATGCACGTGACCAGGTTCTCCATGCACGTGACCAGGTTCTCCATGCACGTGACGTGGTTCTCCATGCACGTGACCAGGTTCACCATGCACGTGACGTGGTTCTCCATGCACGTGACCTGGTTCCCCATGCACGTGACCAGGTTCTCCATGCACGTGACCAGGTTCTCCATGCACGTGACCAGGTTCTCCATGCACGTGACCAGGTTCTCCATGCACGTGACCAGGTTCTCCATGCACGTGACCAGGTTCTCCATGCACGTGACCTTGTTCTCCATGCACGTGACCAGGTTCTTTAAGCACGTGACCAGGTTCTCCATGCACGTGACCAGGTTCTCCATGCACGTGACCTTGTTCTCCATGCACGTGACCAGGTTCTCCATGCACGTGACCAGGTTCTGCATGCACGTGACCAGGTTCTCTTTCTCTGTACGTGACTTGGTTCTCCATGCACGTGACCTGGTTCTCCATGCACGGGACCAGGTTCTCCATGCACGTGACCAGGTTCTCTTTCTATGCACGTGACCAGGTTCTCCATGCACGTGACCAGGTTCTCCATGCACGTGACCAGGTTCTCCATGCACGTGACCAGGTTCTCCATGCACGTGACCAGGTTCTCTTTCTATGCACGTGACCTGGTTCTCCGTGCACGTGACCTGGTTCTTTATGCACGTGACCTGGTTCTCCATGCACGTGACCTGGTTCTTCATGCACGTGACCTGGTTCTCCATGCACGTGACCTGGTTCTCCATGCACGTGACCTGGTTCTCCATGCACGTGACCTGGTTCTTTATATACGTGACCTCGTTCTCCATGCACGTGACGTGGTTCTCCATGCACGTGACCTGGTTCTCCATGCACGTTACCAGGTTCTCCATGCACGTGACGTGGTTCTCCATGCACGTGACGTGGTTCTCCATGCTCGTGACCAGGTTCACCATGCACGTGACGTGGTTCTCCATGCACGTGACCAGGTTCTCCATGCACGTGACTAGGTTCTCTTTCTCTGCACGTGACCAGGTTCTCCATGCATGTGACCAGGTTCTCCATGCACGTGACCAGGTTCTCCATGCACGTGACGTGGTTCTCCATGCACGTGACCAGGTTCTCCATGTACGTGACCAGGTTCTCCATGCACGTGACGTGGTTCTCCATGCACGTGACCAGGTTCTCCATGCACGTGACGTGGTTCTCCATGCACGTGACGTGGTTCTCCATGCACGTGACCAGGTTCTCCATGCACGTGACGAAGTTCTCCATGCACGTGACGTGGTTCTCCATGCACGTGACCAGGTTCTCCATGCACGTGACGTGGTTCTCCATGCACCTGACCTGGTTCTCCATGCACGTGACGTGGTTCACCATGCACGTGACCAGGTTCTCCATGCACAACCAGGTTCTCCATGCACGTGACGTGGTTCTCGATGCACGTGACGTGGTTCTCGATGCACGTGACGTGGTTCTCCATGCACGTGACCAGGTACCCCATGCACGTGACGTGGTTCTCCATGCACGTGACCAGGTTCTCCATGCACGTGACCAGGTTCTCCATGCACGTGACGTGGTTCTCCATGCACGTGACCAGGTTCTCCATGCACGTGACGTGGTTCTCCATGCACGTGACCAGGTTCTCCATGCACGTGACCAGGTTCTCCATGCACGTGACCAGGTTCTCCATGCACGTGACCAGGTTCTCCATGCACGTGACCAGGTTCTCCATGCACGTGACCAGGTTCTCCATGCACGTGACCAGGTTCTCCATGCTTCTACACGTCCTCAAGGAATATGAATAACAACAAACAATGAAGAACAGTACACACAGTAATTATCCATACCTCAGGCGCCTTCATTTGGGAGAGCATATTACGTATCAAATACTTACCTCATATAATAATAACGATATTAATCACAAAACAAATAAATTATATAAAAAATGTGTTATTCACATTTTTGCTGTTATTCTTGTGATCCTGTGGTCCTGGGTTCGATCCCAGGCGCCGGCGAGAAACAATGGGCAGAGTTTCTTTCACCCTATGCCTCTGTTACCTAGCAGTAAATTAGGTACCTGGGTGTTAGTCAGCTATCACGGGCTGCTTCCTGGGGGTGGAGGCCTGGTCGAGGACCGGGCCGCGGGGACACTTAAAAAGCCCCGAAATCATCTCAAGATAACCTCTCAAGATAGGTCATTCCATTTACTCACTACCCTTATACTAAAGGAAACATTTCTAATACCTCTAGGACACATCTCAGTCTCAAGCTTCCCTCCGTGCCCTCTTTTTCCATTGGTATTCATTGTGAATATTTCCTGTGTTTCCACCCGGTCAATGCCTCTAAGGATTTTATACTTCTGCATCATGTCTCCTCTCTCCTCCCTTTTATCAAGTTTTAGTTCCTTCAGCGTTATCAAGTTTAGTTCCCTCAGTCTCTCTTCATACTGCAACCCTCGCAATTCAGATACGAGTCTCAGTGCAAATTTCTGCTTCCTGTCAAGAAGCTTCCTTCTTCACAGTAAGGAACTTCCTTCTTGACTACGTATTTTTTTAGAGGGGGATCCACTATGGGGCGGCATACTATATAACTGGTCAAAGTGTCCAATAGCCGTTTCAGAGTTCGAGGCACTATACTGCCTCCTTCAAGATCTAAATGTTCTTCTACCTCATACATGTCTGAGGCATCCTGCTGCCTTCCTTGTGGTTCGAGGCCCTCTACTCATCGGTGTTCGAGGTGTTCTATGGGGCTTCTTAGTGTTCCGGGCGCCTTATGTCTCATTCGGTTTCCGGACATTCTTTCGCCTCATTGGAGTTCCAGCGAAGCTTTCTGTGAAGGCAATTTTGCAAGTTTTGCTGCATTGACTTGTAGACAGGATTAACTTTCTCCAGTCTGACTTGATCCGGATTAAGTGGACTCGACAGGACTCCTTGATTTTGTTACGTCATGTAACCAGCTTGACGGATACAGGAACGGGAGACTCTGTATTGGGTCTCTGGCAAGTGATCAGACTCTCTTTCTCTGCACGTGACCTGGTTCTCCATGCACGTGACCAGGTTCTCCATGCACGTGACCAGGTTCTCTTTCTCTGCACGTGACCAGGTTCACCATGCACGTGACCTGGTTCTCCATGCACGTGACAAGGTTCTCCATGCACGTGACCTGGTTCTCCATGCACGTGACCAGGTTCTCCATGCACGTGACTAGGTTCTCCATGCACGTGACCAGGTTCTCTTTCTCTGCACGTGGCCTGGTTCTCCATGCACGTGACCAGGTTCTCCATGCACGTGACCTTGTTCTCCATGCACGTGACCAGGTTCTCCATGCACGTGACCAGGTTCTCCATGCACGTGACCAGGTTCTCTTTCTCTGCACGTGACCTGGTTATCCATGCACGTGACCAGGTTCTCCATGCACGTGACCTTGTTCTCCATGCACGTGACCTGGTTCTCCATGCACGTGACCAGGTTCTCTATGCACTTGACCAGGTTCTCCATGCACGTGACCTGGTTCTCCATGCACGTGACCAGGTTCTCTATGCACGTGACCAGGTTCTCCATGCACGTGACCTGGTTCCCCATGCACGTAACCAGGTTCTCCATGCAAGTGACCAGGTTCTCTTTCTCTGCACGTGACCTGGTTATCTATGCACGTGACCAGGTTCTCCAAGCACGTGACCAGGTTCTCCATGCACGTGACCAGGTTTTCCATGCACGTGACGTGGTTCTCCATGCACGTGACGTGGTTCTCCATGCACGTGACGTGGTTCTCCATGCACGTGACCAGGTTCCCCATGCACGTGACGTGGTTCTCCATGCACGTGACGTGGTTCCCCATGCACGTGACCAGGTTCTTCATGCACGTGACCAGGTTCCCCATGCACGTGACGTGGTTCTCCATGCACGTGACGTGGTTCCCCATGCACGTGACCAGGTTCTCCATGCACGGGACTTGGTTCTCCATGCACGGGACGTTGTTCCCCATGCACGGGACGTGGTTCTCCATGCACGTGACCTGGTGCCCCATGCACGTTGCCAGGTTCTCCATGCACGTGACCAGGTTCTCCATGCACGTGACCAGGTTCTCCATGCACGTGACCAGGTGCTCCATGCACGTGACGTGGTTCCCCATGCACATAACCAGGTTCTCCATGCACGTGACCAAGTTCTCCATGCACGTGACCAGGTGCTCCATGCACGTGACGTGGTTCCCCATGCACGTGGCCAGGTTCTCCATGCACGTTGCCAGGGTCTCCATGCACGGGACGTGGTTCTCCATGCACGTGGCCAGGTTCTCCATGCACGTGACCAGGGTCTCCATGCACGTGACCAGGTTCCCCATGCACGTGACCAGACTTTCCCATCATGAGACGAGGCTGTCTCTCATCTCGTGTTTTAGAGCTGAAATTATGTGACTCTCAAATTATTTCTAAGATACAAAACCCTAAATATGTCAACTTTTAAATTGCATCGGCCAATCTTTAGTCTATTTTTTAACATTTACTCATTATTAACCAATTTTAATCTTTCGGCTCAATATATTTCCAGCTCAACTTATGTGACATTGGTTAATGGTGTTTATCCCAATATCTCAGTTGTTCGTATGTTCTATCATCGTCTGAGGTTTGAGAGCGGAAGCCTGAGGCCCTCCTCTACCAACGGCTCCCCACTCAAACATGACTCCATGATGCTCATCTACTTTCTTTGAAATAAACAGGGAATTGCCTCACGATCAAGTCGATGGGATTAGTATGATGTTCCTATTAACATAAACACTTTGAGAGAAGGATTACTTCTCTGATGATTCCACTAACAGCACTCCAGTATATATATATATATATATATATATATATATATATATATATATATATATATATATATATATATATATATATATATATATATATATATATATTAGTATATTTTGGTAGCAGTCTTTCCTGTAGACATATATCAGGGGTCATCGGTTGGTCCGCGGTCCGCGGTACATCAGGGGTCCGCGGTTGTTCAACGTCCTCCCAGCGAGCATAAGAAATATTGCCGGAACAACCGTGGACATCTTCAAGAGAAAACTGGACGGTTTTCTAAGAGAAGTTCCGGATCAGCCGGGCTGTGGTGGGTACGTGGCCCTGCGGGCCGCTCCAAGCAACAGCCTGGTGGACCAAACTCTCACAAGTCGAGCCTGGCCTCGGGCCGGGCTTGGGGAGTAGAAGAACTCCCAGAACCCCATCAACCAGGTATCAACCAGGTATCAACCAGGTATATTATTAAATATGACCGAAAAAGTAAGATTAATAATTCTAACACGAATTTTCTCAATCTTTCGGACATTACGCTTCACTGTTGGAGGTAAATCAAAAATCACTTCTCCAAAATTCATTTTTATTTCTAGTCTGACGCGACACGGGCGCGTTTCGTAAAACTTATTACATTTTCAAAGACTTCACAAATACACAACTGATTAGAACTTGCGTTTCCCTGATTTTATATCTACATTTGAGTGAGGTGGGAAGGGTGATGTGGCATTACATATGAGTGAGGTGGGAAGGGTGATGTGGCATTACATTTGAGTGAGGTGGGAAGGGTGATGTGGCATTAACACAAGATAGAACACTAGGGGATATTAATAGGGTATTAAAAGTATCAACACAAGACAGAACAGAAACAATGGGAATTGAATAGAAGTGTTTGTAGAAAGCCTATTGGTCCATATTTCTTGATGCTTCTATATTGGAGCGGAGTCTTGAGGTGGGTAGAATATAGTTGTGCAATAATTGGCTGTTGATTGCTGGTGTTGACTTCTTGATGTGTAGTGCCTCGCAAACGTCAAGCCGCCTGCTATCGCTGTATCTATCGATGATTTCTGTGTTGTTTACTAGGATTTCTCTGGCGATGGTTTGGTTATGGGAAGAGATTATATGTTCCTTAATGGAGCCCTGTTGTTTATGCATCGTTAAACGTCTAGAAAGAGATGTTGTTGTCTTGCCTATATACTGGTTTTTTTGGAGCTTACAATCCCCAAGTGGGCATTTGAAGGCATAGACGACGTTAGTCTCTTTTAAAGCGTTCTGTTTTGTGTCTGGAGAGTTTCTCATGAGTAGGCTGAAGGCTATATATAGGCTGAGTAGGCTGAGTAGGCTATATATATATATATATATATATATATATATATATATATATATATATATATATATATATATATATATATATACACCAGATATATCCAATCCACATCAGATATAGGTGTATTTGCGGTGAGGTGGTGACGATATTATGTGACGATAATCTCTTTCAAGAGAGATTGAGCCTACTCTTCCCTACATAATTACGTCAAAATACAAGATACTATATACAAGATACGTTCACCAAGTATCTCCAAACGTTTTGCCCAGAGAGCAAATCGTACCCAGCTCACCTGGCCACCGCCGTAACCAGCTAACTGCTCATCCTCTGCCTGCCTGTTGCTGATTGGCTGGTGTCTCGTCGCACCTGCCCTCCGCCACCATCCCAAGTCGACGTCTGGGCTGCAGTGCGCCAGTCTCGTCAGAATATCTCAGTGCTCCATGCAGTTGACATCTCTCGCTGGTAGACTAAGCCTTGGCTTTCGTGTACTAAGGGAGGTGGCAGGTCAAAGCCAGTATTCCAGCACCCGTTACATATTTTATTTTGGTATCACTGTAACTTACTTGTCTTAGCGTAACTTTTCATTTGCCAGTGATTATTCATGTTATTTTGTTTGTTGACTTATCCTGCATATTTTATGAGATTGCCTTTATTCATGTCTTGTTTTCTAGAGTAATTAAAATTTCATTGTTTATATACTTGTGTTTTGTGTGTCTTCCCATTACCTTACCACAGACGAAAGGACCAACTTTTCTCTTTTTTTTTTGTCATGTGATGAGGCCCTGCCCCTAGCTTTTGAAACAGCCGAACACCAACGCTTTATCGTCACAATATATATACACCAGATATATCCAATCCACACCAGATATAGGTGTATTTGCGGTGAGGTGGTGGCTGACAGGTACGGCCACCATGGCCTACTCTGCCAAAGCTCAGGGGGATGGCACTCGAGGCACAGTGACGTTAACGACATCATAAAGAGGAGCCTCACCACAGCTGGATGCCCAGCTGAAAGAGAGCCCCGTTGCCTAACGCCCCCGTAACTCTGATGCTCTTATTGGTCGCCCGGATGGTATCACAGTGAACCCCTGGAAGAATGGCAAGCAGTTGGTATGGGACTACACGTGCGTATCAACCCTGGCTAACACCTACATTAATCTCAATGTTGCACAACCAGGTGGCACTGCCACCCACAGGGAAGCAGCCAAATCCCGTAAGTATAGAGAACTGGATCACCACTACAATTTTGTCCCCATTGCTTCTGAGACACTCGGCGCCTGGGGTAAAAGTGCTACCAGTTTTTTGAAGGAACTGGGTTCTAGGCTCATTGAAACAACGAGGGACCCAAGAGCTGCAAGCTTTCTTTTCCAGCGCCTCAGTGTGGCGATACAGAGGGGAAATGCGCACTGCATCCAGGGTTCCTGCCCGCCATCTAAGGAGCTGGAGGAACTCGACAACCTATGATAACCATCTTTGTAACCCATATGTAACTCCTTTTTTGTAACAAAGTTCAAATAAAGTAAATATATATGTGTACATACAAAAGAATGGGGGTGGTAGGAGAAGATAATATTAGTGTTCAGTGAGAAACCACAAGGTCTCCTCTGAATACTTTTTATTTTCTTCTCCGAGGCTATGGGTCCCCACATTGGCACCAGAGGTGGTACCCTCACAAACTTTAAAAAAAAAATATATATTATATATATATATATATATATATATATATATATATATATATATATATATATATATATATATATATATATATATATATATATATATATGTCGTACCTAGTAGCCAGAACGCACTTCTCAGCCTACTATGCGAGGCCCGATTTGCCTAATAAGCCAAGTTTTCCTGAAATAATATATTTTTTCTAATTTTTTTCTTATGAAATGATAAAGCTACCCATTTCATTATGCATGAGGTCAATTTTTTTTAATTGGAGTTAAAATTAACGAAGATATATGACCGAACCTAACCAACCCTACCTAACCTAACCTAACCTATCTTTATAGGTTAGGTTAGGTTAGGTAGCCGAAAAAGTTAGGTTAGGTTAGGTTAGGTAGGTTAGGTTGTCGAAAACACATTAATTCATGAAAACTTGGCTTATTAGGCAAATCGGGCCTTGCATAGTAGGCTGAGAAGTGCGTTCTGGCTATTAGGTACGACATATATATATATATATATATATATATATATATATATATATATATATATATATATATATATATATATATATATATATATATATATGTCGTACCTAGTAGCCAGAACGTACTTCTCAGCCTACTATGCAAGGCCCGATTTGCCTAATAAGCCAAGTTTTCCTGAATTAATATATTTTCTCTAATTTTTTTCTTATGAAATGATAAAGCTACCCATTTCATTATGTATGAGGTAATTTTTTTTTATTGGAGTTAAAATTAACATAGATATATGACCAACCCTACCTAACCTAACCTAACCTATCTTTATAGGTTAGGTTGGGTTAGGTAGCCAAAAAAGTTAGGTTAGGTTAGGTTAGGTAGGTTAGGTAGTCGAAAAACAATTAATTCATGAAAACTTGGCTTATTAGGCAAATCGGGCCTTGCATAGTAGGCTCAGAAGTGCGTTCTGGCTACTAGGTACGACATATATATATATATATATATATATATATATATATATATATATATATATATATATGTCGTACCTAGTAGCCAGAACGCACTTCTCAGCCAACTATGTAAGGCCCGATTTGCCTAATAAGCCAAGTTTTCATCAATTAATATATTTTCACTAATTTTTTTCTTATGAAATGATAAAGCAACACATTTCATTATGTATGAGGTCAAGTTTTTTTTAATGGAGTTAAAATTAACGTAGATATATGACCGAACCTAACCAACCCTACCTAACCTAACCTAACCTATCTCTATAGTTTAGGTTAGGTTAGGTAGCAGAAAAAGTTAGGTTAGGTTAGGTTAGGTAGGTTAGGTAGTCGAAAAAACATTAATTCATGAAAACTTGGCTTAATAGGCAAATCGGGCCTTGCATAGTAGGCTGAGAAGTGCGTTCTGGCTACTAGGTACGACATATATATATATATATATATATATATATATATATATATATATATATATATATATATATATATATATATATATATATATATATATATATATATATATATATATATATATATATATATATATATATAACTGAAAACTCACACCCCAGAAGTGACTCGAACCCATACTCCCAGGAGCAACGCAACTGGTATGTACAAGACGCCTTAATCCACTTGACCATCACGACCGGACAAATGAGGTGATAGCCGAGGCTATTTGAACCACCTCACCGCCGGCACTCGGATAGTAATCTTGGGCATAGCATTTTACCAAATCACCTCATTCTTTGGGGCACACGTGAGGAACACAAATGCGAACAAGCCTGAATGGTCCCCAGGACAATATGCAACTGAAAACTCACACCCCAGAAGTGACTCGAACCCATACTCCCAGGAGCAACGCAACTGGTATGTACAAGACGCCTTAATCCACTTGACCATCACGACCGGACAAATGAGGTGATAGCCGAGGCTATTTGAACCACCCCACCGCCGGCACTCGGATAGTAATCTTGGGCATAGCATTTTACCAAATCACCTCATTCTTTGGGGCACACGTGAGGAACACAAATGCGAACAAGCCTGAATGGTCCCCAGGACAATATGCAACTGAAAACTCACACCCCAGAAGTGACTCGAACCCATACACCCAGGAGCAACGCAACGGGTATGTACAAGACGCCTTAATCCACTTGACCATCACGACCGGACAAATGAGGTGATAGCCGAGGCTATTTGAACCACCCCACCGCCGGCACTCGGATAGTAATCTTGGGCATAGCATTTTACCAAATCACCTCATTCTTTGGGGCACACGTGAGGAACACAAATGCGAACAAGCCTGAATGGTCCCCAGGACAATATGCAACTGAAAACTCACACCCCAGAAGTGACTCGAACCCATACTCCCTGGAGCAACGCAACTGGTATGTACAAGACGCCTTAATCCACTTGACCATCACGACCGGACAAATGAGGTGATAGCCGAGGCTATTTGAACCACCCCACCGCCGGCACTCGGATAGTAATCTTGGGCATAGCATTTTACCAAATCACCTCATTCTTTGGGGCACACGTGAGGAACACAAATGCGAACAAGCCTGAATGGTCCCCAGGACAATATGCAACTGAAAACTCACACCCCAGAAGTGACTCGAACCCATACTCCCAGGAGCAATGCAACTGGTATGTACAAGACGCCTTAATCCACTTGACCATCACGACCGGACAAATGAGGTGATAGCCGAGGCTATTTGAACCACCCCACCGCCGGCACTCGGATAGTAATCTTAGGCATAGCATTTTACCAAATCACCTCATTCTTTGGGGCACACGTGAGGAACACAAATGCGAACAAGCCTGAATGGTCCCCAGGACAATATGCAACTGAAAACTCACACCCCAGAAGTGACTCGAACCCATACTCCCAGGAGCAACGCAACTGGTATGTACAAGACGCCTTAATCCACTTGACCATCACGACCGGACAAATGAGGTGATAGCCGAGGCTATTTGAACCACCCCACCGCCGGCACTCGGATAGTAATCTTGGGCATAGCATTTTACCAAATCACCTCATTCTTTGGGGCACACGTGAGGAACACAAATGCGAACAAGCCTGAATGGTCCCCAGGACAATATGCAACTGAAAACTCACACCCCAGAAGTGACTCGAACCCATACTCCCAGGAGCAACGCAACGGGTATGTACAAGACGCCTTAATCCACTTGACCATCACGACCTGACAAATGAGGTGATAGCCGAGGCTATTTGAACCACCCCACCGCCGGCACTCGGATAGTAATCTTGGGCATAGCATTTTACCAAATCACCTCATTCTTTGGGGCACACGTGAGGAACACAAATGCGAACAAGCCTGAATGGTCCCCAGGACAATATGCAACTGAAAACTCACACCCCAGAAGTGACTCGAACCCATACTCCCAGGAGCAACGCAACTGGTATGTACAAGACGCCTTAATCCACTTGACCATCACGACCGGACAAATGAGGTGATAGCCGAGGCTATTTGAACCACCCCACCGCCGGCACTCGGATAGTAATCTTGGGCATAGCATTTTACCAAATCACCTCATTCGAGGGTTCGAGTCACTTCTGGGGTGTGAGTTTTCAGTTGCATATTGTCCTGGGGACCATTCAGGCTTGTTCGCATTTGTGTTCCTCACGTGTGCCCCAAAGAATGAGGTGATTTGGTAAAATGCTATGCCCAAGATTACTATCCGAGTGCCGGCGGTGGGGTGGTTCAAATAGCCTCGGCTATCACCTCATTTGTCCGCTCGTGATGGTCAAGTGGATTAAGGCGTCTTGTACATACCAGTTGCGTTGCTCCTGGGAGTATGGGTTCGAGTCACTTCTGGGGTGTGAGTTTTTAGTTGCATATTGTCCTGGGGACCATTCAGGCTTGTTCGCATTTGTGTTCCTCACGTGTGCCCCAAAGAATGAGGTGATTTGGTAAAATGCTATGCCCAAGATTACTATCCGAGTGCCGGCGGTGGGGTGGTTCAAATAGCCTCGGCTATCACCTCATTTGTCCGATCGTGACGGTCAAGTGGATTAAGGCGTCTTGTACATACCAGTTGCGTTGCTCCTGGGAGTATGGGTTCGAGTCACTTCTGGGGTGTGACTTTTCAGTTGCATATTGTCGTGGGGACCATTCAGGCTTGTTCGCATTTGTGTTCCTTACGTGTGCCCCAAAGAATGAGGTGATTTGGTAAAATGCTATGCCCAAGATTACTATCCGAGTGCCGGCGGTGGGGTGGTTCAAATAGCCTCGGCTATCACCTCATTTGTCCGGTCGTGATGGTCAAGTGGATTAAGGCGTCTTGTACATACCAGTTGCGTTGCTCCTGGGAGTATGGGTTCGAGTCACTTCTGGGGTGTGAGTTTTCAATACATATTGTCCTGGGGACCATTCAGCCTTGTTCGCATTTGTGTTCCTCACGTGTGCCCCAAAGAATGAGGTGATTTGGTAAAATGCTATGCCCAAGATTACTATCCGAGTGTTGGCGGTGGGGTGGTTCAAATAGCCTCGGCTATCACCTCATTTGTCCGGTCGTGATGGTCAAGTGGATTAAGGCGTCTTGTACATACCAGTTGCGTTGCTCCTGGGAGTATGGGTTCGAGTCACTTCTGGGGTGTGAGTTTTCAGTTGCATATTGTCCTGGGGACCATTCAGGCTTGTTCGCATTTGTGTTCCTCACGTGTGCCCCAAAGAATGAGGTGATTTGGTAAAATGCTATGCCCAAGATTACTATCCGAGTGCCGGCGGTGGGGTGGTTCAAATAGCCTCGGCTATCACCTCATTTGTCCGGTCGTGATGGTCAAGTGGATTAAGGCGTCTTGTACATACCAGTTGCGTTGCTCCTGGGAGTATGGGTTCGAGTCACTTCTGGGGTGTGAGTTTTCAGTTGCATATTGTCCTGGGGACCATTCAGGCTTGTTCGCATTTGTGTTCCTCACGTGTGCCCCAAAGAATGAGGTGATTTGGTAAAATGCTATGCCCAAGATTACTATCCGAGTGCCGGCGGTGGGGTGGTTCAAATAGCCTCGGCTATCACCTCATTTGTCCGCTCGTGATGGTCAAGTGGATTAAGGCGTCTTGTACATACCAGTTGCGTTGCTCCTGGGAGTATGGGTTCGAGTCACTTCTGGGGTGTGAGTTTTTAGTTGCATATTGTCCTGGGGACCATTCAGGCTTGTTCGCATTTGTGTTCCTCACGTGTGCCCCAAAGAATGAGGTGATTTGGTAAAATGCTATGCCCAAGATTACTATCCGAGTGCCGGCGGTGGGGTGGTTCAAATAGCCTCGGCTATCACCTCATTTGTCCGATCGTGACGGTCAAGTGGATTAAGGCGTCTTGTACATACCAGTTGCGTTGCTCCTGGGAGTATGGGTTCGAGTCACTTCTGGGGTGTGACTTTTCAGTTGCATATTGTCGTGGGGACCATTCAGGCTTGTTCGCATTTGTGTTCCTCACGTGTGCCCCAAAGAATGAGGTGATTTGGTAAAATGCTATGCCCAAGATTACTATCCGAGTGCCGGCGGTGGGGTGGTTCAAATAGCCTCGGCTATCACCTCATTTGTCCGCTCGTGATGGTCAAGTGGATTAAGGCGTCTTGTACATACCAGTTGCGTTGCTCCTGGGAGTATGGGTTCGAGTCACTTCTGGGGTGTGAGTTTTCAGTTGCATATTGTCCTGGGGACCATTCAGGCTTGTTCGCATTTGTGTTCC
Source organism: Procambarus clarkii (assembly GCF_040958095.1). NCBI lineage: Eukaryota > Metazoa > Arthropoda > Malacostraca > Decapoda > Cambaridae > Procambarus > Procambarus clarkii. The sequence continues at coordinate 30,382,234 of NC_091191.1, forward strand.
TAACGTGTGCCCCAAAGAATGAGGTGATTTGGTAAAATGCTATGCCCAAGATTACTATCCGAGTGCCGGCGGTGGGGTGGTTCAAATAGCCTCGGCTATCACCTCATTTGTCCGGTCGTGATGGTCAAGTGGATTAAGGCGTCTTGTACATACCAGTTGCGTTGCTCCTGGGAGTATGGGTTCGAGTCACTTCTGGGGTGTGAGTTTTCAGTTGCATATTGTCCTGGGGACCATTCAGGCTTGTTCGCATTTGTGTTCCTCACGTGTGCCCCAAAGAATGAGGTGATTTGATAAAATGCTATGCCCAAGATTACTATCCGAGTGCCGGCGGTGGGGTGGTTCAAATAGCCTCGGCTATCACCTCATTTGTCCGGTCGTGATGGTCAAGTGGATTAAGGCGTCTTGTACATAACAGTTGCGTTGCTCCTGGGAGTATGGGTTCGAGTCACTTCTGGGGTGTGAGTTTTCAGTTGCATATTGTCCTGGGGACCATTCAGGCTTGTTCGCATTTGTGTTCCTCACGTGTGCCCCAAAGAATGAGGTGATTTGGTAAAATGCTATGCCCAAGATTACTATCCGAGTGCCGGCGGTGGGGTGGTTCAAATAGCCTCGGCTATCACCTCATTTGTCCGGTCGTGATGGTCAAGTGGATTAAGGCGTCTTGTACATACCAGTTGCGTTGCTCCTGGGAGTATGGGTTCGAGTCACTTCTGGGGTGTGAGTTTTCAGTTGCATATTGTCCTGGGGACCATTCACGCTTGTTCGCATTTGTGTTCCTCACGTGTGCCCCAAAGAATGAGGTGATTTGGTAAAATGCTATGCCCAAGATTACTATCCGAGTGCCGGCGGTGGGGTGGTTCAAATAGCCTCGGCTATCACCTCATTTGTCCGGTCGTGATGGTCAAGTGGATTAAGGCGTCTTGTACATACCAGTTGCGTTGCTCCTGGGAGTATGGGTTCGAGTCACTTCTGGGGTGTGAGTTTTCAGTTGCATATTGTCCTGGGGACCATTCAGGCTTGTTCGCATTTGTGTTCCTCACGTGTGCCCCAAAGAATGAGGTGATTTGGTAAAATGCTATGCCCAAGATTACTATCCGAGTGCCGGCGGTGGGGTGGTTCAAATAGCCTCGGCTATCACCTCATTTGTCCGGTCGTGATGGTCAAGTGGATTAAGGCGTCTTGTACATACCAGTTGCGTTGCTCCTGGGAGTATGGGTTCGAGTCACTTCTGGGGTGTGAGTTTTCAGTTGCATATTGTCCTGGGGACCATTCAGGCTTGTTCGCATTTGTGTTCCTTACGTGTGCCCCAAAGAATGAGGTGATTTGGTAAAATGCTATGCCCAAGATTACTATCCGAGTGCCGGCGGTGGGGTGGTTCAAATAGCCTCGGCTATCACCTCATTTGTCCGGTCGTGATGGTCAAGTGGATTAAGGCGTCTTGTACATACCAGTTGCGTTGCTCCTGGGAGTATGGGTTCGAGTCACTTCTGGGGTGTGAGTTTTCAGTTGCATATTGTCCTGGGGACCATTCAGGCTTGTTCGCATTTGTGTTCCTCACGTGTGCCCCAAAGAATGAGGTGATTTGGTAAAATGCTATGCCCAAGATTACTATCCGAGTGCCGGCGGTGGGGTGGTTCAAATAGCCTCGGCTATCACCTCATTTGTCCGGTCGTGATGGTCAAGTGGATTAAGGCGTCTTGTACATACCAGTTGCGTTGCTCCTGGGAGTATGGGTTCGAGTCACTTCTGGGGTGTGAGTTTTCAGTTGCATATTGTCCTGGGGACCATTCAGGCTTGTTCGCATTTGTGTTCCTCACGTGTGCCCCAAAGAATGAGGTGATTTGATAAAATGCTATGCCCAAGATTACTATCCGAGTGCCGGCGGTGGGGTGGTTCAAATAGCCTCGGCTATCACCTCATTTGTCCGGTCGTGATGGTCAAGTGGATTAAGGCGTCTTGTACATAACAGTTGCGTTGCTCCTGGGAGTATGGGTTCGAGTCACTTCTGGGGTGTGAGTTTTCAGTTGCATATTGTCCTGGGGACCATTCAGGCTTGTTCGCATTTGTGTTCCTCACGTGTGCCCCAAAGAATGAGGTGATTTGGTAAAATGCTATGCCCAAGATTACTATCCGAGTGCCGGCGGTGGGGTGGTTCAAATAGCCTCGGCTATCACCTCATTTGTCCGGTCGTGATGGTCAAGTGGATTAAGGCGTCTTGTACATACCAGTTGCGTTGCTCCTGGGAGTATGGGTTCGAGTCACTTCTGGGGTGTGAGTTTTCAGTTGCATATTGTCCTGGGGACCATTCAGGCTTGTTCGCATTTGTGTTCCTCACGTGTGCCCCAAAGAATGAGGTGATTTGGTAAAATGCTATGCCCAAGATTACTATCCGAGTGCCGGCGGTGGGGTGGTTCAAATAGCCTCGGCTATCACCTCATTTGTCCGGTCGTGATGGTCAAGTGGATTAAGGCGTCTTGTACATACCAGTTGCGTTGCTCCTGGGAGTATGGGTTCGAGTCACTTCTGGGGTGTGAGTTTTCAGTTGCATATTGTCCTGGGGACCATTCAGGCTTGTTCGCATTTGTGTTCCTCACGTGTGCCCCAAAGAATGAGGTGATTTGGTAAAATGCTATGCCCAAGATTACTATCCGAGTGCCGGTGGTGGGGTGGTTCAAATAGCCTCGGCTATCACCTCATTTGTCCGGTCGTGATGGTCAAGTGGATTAAGGCGTCTTGTACATACCAGTTGCGTTGCTCCTGGGAGTATGGGTTCGAGTCACTTCTGGGGTGTGAGTTTTCAGTTGCATATTGTCCTGGGGACCATTCAGGCTTGTTCGCATATATATATATATATATATATATATATATATATATATATATATATATATATATATATATATATATATATATATATATATATATATATATATATATATATATATATATATAATGCACAACTTGCCTAAACACGCAAGTGAAGTTACACAACTTTAGAACACTTTCCCACCAGGAGACTCGAACTCTAGCCAGCACAAAAGTCTTTCTGCAACTGGCATAAAAGGTACGCCTTTAACCCACTGCACCACGCTCAGACCTTTATAGAGATGGTGCCAATGTGGGGACCCATAGCCTCGGAGAAGAAAATAAAAAGTATTCAGAGGAGACCTTGTGGTTTCTCACTGAACACTAATATTATCTTCTCCTACCACCCCCATTCTTTTGTATGTACACATATATATTTACTTTATTTTATTTGAACTTTGTTACAAAAAAGGAGTTACATATGGGTTACAAAGATGGTTATCATAGGTTGTCGAGTTCCTCCAGCTCCTCAGATGGCGGGCAGGAACCCTGGATGCAGTGCGCATTTCCCCCTCTGTATCGCCACACTGAGGCGCTGGAAAAGAAAGCTTGCAGCTCTTGGGTCCCTTGTTGTTTCAATGAGTCTAGAACCCAGTTCCTTCAAAAAACTGGTAGCACTTTTACCCCAGGCGCAGAGTGTCTCAGAAGCAATGGGGACAAAATTGTAGTGGTAATCCAGTTCTCTATACTTACGGGATTTGGCTGCTTCCCTGTGGGTGGCAGCGCCACCTGGTTGTGCAACACTGAGGTTAATGTAGGTGTTAGCCAGGGTTGATACGCACGTGTAGTCCCATACCAACTGCTTGCCATTCTTCCAGGGGTTCACTGTGATACCATCCGGGCGACCAATAAGAGCATCAGAGTTACGGGGCGTTAGGTAACGGGGCTCTCTTTCAGCTGGGCATCCAGCTGTGGTGAGGCTCCTCTTGATGGTGTCGTTAACTTCACTGTGCCTCGAGTGCCATCCCCCAGTGCTTTGGCAGAGTAGGCCATGGTGGCCGTACCTGTCAGCCACCACCTCGCCGCAAATACACCTATATCTGGTGTGGATTGGGGCAGCAAGGCGGAGGGCCACAGCAATTCGGAGGGCGTGTGGTGTGAGACGCGTGCCAGTTGCCGACATTGGGGTTGCTAACAGGAAATTCCCTGCATGTGGTGCTGCTACTGCTGTGAGGCGAGCAATGTCGTGTTGTGTTGTTGCAGCACCCAGGCACTCTGCAGCAACTCGGTCTACAATGGGGCCATCCCAGCTGGATTGCTTGTGGGCTTTTGGGGATAGTGGTTGAGGTGATTGGCCTGCACGAGAGGCCCACTCTGTGGAACAGCGTGTAAAATTGGGATCATGTACACCTGCCAGCTGATGTAAGTGGGCAGGTAGAATTTCCTTCACAAGGTCGTCGGATGCTGATAAGGAGGACAGGAAGGCTGGAACAGCGATTTGCGTTGCTGTTCGAACTCCGAGGCCCCCAAGTCTTACGGGAAGAGAGGCTTGTTTCCACTGTAGGTCATCGAGAGAGAGGTTAAGGGCTTTTTCTAGCATTGATTTCAGTAACCGGTCATACTCACTTAGTTTTTGGCTACTGTAAGATGGTGAACACCTCAGAAAGTAGGTTAACCTGGGGAGGGACAGACATCTGGTGATGAGGTAGAGTGCATCATGAGCATCAATATCCTCAATCCTCCCAACCATCCTCTTAAGGTCGGCGATTTTCTTATCAAGGACCTCATCGATGGCTTTCAATCCCAGGGGAGCTCCTAGGAGTGTGCTGTCTTCAGGTTTAATTTTATGGATAATTGGCAGAAGACCCTCTGTTCTCTCTACGATGCCCTGGTTGGAACATATTATTTCACATTTAGAAGGGTTCAGGGTGAGGCCTAAAACTACACCTTGCTCCTGGATTTTTCTGATGTCCTCCAGGAGGGAGTCTTGGGAACCAGCTCGGGTACCATCATCCAAGAACCAGATGTTAAGCTCGCTGGACAGGGCCTCTGTGACTTGTTTGATGACTAAGCAGAAAAGGAGAGGAGCAAGGGGGTCACCCTGTTGGACGCCTTCTCGCGAGTCAATTTCATGTTCGCCAAAAAGTAGCTTAAGATCCATACTGTAGCATGAATGTACAAAAGGGTAGAGGGAAGGGAAATGACTATGAACCGCACGGAGTACAGCATCCCCCCGCACCAAATTGAAGGCATTTTTTAAATCTAGCTTGATAAGGGCCTTTTCGTCTGTGATGTTGGCGATGAAGGCTCGAGCTGCATGGGCTGCCGCCTCACACCCTTGTGGAATGCCAAACCCGAGCTGTTTTGGCTTCAGCATGTTGGCCGCTGCATCACTAACTGTTCTTGCAGCTGCCTTTGCGACGAGACGCCGGAGAGAATTGCCCACAGCTATTGGCCTGATCCCTCCATCCTTTTTCTTTAGAGCACAGAGAGATGCTCCAAAAAAGATAGGTCTTATGGACGCTGGTATGTTGCCAGCTAGACATGTGTTGGTGAATCTGGTTAGTTCCACCAAGAGGTTCTTTGCAATGTCACCCAGTGCAGGGTTGAGCATTTGCTTGAGGTGGTTGGGTTTTAGTCCTGTGAACCCACCTGCTGATCCTGTAGGGAAGGACATGGCTGCTTTATGGACCACAGATTCAGCCACCCAGAGAGGTTCTGCTCCGGTAGCCCCCACTTGTACAATGTCGTCCTCCCGCGGAGCCCTGGGTGGGTGTTTCTCCCTTAGGGCTTGAGCTGTTGCGGCATCTCTGTCGGCAATTGAGTCCTCAATGGTGATGACTCGTATTGCGCCAATAGTGTTTCCTTCTTCTATTTTCTTTGTGACTGATGTTCTGTTCTGTTGCTCTTCCTGCCGTGGGTGTTTCTCGCGCGAGTGGGAAGGCCCACCTGGTTGTCCTCCCTGGGAAAATCATTTATAGCTTTGATGACTGAGGCAGCTAAGGTTTTGTCTCTCCTTGCAGGGGTGGCTAGACATATGTTGCCAAACATTAGGAGGTTGTGCCATGCTTGGGTCGTTCCAGGAGAGTCATTGACCTTTCTCAGGAGGGCAGATAATTTGGCTGCTGCATGGGGGCGGGCTGCTTTAGGGATGTGTTGCAAGGTTCTGGCTCATGTTGCTTTGATAGCTTCTAATAAGTTTTCTGTGGGAATGAAGGTCTGGGAGGTGTTTTGCCTTACGGGCGGTGTGGGCTGTTGATTGGTGTTCTCCCTGGGAGGGCGCCCAGAACCCAAACACCTGGCTCAGTTGTGGGAATGAAGGCGCACATTATCGTCCCTCAACCGGATATAGCATACCCTGTCACACGTCTGACATCTACCTTGTCTACCCCTGCTTGATGGCTCATTTTGGCTTGGAGAAGCCTGGCTATCTGTTGAGAGCTGCGACATGGGCGGGCGCTGGGCGGGCGCTGGGCGGGAGGGTGGACGGCGGGTGGAGACTGGAGGGTGGGCGGCGGTTGGAGGCTGGGGGGATGATCAGCTGGCCGTGGCACCTACTACTCAGATGAGTGGTAATACATATACCACCTCTATACAAAGTGTGGGTATACACCCACTACACAATATGTGGGTATACATTGGGTGGGTGGGTGGCGTAGACACACATGGGAGCCTCCCGGCTTCTATGGGCGGGTGGCAAGGTGGCCTCGTGGGTTGGGAGGCGACGTGGTGGGGTAGGGTAGGAGGGGGAGAGCAGGTACTTCCCGGCCTGGGCGCTGGGTGGGGGCAGGGGTCAGGGCGACACTAACACTGGTATAATTCCCCCGTATACCACTGCACAATAATGAATGAATCACACACTTGTAATCTGACTCACTGCACGTGTGATGTACTAACAATATGATAGGTATGTTGCGCCAATTATCGCTGACAACGTAACTTGTTCAACAAAACTTTCAAAAAAGAAAAAGACAAAACACTATTTGGCACACACGTAACCCCCACCTCTCTCTCCTGACCACACAACACCCCTCACTCACCCCCCACCTCCCCTCACTATGGGAGGCCTGCAGGGTCCATCCTGGCCCCTCACTCCAGCCACCATGACTCCACACTGCCAACCCACCTGTTTTGATAAGTTTTCACATAGATGGTACACAGTAGGCACTTCCATCACTCCCACGACTGCGTGGTGTATTCACGGTGAATATGATTGAGTCTTGGTACGGTGAGGCCAAGATGTCTCAGGGTAATGGCTGAGAAGGCAGCAGCTCCTCCGCCACACGTCCGTCCCCTAGGCCTCTCCCTCTCCTCCTATATATATATATACATATATATATATATATATATATATATATATATATATATATATATATATATATATATATATATATATATATATATATATATATATATATATATATATACATATATATATACATATGTCGTACCTAGTAGCCAGAACGCACTTTTTGGCCTACTATGCAAGGCCCGATTTGCCTAATAAGCCAAGTTTTCATGAATTAATTGGTTTTCGGCAACCTAACCTAACCTAACTTTTTCGGCTATCTAACCTAACCTAACCTATCTTTATAGGTTAGGTTAGGTTAGGTTGCAGAAAAAGTTAGGTTAGGTTAGGTTAGGTAGGTTAGGTCGTCGAAAAACAATTAGTTCATGAAAACTTGGCTTATTAGGCAAATCGGGCCTTGCATAGTAGGCTGAGAAGTGCGTTCTGGCTACTAGGTACGACATATATATATATATATATATATATATATATATATATATATATATATATATATATATATATATATATATATGTCGTACCTAGTAGCCAGAACTCACTTTTTGGCCTACTATGCGAGGCCCGATTTGCCTAATAAGCCAAGTTTTCCTGAATTAATATATTTTTTCTAATTTTTTTCTTATGAAATGGTAAAGCTACACATTTCATTATGTATGAGGTCAATTTTTTTTTATTGGAGTTAAAATTAACGTAGATATATGACCGAACCTAACCAACCCTACCTAACCTAACCTAACCTATCTTTATAGGTTGGGTTTGGTTAGGTAGCCAAAAAAGTTAGGTTAGGTTAGGTTAGGTAGGTTAGGTAGTCGAAAAACAATTAATTCATGAAAACTTGGCTTATTAGGCAAATCGGGCCTTGCATTATAGGCTGAGAAGTGCGTTCTGGCTACTAGGTACGACATATATATATATATATATATATATATATATATATATATATATATATATATATATATATATATATATATATATATATATATATATATATGTGTGTGTGTGTGTCGTACCTAGTAGCCAGAACGCACTTCTCAGCCTACTATGCAAGGCTCGATTTGCCAAATAAGCCAACTTTTTATGAATTAATGTTTTTTCGACTACCTAACCTACCTAACCTAACCTAACCTAACTTTTTCGGCTGCCTAACCTAACCTAACCTATAAAGATAGGTTAGGTTAGGTTAGGTAGGGTTGGTTAGGTTCGGTCATATATCTAAGTTAATTTTAACTCCAATAAAAAAAAATTGACCTCATACATAATGAAATGGGTAGTTTTATCATTTCATAAGAAAAAAATTAGAGAAAATATATTAATTTAGGAAAACTTGGCTTATTAGGCAAATCGGGCCTTGCATGGTAGGCTCAGAAGTGCGTTCTGGCTACTAGGTACGACATATATACATATATATATGTATATATATATATATATATATATATATATATATATATATATATATATATATATATATATATATATATATATATATATATATATATATATGTCGTACCTAGTAGCCAGAACGCACTTCTCAGCCTACTATGCAAGGCCCGATTTGCCTAATAAGCCAAGTTTTCATGAATTAATTGTTTTTCGACTACCTAACCTACCTAACCTAACCTAACCTAACTTTTTCGGCTACCTAACCAAACCTAACCTATAAAGATAGGTTAGGTTAGGTTAGGTAGGGTTGGTTAGGTTCGGTCATATATCTACGTTAATTTTAACTCCAATAAAAAAAAATTGACCTCATACATAATGAAATGGGTAGCTTTATCATTTCATAAGAAAAAAATTAGAAAAAATATATTAATTCAGGAAAACTTGGCTTATTAGGCAAATCGGGCCTTGAATAGTAGGCCAAAAAGTGAGTTCTGGCTACTAGGTACGACATATATATATATATATATATGTCGTACCTAGTAGCCAGAACGCACTTCTCAGCCTACTATGCAAGGCCCGATTTGCCTAATAAGCCAAGTTTTCATGAATTAATTGTTTTTCGACTACCTAACCTACCTAACCTAACCTAACCTAACTTTTTCGGCTACCTAACCTAACCTAACCTATAAAGATAGGTTAGGTTAGGTTAGGTAGGGTTGGTTAGGTTCAGTCATATATCTACGTTAATTTTAACTCCAATAAAAAATAATTGACCTCATACATAATGAAATGGGTTGATTTATCATTTCATAAGAAAAAAAATAGAGAAAATATATTAATTCATGAAAACTTGGCTTATTAGGCAAATCGGGCCTTGAATAGTAGGCCAAAAAGTGAGTTCTGGCTACTAGGTACGACATATATATATATATATATATATATATATATATATGTCGTACCTAGTAGCCAGAACTCACTTTTTGGCCTACTATTCAAGGCCCGATTTGCCTAATAAGCCAAGTTTTCCTGAATTAATATATTTTTTCAAATTTTTTTCTTATGAAATGATAAAGCTACCCATTTCATTATGTATGAGGTAAATTTTTTTTTATTGGAGTTAAAATTAACGTAGATATATGACCGAACCTAACAAACCCTACCTAACCTAACCTAACCTATCTTTATAGGTTAGGTTTGGTTAGGTAGCCGAAAAAGTTAGGTTAGGTTAGGTTAGGTAGGTTAGGTAGTCGAAAAACAATTAATTCATGAAAACGTGGCTTATTAGGCAAATCGGGCCTTGCATAGTAGGCTGAGAAGTGCGTTCTGGCTACTAGGTACGACATATATATATATATATATATATATGTCGTACCTAGTAGCCAGAACTCACTTCTCAGCCTACTATTCAAGGCCCGATTTGCCTAATAAGCCAAGTTTTCCTGAATTAATATATTTACTATAATTTTTTTCTTATGAAATGATAAAGCAACCCTTTTCTCTATGTATGAGGTCAATTTTTTTTATTGGAGTTAAAATTAACGTAGATATATGACCAAACCTAACCAACCCTACCTAACCTAACCTAACCTATATTTATAGGTAAGGTTAGGTTAGGTAGCCAAAAAAAGCTAGGTTAGGTTAGGTTAGGTAGGTTAGGTAGACGAAAAAACATTAATTCATGAAAACTTGGCTTATTACGCAAATCGGGCCTTGAATAGTAGGCTGAGAAGTGCGTTCTGGCTATTAGGTACGACATATATATATATATATATATATATATATATATATATATATATATATATATATATATATATATATATATATATATATGTCGTACCTAGTAGCCAGAACGTACTTCTCAGCCAACTATTCAAGGCCCGATTTGCATAATAAGCCAAGTTTTCCTGAATTAATATATTTTCTCAATTTTTTTTCTTATGAAATGATAAAGCTACCCATATCATTACGTATGAGGTAATTTTTTTTTTATTGAAGTTAAAATTAACGTAGATATATGACCGAACCTAACCAACCCTACCTAACCTAACCTAACCTATCTTTATAGGTTAGGTTAGGTTAGGTAGCCGAAAAAGTTAGGTTAGGTTAGGTTAGGTAGGTTAGGTAGTCGAAAAACGATTAATTCAGGAAAACTTGGCTGATTAGGCAAATCGGGCCTTGCATAGTAGGCTGACAAGTGCGTTCTGGCTACTAGGTACGACATATATATATATATATATATATATATATATATATATATATGTATATATATATATATATATGTCGTACCTAGTAGCCAGAACTCACTTCTCAGCCTACTATGCAAGGGCCGATTTGCCTAATAAGCCTAGTTTTCATGAATTAATGTTTTTTCGACAACCTAACCTACCTAACCTAACCTAACCTAACGTTTTCGGCTACCTAACCTAACCTAACCTATAAAGATAGGTTAGGTTAGGTTAGGTAGGGTTGGTTAAGTTCGGTCATATATCTACGTTAATTTTAACTCCAATTAAAAAAAATTGACCTCATACATAATGAAATGGGTAGCTTTATCATTTCATAAGAAAAAAATTAGAGAAAATATAATAATTCAGTAAAACTTGGCTTATTAGGCAAATCGGGCCTCGCATAGTAGGCTGAGAACTGAGTTCTGGCTACTAGGTACGACATATATATATATATATATATATATATATATATATATATATATATATATATATATATATATATATATATATATATATATATATATATATATATATGTATGCCGTACCTAGTAGCCAGAACGCACTTCTCAGCCTACTATGCAAGGCCCAATTTGCGTAATAAGCCAAGTTTTCCTGAATTAATATATTTTCTCTATTTTTTTTCTTATGAAATGATAAAGCTACCCATTTCATTACGTATGAGGTAAAAAAAAATTTATTGGAGTTAAAATTAACGTAGATATATGACCGAACCTAACCAACCCTACCTAACCTAACCTAACCTATCTGTATAGGTTAGGTTAGGTTAGGTAGCCTAAAAAGTTAGGTTAGGTTAGGTAGGTTAGCTAGTCGAAAAACAATTAATTCATGAAAACTTGCCTTATTAGGCAAATCGGGCCTTGCATAGTAGGCAAAGAAGTGCGTTCTGGCTACTAGGTACGACATATATATATATATATATATATATATATATATATATATATATATATATATATATATATATATATATATATATATATATATATATATATATATATATATATATATATATATATATATATATATATATATATATATGTCGTACCTAGTAGCCAGAACTCACTTCTCAGCCTACTATTCAAGGCCCGATTTGCCTAATAAGCCAAGTTTTCCTGAATTAATATATTTACTATATTTTTTTTCTTATGAAATGATAAAGCAACCCTTTTCTCTATGTATGAGGTCAATTTTATGTTATTGGAGTTAAAATTAACATAGATATATGACCGAACCTAACCAACCCTACCTAACCTAACCTAACCTATATTTATAGGTAAGGTTAGGTTAGGTAGCCAAAAAAAGCTAGGTTAGGTTAGGTTAGGTAGGTTAGGTAGACGAAAAAACATTAATTCATGAAAACTTGGCTTATTAGGCAAATCGGGCCTTGAATAGTAGGCTGAGAAGTGCGTTCTGGCTATTTGGTACGACATATATATATTTATATATATATATATATATATATATATATATATATATATATATATATATATATATATATATATATATATATATATATATATATATATATATATATATATATATATATATATATATATATACGCCTCGTTGGTCGTAGAATCTCTGTTTACCAACGTACCTGTGGATGAAACAATCGGGATGATAGCCGACAGAGTGTACCGTGATCCGGCCTGTACTCCTCTTGACATACCAGAAAACAGTCTAAGGAAACTACTCCAAGCTTGTACTAAAGAGGCACCCTTCTTGAGCCCGGATGGACACATGTATAAGCAAGTAGATGGGGTCGCCATGGGTTCTCCCCTAGGTGTCCTGTTTGCAAACTTCTACATGGGTACCATCGAGCAAAAAGTCTTAGTCGAAATGAACTTGAAACCGGCCATATACTGCAGGTATGTTGACGACATTTTTACACAGGTACCTGAAATCAGACATCTGCAAGAGCTGAAGGAGGCATTTGAGCAGAGTTCCGTGCTGCGTTTCACTTACGAGATGGAAAAGGATGGGAAGCTGCCCTTTCTAGATGTAACAGTCATGGAAAAGAGCGGAGGTTTCCACACTGCAGTCTACACTAAGGAAACGAACATAGGAATGTGCCTAAATGCCAACAGCGACTGCCCAGACTGGTACAAGAGGAGTGTTGTTAACGCATATGTCGACCGTGCTCTCAGCCACAGCTCAGAATGAAAGCAAGTCGACGAAGAACTCTGTAGGGTAAGGCAGGTCCTAGTCAACAACGGCTTCTCCAATGGTTTCGTCGAAGACATCATAAGAAGGAAAGTGAAATGCCATGCAACCTCTGAAGAGACAACTAACACAACACCTATACCCCCTATTAGACTATTTTACAGGAACTTCTTTTCCACAGCTCATAAAACGGAGGAAAGGGTCCTGAAAGATATTGTTAATAGAAACGTTATCCCTACTGACAAAAATCAGAGGATACAACTGACGATTTACTATAAAACCAGAAAAACGGCCAGCCTACTCATAGAAACTCTCCAGACACAAAGCAGAACGCTTTAAAAGAGACCAACGTCGTCTATGCCTTCAAATGCCCTCTTGGGGATTGTAAGCTCCAAAAAACCCAGTATATAGGCAAGACAACAACATCTCTTTCTAGGCGTTTAACGATGCATAAGCAACAGGGCTCCATTAAGGAACATATAATCTCTTCCCACAACCAAACCATCGCCAGAGAAATACTAGTAAACAACACAGAAATCATCGATAGATACAGTGATAGCAGACGGCTTGACGTTTGCGAGGCACTACACATTAAGAAGTCAACACCAGCAATCAACAGCCAATTAATCCACAACTATATTCTACCCACCTCAAGACTCCGCTCCAATATAGAAGCATCAAGAAATATGGACCAATAGGCTTTCTACAATCACTTCCATTCAATACCCATTGTGTCGTGTTCTGTCTTGTGTTGATGAATTTAATACCCTATTAATACCACCTCACTTCATCCACCTCACTCAAATGTAGATATAAACAAATCAGAGATGTGTAAGTTCTATTCAGTTGTGTATGTGTAAACTAAAGTCTTTGAAAATGTAATAAGTTTTACGAAACGCGCTTAAGTGTCGCGTCAGACTAGAAATAAAAATGAATTTTGGAGAATTGATTTTTGAATTACCACCAGCAGTGAAAAGAAATGTATGAAAGATTGAGAAAATTCGTGTTAGAAATATTAATCTTACTTTTTCGGTCATATTTAATAATATATATATATATATATTGTTATGATTTCAGCCTGTAGGAGAAACGAGTCTCCCTTTTGAGAGTTATTCAGCAAGCCTGACCTAACCAGAAGGTCTAAGAAATATAGTGGTGATAACACATATGTAAAATAGCTGGTTGGATTTAAATAACAATTTGAGATTATGGGCAGTGAAAAAGAAAACAGATAAATGACTGGTTAGGAGATGTGGATATTTTGCTGGAGGTGTGAGGCTCGCTTCTGGAGGGCTTTGACCTCACATGAGGCCAGACATCGCAGGGGGGAAAGCCGCGCTCCTTTTGAGCTCCCGTCAGAAAGAAACCCCTAGTGATATATCTCCAAGAGAAGTGTGTAGACGTGCCAGCTGTAGAATCGAGCTGGGAACGTTGTGGTCTCAAGTACTGGTCAACGAGGAGAGTATTAAGCCGCCCAGAGACATTATTGTGGGCCGTGGAAGCGCCCTGACCAAGCTCTGTCAGAGGGATAGTGCCCTCGACTAGACAATTTGTGGTAAGCACGATTTAAGCCAGTTCACAGTGATTGCTTGTAGTTGGTCGGGTGCGCAGCGACAGTAGCAATGTTTATTGATAAGTTAGACATGTTTTAATAAGGCAGAAGGCCTGAAATAAGAGAGTGGAGCGGGAGGAACACGGAGCGACATCCGTCTCCTCTGAGCGCTTGCAGGCAACTGAGGGAGCCCGGCTCCTGACGGCGGAGGACCCTCCCAGCGTGAGTGAGGACCGCCGCCGGGCGAGGTGGAGTATGGACCCGCCCAACGGGGGAGTCCACTCTCACTGTATGTAGAAGACAGATAGAGGTTTGAGGCAAACATATTGTGTGATTATTTTTGTTTATGTGTTAAAGGGGAAACATTTTTATTGGATGTGTCGATGGGTTGCAGGTTTGTCTTTGGGGAAGAAGTTGCTGAGAACTTCGAAGCCAGCACAGATGAAGTAGTTGATGAGACTCCAAGGTAGTGGAGCAGAGGACCTCGAGCTGTGAGGAGAAGCAGTGAAGAGGAGTGTCACGTGCTTCTGTAGAGGTGGTGAAGCACCATAGTTGCTCGAGGAAACTTCATGGTGTAGCAGCCAAGAGAGCTGTGGAGGACCCTAGCAGAAGGGTGAAGCACCGTAGTTGCTCAAGGAAACTTCATGATAGCAGCCTGGAGGAGCTGCAGAGGATCCTGGTAGTGAAGCCCGGAAGAACCTGAAGATATCAGGGTAGTGAACTTCCAGAGGTGGAAGGGAAGTTCTGGTGGATTACTTGTAGGGAGTTGATAGTGTTTGGTTGTCATTAGCATGCAAGACGCAGTGAGAGGTGAGTGATTGTTTGCATTCTTATGTCAAGGAGTGTTTTATACTGAAGTTTAGAGTTACTGTCGTCGGCTGGATTACCTACAGATGTATGCGTCCTAGGACAGATAGGGTGATCGATTGATCATTGTGGTGTATCAAGGAACATTTATGCTGATATATGTTATTGCATTCACATGCTGATTTTCATTGTACACATTTATATATATATATATATATATATATATATATATATATATATATATATATATATATATATATATATATATATATATATATATATATATATATATATGTATATATATAAATATATAAATATATATATATATATATATATATATATATATATATATTATATATATATATAAATATATAAATATATATATATATATATATATATATATATATATATATATATATATATATATATATATATATATATATATATATATATATATATATGCGAACAAGCCTGAATGGTCCCCAGGACAATATGCAACTGAAAACTCACACCCCAGAAGTGACTCGAACCCATACTGCCAGGAGCAACGCAACTGGTATGTACAGGGACGCCTTAATCCGCTTGACCATCACGACCAGACATTAGGAAGTAATAGCCGAGGCTATTTGACCCACTTCCCCGCTGGCACTCGGATGGTAATCTTGGGCATAGCTTTTTATCAAATCACCTCATTTTTGGGGCAACACGTGAGGAACACAAATGCGAACAAGCCTGAATGGTCCCCAGGACAATATGCAACTGAAAACTCACACCCTAGAAGTGACTCGAACCCATACTGCCAGGAGCAACGCAACTGGTATGTACAGGGACGCCTTAATCCGCTTGACCAGGGACGCCTTAATCCGCTTGTCAAGCGGATTAAGGCGTCCCTGTACATACCAGTTGCATACCAGACTGACTGAGTCAGTCTGGTGTTGACAAAGGCCTTAACAATCCGAAACGTTCGCCTCATTTCATATTTCTCTGTGGATTTTCCGCATATATATATATATATATATATATATTTATATATATATATATATATATATATATATATATATATATATATATATATATATATATATATATATATATAATATATATATATATATATATATATATATATATATATATATATATATATATATATATATATTGTGACGGGAAAGTGTAGGTGTTCGGCAGTTCTCCTAATGGCTGGTGTCAATGCCTATCACATTTTAGAAAAAGAGTGCTGTAAGTTCAGGACAATGGAGAGTAGCTCCTTTTCGATAGTGCTGTAATTCTTCTGGTGTGGTTTTAACTTGTAGCTGTAGTAGCTAACAGGTAGAACCTCCTCGCCTCGTTGTTGCATCAGGACGCCACCGATGCCGGTACCACTGGCGTCGACATGGAGGATGAAAGGCTTCGTGATATCTGGCGAGGCGAGAATGGGATTAGAACAGAGCAGAGATTTAAGTTGTTCAAAAGCAATGGTTTGCTGAATGGTCCAATGATACCGTTGCTTGGGGCTGGTTAAAGTGATCAATGGTGTCGCTACCGTACTAAAATTCTTTACAAACCTACGGTAGTAGGAGGCAAGACCAAGGAAGCGCAGGAGCTGCTTCCTGGTGGTAGGCTGTGGGTAATGCTGGATGGCTTGGGTATGTATGTTTAACGGAGCTAGGCTGCCACTCCCTATCACATGACCAAGATAACGCACTTTACCTTTAGCAAAGGTGGACTTGCCCAAGTTGATGGTGAGGCCGGCTGTCAGGAGCTTGGCGAACAATCATTGCAGCTAGAGCAGATGTTCGTTCCAGGTGTTGGTTGCCACAACGATGTCATCCAAGTAGGCGTAGGTGTGATCTAAGCCATGGATGACGCGGTTGACAGCTCGCTGGAAGGTGGCCGGGGCATTACATAGTCCAAATGGAAGGCGTTCGTATCTGTAAAGGCCACAAGGAGTGGTGAAGGCAGATATTTCCTTAGCTCGTTCTGTCAAACACACTTGGTAGCATCCCTTGAGTAAGTCAAGTTTGGATAAATACCGAGCATTACCAATGGCGTCAAAGATGTCATCTATTCTAGGTAATGGGTAAGCATCCTTGACAGTCACAAGATTCAATTTCATGTAGTCGGTACACAGCCTCACTTTACCGTGCGATTTCGGCACCAAGATGCAGGGTGAGGCCCAAGGGGACTCACAAGGGGTGGCCAGTCCATGATCCAGGAGGTACTGTACTTCAGCATGCATAACTTCCTTTTTGCTCGGGCCGATTCTGTAGAAAGGTTGACGAATCGGCCGGGTGTCAGGGAATAGCTGGATGTCGTGCTGAACCACATTACACTCCTGTGGATCATTGCTGAACAACTTGTGATGTTCCTTGAAGATTCTGATGAGAAGAGCACTATTACTGTCCTGCAAATAGGTATAAAGATCAGTTAGGATTTCTGAGTTGGAAGGCACTGACTCAGTGTTAGTGCTTTCGGGAGGAGTAGCAGGGAAGGTCTCACTGTGGAGGTATGGACCTTTAAAGGTGGATAATGATACCAACACAGTAAGGGGAGTACCTTGATACTGCTTCAGGAGGTTGACGTGGCACAATTGGGTCTTCCGCCGCCTATCTGGAGTCTCAAGAACGTAGTTGTGGTTGTTTCTGCACTCCTTGATGCGGTAAGGTCCTGAAAACTTGTTTTGCAATGGAGAACCTGGGATAGGAAAATATGCCAACACGAAGTCTCCTGGTTTAAATTTCCTTATTTTGCTGCGTTTGTCAAAATGAGTCTTTATCCTCTCCTGAACTTTCAATAGATTGTCATTAGCAAATTTACGTACTCTCTCTAGAAGGTGCTTTAAGTTTTGAAGAAACTAGGGCACATTCTGAGGGTCACTGAATGTGGCATTACGTAGAGTCTTTAATAGCTTTGAGAGGAGTACGGCACTTACGTCCGTAGAGCATCTCATAAGGAAATACTCCTAGAGACTCATTGGGGAGACTTCTGAAAATACACATAATGAGGTCAAGTGGTTTATCCCAGTCCTTCAAGGTGTCATTGCAAAATTTCTTTAGGAGTGCTTTAATAGTCTGATGACTACGCTCAAGAGAACCCTGTGAAGCAGGATGATAGGGGCTGGACAATACCTGTGTGATGTTGAACTCCTCCAGTGTCTTCTTGAAGAGATCACTGGTGAAGTTGGTGCCACAGTCACTTTGAACCTCTCTTGGAAATCCATACTGGGTGAAGGTCTTCAATAGTTGTTTCACCACAGTAGCAGCCGTAATGTTCTTTACTGGAACTGGTATGGGGAATCTGGTGGTAGGACACATGATAGTTAGTATATAGGCGTTGCCAGAACTGGTCCGGGGTAAAGGACCAACACAGTCTATGATGAGTCTGTGGAAAGGTTCTGCAGGCACCTGGATAGGAGCCAATGGAGCCTTGGGAATAGAGATGTTAGGTTTTCCTGCCATCTAACATGTATGACATTGTTGCACGTAACTTTTGACGTCTTTAACCATACCTGGCCAGTAGTAGTCTTGTCTGATTCCGTGGTAGGTTTTGTTAAAACTATAGTGAGAAAGTGCTCCATGTGCCAGGTGTAGAATATCGGGCCGTAGGCTGGTGGGAACCACTAGTTGTTCGACATTTGCCCAATCGTCATCCTCCTTTAGCTTACTGGGTCTGTACCTGCGGTAGATCAACTGATTCTCTAGGAAGAACCCAGGGATACTGTCAGGTTGAGTCTCAGCCTGGAAGAATAATGGTGTTAACGAAGGATCCTCCCTCTGTAACTTACGGAACTCCAACATAGTAAGATTCGGTGGTAGATTCTGATGGTCTTGAGGGACAGCGGTTGCAGTAGAGTCAGCTGGTTGCAGGCGTGCAGCTTGTGCACGGGTGGTCACCAAAACCGGAGAAACTTCACTTTCTTGGACTTTTGCTGGAACATACTTAAAGATGGGATTGTCCACTACAGAGGTACACACCTGGGGTTTGTCCATGATGATCAGGTTGGAAGGTTGCAGATCTTCTGCCCAGTCATTGCCCAGTGTGAGGAGGTGGTTCACCAGCTCACTTAGAATAGTGCTCTTATGCCTGTGGGAGCCAGTACACTTGTTAAGTGCACTTGTTAAGTGGGCGGACTTAAGTTTTGTACCAGCAACCGAAACATCTAGTGTTTGGGCTCATGTGAGAGCCCCAGTCATCAGCAGTCCATAAATGTTACCCTGGCCGGGGTGGCATGTCTGTGGACAGTGCTAGAGCTGATAGCATCATCTCATTGTATGGCATGGAGCCAGACAACTTTGCGCGCGAACGCCTAGGCCGCAGGCGTGGGGTGGGTAGACATGTGGGGCCCCACGCTCGCTGGCCACTTGAGTGGTTGTCATGGAGACAGCCGCCATCTTAGTAAACATCTTGAGCCGCCATGTTGGTCGGCCATCTTGGAGCTGCCCTAGGGGCTATGCTACACCGTCGCTGATTGGATGAGAGGGGTAGGCCGCTGTATGCCTTCCTCTCATTGGTTATTTCGAGAAGGACGCGGGAATAGCCGTTGTGTAGCGTTATTCTGAACTCAGCCGCCACCTTGTCAAGACGCATCCTGTACTCAATTCGGCCAAATTGGAGTATAGGGCGTCGTGGTGGCTGGACTACAACTGCTGATGCTTCCTGCTTCACCTACGACATCGGTCGTCACAGAATCCGACCGAAGTCGTCGCTTGGAGGGGTTTAAGACATTATTGTATGCAGGGGGTAGAGGTACAGTGATCTGGGATCGTGGGGGAATGTGCATACGAGCAGCAACAGACTCGTAGATCCCATACCAGTGATGATTAGACTTGCTAGTGCTCTGTAGCAGTCGATGGGAACGGGGAAATTCGTGTCAGTGTTAAGGCAATTTCCCAAGGTTGGTGTGAGACGCTATCGTTGTGCGTGTCACCTAGGTATGAACGCTTCACTTCACCGGGGAGTCGAGGGTGCGAACTCAGCCGTGTTGAGTGGGAGGGGTTCGAGTGTGCGCCAATTTTCCGTATAAGTACTACGGTCAGGAACTACCGCCGCCTACGCCACCCGGAGCGAGCCAGCCACCTATAGCGGGGTGCCTGATGTATGGGAATGGTGTGTAAAGCCGGCAGTGTGAATGAGTAAGTACCTATGTGTGTATTTCGGTGATTAGTGGTCTCTAAAGCTTGAATTCGAGGTCAAGTGTTCCGTCACATTGTCACGCAGCACCTGTTCAGGTGGAGTGAATTGTGGGCGAGGAGATTAATCACCTGTGTTGTCATCTTGGCAGTCCAGAGGGACTTAAGTGTACACAGACGTACAGTGTGTGTGTGTGTGTGTGTGGGTACACACGGGGAACAGGATACATAGATTAGCCAAGGACGGAGAGTTGTCCATGTAATAAATTCTTTTATTTCATTGTGGTAATCATTTTTGATCGTCCGTGGGACGGAGTGATATCATTTCCATGTGTGGTCTTGCAGGTGTGGAATTCCAACATTGAGCGCTCAGGTATGTGTAACGCCAGTGATTCCTGGCAATGATTATTGTGGAGTGTGCCACAGTGTGGCTTAAATTTCTTGTAGTGTTCCCAGGGCCGTGACAAGTGTGATTTATATAAATATATATATTGTGGTTGCAGTATTAATTAACGTAATTTTGGTGAGGTTTGGTGAGTGACGAGGCCGTCTAGAGAGACCGCCCCCGCTCTGTCGAGTAACGTAACTCTCGAGTGTTTATCGGCATGCGTGACCGATAAATCACTCACCCATGTGATTTAAGGAGTGTGAGATTCTCCTTAGTGTTCCCAATAACGTTTGATAGCTGTAGGCTACATGTGTCAGCGGTAATTATATATATATATATATATATATAATCGTAGTGTCACGGTGCCCAGTGTTAATGTGTTATTTACTGTGTGGTGATTGTAATATATTGACCTATGTTCTAGGGGTCCTTTGCAGCAGTAAGTAAGTAAGTGTGTGCAGTATCCTAATATTTGGAAATTAGAGTACTTGCCGTGTGTGTTATTGCAAAGGGGGTTGTTATTTGATGGTGATTATTGCTAGTGTTGAGCAATCACCGTATGTGATTGCAGTTCAGTAAAACCATTGTGGGGCAGGGTTCTAGAGGGTTCATGTCCTGTAGGTTATTTTACTAGGTTCTGCAGTATTGTCATTGCAACCGGATTGTAACGTAAATCACTGTGATTTGTTAGTGTGATTTGTCATTGTCGTGGGGGAACTCGGCTGTAGACGAGTACTTGGATATACAAATATATTCTCCTGGTTATCTGGTAGGACATCGAAGTCCAGTATTCAGTGAGGTGATTGCGAGGCAATTAATATAACGTAACCAAGGGAACGCCCATTGCTTTAAGAGAATTTGTTCTTTGACAATTTGAGTAACGTAGAATGCGTTTGGGTTAATTTACTTTCCTGTAAGCAGCTACGGTAGTCTCGAGGAGCCTAGCCATCAGCCAGATAAGAATTAGAGTATTGTCTGTCGTAATTAACGGTCAGTGGGCCGGGTAATTTACGTGTTTCAGGAAGTCAAAGTAATTAATCTCGATCCTTGTTTGATCGACTCACACGAAGGCTACATTGTTCCATTAACGTAACGTCGTTATCTGCCCGGAAGTACCGGCATTTGATTGACTCGTGAGAGGAGTAGCGTCATTTAGAATAACGTAAACGTGGGGCTAATTACTGTTATTAGTCGCCTGAATTGGTCTGAGTATGGAAGGCTTAGACGGAATTCATACCTTAATGTAAATTGCTGAGCCAGTGTGAAAGGTTGCGTATTTTAATTGTTTAATTATTGATCTTGAGGATAGTAATTAATTACTCTAAAGGTAATCACGAGTGATTACCGTTCTCTTAGCACTTTGGACATTGCAAATCAGAGTTTACCATCGCTGAGTGATTAGTAACCGATTAACGTAAATTAACGTAACTAGTAGAGATTAATCAGCTGTCTGGAAGTACAGGGATTAATGGGATTTTCTCACTGAATGCTCGACGGGTAGAGTGTTGTTTGATTTCCGCGTTACTAGTGACAGTTGTAAGTGTTGTTAATTTAACGTAAATGTTACCTTGTTATTAACGTAAATCAATTGTTATTGATTGTTGATCGTCCGTGGGACGTAGTGTTAACGTAAGGATTAATTTGAGGAAGGGTGCTGGAGTTGCCAGTGAACCCATTAGTTATTGTTGTCATTGAAAGACTACTGATTTGATTGCATTGCAACCGCTGTTGCAGGAGTAGACTGCACTGAGGCGTAGAACAGTTAGGAGGTTACTGGAGACGTGTTTCAGAACCTACTGTGTCATTTGTTGTAATTGTGATTATAGATCTGTTAGTTCTTGTTTCTTGTTGATTCCTCTGTGGTCACGCTTATGTTCGAGTTAGTTCATTATGCAGTCCGAGGGGCTGGTGTCTAGCTGTCATTGATAGTGTCACAGGAAGGATTTCGAGTAACGTCATTGACATTTCTTTTGTTTTGTTGTAGTAGTTAGTACTTTATTGAATAAACTAAGTTGTTATGGTTAACACTGTCTTTTCGTTACACCCCCACACATTATTATTGTTATGCAAATGTTCTTCACACTCGACTAACATTGAGACTTATTTTCTGAGCTTTGGGTCAAATATACGGCACCACACAACAATAAATTATTGTTGTGAGAGCCCGTGACCTACTCGTTAGATTCGCTTCGGCGATTGGCGAAGGTCGGCGGCCTAAGTGGGGGGGATTTCAATTTTCATTGGGGTCTCGGCGTTTGCTCGCGCCTAGTCAATTGTTCATACATGGTCCCAAAGTGAGGAATGAGCTGCTTACTACACTGGTGTGTTAGCTAAGCAAGTCCTTCCTCAGGCGACCTAGTTGAATATCACGACAGGAATAAAGGTTAAAGAATAAAGAAAGTTCTTAGAAATTTTCCGAGCTAAAATTCCTTATACCAATTTTAATTTATTCCAAAACTTCTCACAAGTTAAAAACTACAAAAACTCTCACAGCGTGGCGCCCAACGTGGGGCCGTAGACTTTTGATTCATAATCAGAAAAGTAAGATTCATCAAGTTGAGAAACCTGTGAAGAAAGGTGTGAGGAACATTGCAGAACAATATTGCTGTGGGTGTGTATGTTGTCGGTTAGCAGGATTAGGTACACACACACCACACACACAGAATGGATGAGGATTATAGAAAGAAGTACGTATATCTGTATGTGACTAAGTATGGCGTGCTGCCAAAGGATAGAAACAGTCGTACAGATGAGGAATGTAGGCGGTATGTTGAGGATCATAATGCCTATGTACGGCGTCTATGTCTAGAAAGAGCAAACAGAAGTGATCTAGGGGACAAGGGAGTTCCCCTAGCCGACCGTGGTATAGTCGGTATGTCAGGGGGTGTGGGATTGAGTCCACCCCAGGAGAAGGAAGGGGAGTCGCGACCCCAGCCTAGGCTAAGGACTGATTCCTTGGGCCACAGAAACGTTTCGTTGGAAGTAGTCAATCAGATACCAGAACAACCTCTTAGGAGGGGGACTGAACAACCCCAGGAGGAAATTACTTTAGAGTACCTAGCAGCTCAAGCTGATGCTATGAAACTGCAAAGAGAGGATAAGGCCAAATTTGTGGCTTACATGTGGAATGCCCACCACGAGAGATTGACTAGATTGGAAGTTGCAAGAGTGCAATCCGAGGCAAGGACGGGGAGTCAAGCCCCTCCTGCCGCGCCAAGCTCAGAGGTACAGGCGCTGGAAGTAGAGGTACCTCCTCTATTGCCAAGAGAGGAGAAGATCGATCCTAGGGATGCATACCTAGATCGATGTGTGACAAAGGTTGAAAGGTTTACTCAAGCTCCAAGTAAGGGAGCCAAACCTAAAGAAAGTAAGTCTAAGGGACACCAACAGAAACCCAAGGTTAAGGGACCCAGGTGCTTCACATGCAACATGGCAGGTCACCGAGCAGCTAAGTGCCCGAGCAACACTAGGCTTAAGACTAAGAAGGTGACCAAGGTGCACGTTACAGGCATGAGTACCATGGGAGGTGATGCCCTAAGAGACACACTCGAGTTAACTAGAGGAAGAGTTAATGGGCAATGGACGAGTGTCTTTCGAGACCGGGGTGCTACAGTTAACATGGTCAGGAGCAGTTTGGTTGAGCCTGAGAGTAGAACAGGTCGAACCCTCCATGTCCAGTACCCAGATGGCACGGGTAAGGACATGGAAGAAGTGTCCGTGTTGGTAGATACCCCATATATCAAAGGTAAGATCAAAGCTGCGCTAAGTAGAAAGGCAGTGTATGGACTTTTGATAGGTAATACTCCTGGTATAGAGAACCAGGTGGGTCTGTCCTGTGGAAATGACCCAGAGGAAACAGGAACAGGTGAGAGGAAGGTTAAACCCGCTGGCGTTGACACCAAGCGTCAGCCGGCTGGTCGAGCAGAGATCACCGCCGCCCAGACAGAAGAAGAGGCGCAGCAGGTGAAAGGAAACCGGAGCCATTCTCCTCTCCCTATTGCACAGAAAACGAGAACTGATTCAGAGGGACTCAGATGGGTCTCACCAGCTGACGGCGATGTCACACGGCCGCCAGCTGAGGAAGTCAAGGTCGCCTCTTATCAGGCGAAAGATCAGGTGCATGAGGTAAAAGGAAAAAAGAACAATTTTCCTTCTTTCATTTCACAGAAAACGGGGGTGAGCCCAGTGAGATGGGTGTGGCCCGGATCAGGTGATCCCGCCACAACCTGTCGACCAGCCAGACCCGTGAGGGTTACCACCACTCAGGAGAGTGAACGTCTGCTTGATGTTACCAGTGGTGAGGCTAAGGTAGCTGTGGTTCCCACAAGTGAAGTGGATATTCTGGACCAATCTTTCAGGCTGTTGGAAGATCGTTCAGACAAACGAACGGTCGCTGAGGGATTGATGAACGAGCAGGTCAGTGACCAAGTGCTCAGTGAGGGGCGAGGTTTGACAGCTGCTGAAGAGGCCTCAGCCCGGTCAACTCAGTCGGTAGAGCAACCCGGTCTGAGAGTGACAGACAGACAGGAAGAAAGACCCTGTCACCGGGAAGTCAAGACAGTCTGCTAACTGTCGGGATTGTGTCGGTAGGGTAGGGAAGGTGTGGAGTCTGTACTTCATTGGTAAGTCCATCCCAGTGTGCTACCTATTGTGTCCAGTATGACACAGACCTGTGGGGCGAGAGTGTGAAGGGACTGAGGAAGGGAAGCTGCGAGGCGTTGAGCCGGCTTAACCTGGACCCAGAACCTGAGCACGACCGCACTACGGTCAGGAAGTACCACCCTGGACGAGCCAGTGACGTCACATCTTGTCCCGCCAGCCACCGACGTCAACAGAAAACGGATGAATCACCACCACCACCCAGCCGCCGTGCACTTAAGTAAGAGCCAAGTGTAAGTGGCTGGTGATTTTTAGATGAAATTTTCCTCCGGGAAATTTTATCTTTTTGGTGGGGAGTTATGTGAGGAGGTGGTTCACCAGCTCACTTAGAATAGTGCTCTTATGCCTGTGGGAGCCAGTACACTTGTTAAGTGCACTTGTTAAGTGGGCGGACTTAAGTTTTGTACCAGCAACCGAAACATCTAGTGTTTGGGCTCATGTGAGAGCCCCAGTCATCAGCAGTCCATAAATGTTACCCTGGCCGGGGTGGCATGTCTGTGGACAGTGCTAGAGCTGATAGCATCATCTCATTGTATGGCATGGAGCCAGACAACTTTGCGCGCGAACGCCTAGGCCGCAGGCGTGGGGTGGGTAGACATGTGGGGCCCCACGCTCGCTGGCCACTTGAGTGGTTGTCATGGAGACAGCCGCCATCTTAGTAAACATCTTGAGCCGCCATGTTGGTCGGCCATCTTGGAGCTGCCCTAGGGGCTATGCTACACCGTCGCTGATTGGATGAGAGGGGTAGGCCGCTGTATGCCTTCCTCTCATTGGTTATTTCGAGAAGGACGCGGGAATAGCCGTTGTGTAGCGTTATTCTGAACTCAGCCGCCACCTTGTCAAGACGCATCCTGTACTCAATTCGGCCAAATTGGAGTATAGGGCGTCGTGGTGGCTGGACTACAACTGCTGATGCTTCCTGCTTCACCTACGACATCGGTCGTCACAGAATCCGACCGAAGTCGTCGCTTGGAGGGGTTTAAGACATTATTGTATGCAGGGGGTAGAGGTACAGTGATCTGGGATCGTGGGGGAATGTGCATACGAGCAGCAACAGACTCGTAGATCCCATACCAGTGATGATTAGACTTGCTAGTGCTCTGTAGCAGTCGATGGGAACGGGGAAATTCGTGTCAGTGTTAAGGCAATTTCCCAAGGTTGGTGTGAGACGCTATCGTTGTGCGTGTCACCTAGGTATGAACGCTTCACTTCACCGGGGAGTCGAGGGTGCGAACTCAGCCGTGTTGAGTGGGAGGGGTTCGAGTGTGCGCCAATTTTCCGTATAAGTACTACGGTCAGGAACTACCGCCGCCTACGCCACCCGGAGCGAGCCAGCCACCTATAGCGGGGTGCCTGATGTATGGGAATGGTGTGTAAAGCCGGCAGTGTGAATGAGTAAGTACCTATGTGTGTATTTCGGTGATTAGTGGTCTCTAAAGCTTGAATTCGAGGTCAAGTGTTCCGTCACATTGTCACGCAGCACCTGTTCAGGTGGAGTGAATTGTGGGCGAGGAGATTAATCACCTGTGTTGTCATCTTGGCAGTCCAGAGGGACTTAAGTGTACACAGACGTACAGTGTGTGTGTGTGTGTGTGTGTGGGTACACACGGGGAACAGGATACATAGATTAGCCAAGGACGGAGAGTTGTCCATGTAATAAATTCTTTTATTTCATTGTGGTAATCATTTTTGATCGTCCGTGGGACGGAGTGATATCATTTCCATGTGTGGTCTTGCAGGTGTGGAATTCCAACATTGAGCGCTCAGGTATGTGTAACGCCAGTGATTCCTGGCAATGATTATTGTGGAGTGTGCCACAGTGTGGCTTAAATTTCTTGTAGTGTTCCCAGGGCCGTGACAAGTGTGATTTATATAAATATATATATTGTGGTTGCAGTATTAATTAACGTAATTTTGGTGAGGTTTGGTGAGTGACGAGGCCGTCTAGAGAGACCGCCCCCGCTCTGTCGAGTAACGTAACTCTCGAGTGTTTATCGGCATGCGTGACCGATAAATCACTCACCCATGTGATTTAAGGAGTGTGAGATTCTCCTTAGTGTTCCCAATAACGTTTGATAGCTGTAGGCTACATGTGTCAGCGGTAATTATATATATATATATATATATATATAATCGTAGTGTCACGGTGCCCAGTGTTAATGTGTTATTTACTGTGTGGTGATTGTAATATATTGACCTATGTTCTAGGGGTCCTTTGCAGCAGTAAGTAAGTAAGTGTGTGCAGTATCCTAATATTTGGAAATTAGAGTACTTGCCGTGTGTGTTATTGCAAAGGGGGTTGTTATTTGATGGTGATTATTGCTAGTGTTGAGCAATCACCGTATGTGATTGCAGTTCAGTAAAACCATTGTGGGGCAGGGTTCTAGAGGGTTCATGTCCTGTAGGTTATTTTACTAGGTTCTGCAGTATTGTCATTGCAACCGGATTGTAACGTAAATCACTGTGATTTGTTAGTGTGATTTGTCATTGTCGTGGGGGAACTCGGCTGTAGACGAGTACTTGGATATACAAATATATTCTCCTGGTTATCTGGTAGGACATCGAAGTCCAGTATTCAGTGAGGTGATTGCGAGGCAATTAATATAACGTAACCAAGGGAACGCCCATTGCTTTAAGAGAATTTGTTCTTTGACAATTTGAGTAACGTAGAATGCGTTTGGGTTAATTTACTTTCCTGTAAGCAGCTACGGTAGTCTCGAGGAGCCTAGCCATCAGCCAGATAAGAATTAGAGTATTGTCTGTCGTAATTAACGGTCAGTGGGCCGGGTAATTTACGTGTTTCAGGAAGTCAAAGTAATTAATCTCGATCCTTGTTTGATCGACTCACACGAAGGCTACATTGTTCCATTAACGTAACGTCGTTATCTGCCCGGAAGTACCGGCATTTGATTGACTCGTGAGAGGAGTAGCGTCATTTAGAATAACGTAAACGTGGGGCTAATTACTGTTATTAGTCGCCTGAATTGGTCTGAGTATGGAAGGCTTAGACGGAATTCATACCTTAATGTAAATTGCTGAGCCAGTGTGAAAGGTTGCGTATTTTAATTGTTTAATTATTGATCTTGAGGATAGTAATTAATTACTCTAAAGGTAATCACGAGTGATTACCGTTCTCTTAGCACTTTGGACATTGCAAATCAGAGTTTACCATCGCTGAGTGATTAGTAACCGATTAACGTAAATTAACGTAACTAGTAGAGATTAATCAGCTGTCTGGAAGTACAGGGATTAATGGGATTTTCTCACTGAATGCTCGACGGGTAGAGTGTTGTTTGATTTCCGCGTTACTAGTGACAGTTGTAAGTGTTGTTAATTTAACGTAAATGTTACCTTGTTATTAACGTAAATGTTATTGTGTTATTAACGTAAATCAATTGTTATTGATTGTTGATCGTCCGTGGGACGTAGTGTTAACGTAAGGATTAATTTGAGGAAGGGTGCTGGAGTTGCCAGTGAACCCATTAGTTATTGTTGTCATTGAAAGACTACTGATTTGATTGCATTGCAACCGCTGTTGCAGGAGTAGACTGCACTGAGGCGTAGAACAGTTAGGAGGTTACTGGAGACGTGTTTCAGAACCTACTGTGTCATTTGTTGTAATTGTGATTATAGATCTGTTAGTTCTTGTTTCTTGTTGATTCCTCTGTGGTCACGCTTATGTTCGAGTTAGTTCATTATGCAGTCCGAGGGGCTGGTGTCTAGCTGTCATTGATAGTGTCACAGGAAGGATTTCGAGTAACGTCATTGACATTTCTTTTGTTTTGTTGTAGTAGTTAGTACTTTATTGAATAAACTAAGTTGTTATGGTTAACACTGTCTTTTCGTTACACCCCCACACATTATTATTGTTATGCAAATGTTCTTCACACTCGACTAACATTGAGACTTATTTTCTGAGCTTTGGATCAAATATACG
The DNA here is from genome assembly GCF_040958095.1 of Procambarus clarkii. NCBI lineage: Eukaryota > Metazoa > Arthropoda > Malacostraca > Decapoda > Cambaridae > Procambarus > Procambarus clarkii. The sequence goes on from NC_091191.1 coordinate 30,411,600, forward strand.
GCACCACACAACAATAAATTATTGTTGTGAGAGCCCGTGACCTACTCGTTAGATTCGCTTCGGCGATTGGCGAAGGTCGGCGGCCTAAGTGGGGGGGATTTCAATTTTCATTGGGGTCTCGGCGTTTGCTCGCGCCTAGTCAATTGTTCATACATGGTCCCAAAGTGAGGAATGAGCTGCTTACTACACTGGTGTGTTAGCTAAGCAAGTCCTTCCTCAGGCGACCTAGTTGAATATCACGACAGGAATAAAGGTTAAAGAATAAAGAAAGTTCTTAGAAATTTTCCGAGCTAAAATTCCTTATACCAATTTTAATTTATTCCAAAACTTCTCACAAGTTAAAAACTACAAAAACTCTCACACCCAGGAGAAGTTGCACTCCAGGCATGGGAAAAGGCTTTTCCCTGATGGCGACTTGGACTTCACCGGTCACGAAAGGACAATCCAGGTGGACTCTGGCGAGTGGATACGGAGTGGTAGCAGTGAGGTCAGTGATAAGGACGGTTCCCCCGGTGTAGGTGACGTTAGGCACAGCCGATTTCAATATTATTGATTGAAGAGCTGCTGTGTCCCTCAAGAACTTCAATTTGAAACGTCCCTCCGAATCTGTACTGCTGGTAGAGACAGTGCCAGGATACAGGTGTTTGCTGAAGAGTGAAAGATCATTAATAGGAACACCAACATTCATCACAGGTTTATCGGACTTAGGAGGAGTAGGTTTGGGTTTAGGAGTTTCATTGCCTTTGTATTGAGCTTTCCCACATCTATCTATGGTATGTCCATAGAGTTTGCAATACTTACAATACAATTGAGAGCTCGCTTGATCGGTACTCACTTTATCATAACTATATGAAGACTTCATACTGGAAGGTGGATCTGGGGTTAGCTGATGGATGAGGCTGTAGGTGTCAGCCGACTTCTCACATCTGATGTAGTCGGTTTCTTCTTTGTCTGCTAAATATAAATGGATGGGAGGGGGAACACCTCTAAAGAATTCTTCAACTAGCATGAGGTTGACGAGTTCTGAAAATGTAGAGACATGTGCTGCTTCCAGCCATTTCATGAAATATATTTTCTTTGCATTGGCAAATTCTAAAAAGGTGGTGGTACTTGCCTTTAGATAATCACGGAATTTTCGTCTGTAGCTTTCGGTGGAGAGAAGGTAGGCATCCAACACTGCTTGCTTCAGGGTGTGGTAGTCATTCTCAGATGCTAAGGTTCTGAGAGTAACTGCAGCTCCACCTGTGAGATGCACTCTGAGAAGGGTAGACCATTGATCTGCAGGCCAGCTATGTTTTTTAGCTAGGGTCTCAAAAGTGGTGAAAAAGACATCAATCTCTGTCTCAACGAATGGTGGTATTAACTTACTTGCATGGGAGACATTGAAACTTACGGGAAGACTAGCTGTAGCTTGTTGGCGCTGGTTGTGGTGTGCAGTTTCCAACGTGAGTTTTTGTTGACGACATGCTAGAGCCATATCAGCTTGCTTCTTATCATGCTCGCGTTGCATCTCCAGGTGATGTTGTCTTGCTTCAAGCTGTACTCGCTCACGCTCTTAGAGTAGGGCAGCCTCCTCTTTCTTTAGGGCCATCTCCTCTTTCTTTAGGGCAGCCTCGCGTTCTCGTCGTTGTAGAGCTTCTTTCTCATATGCAGCTTGTTCTTGCAGTTGTTCCCGCTCGATTTTTGCTAGTTCGAGCTTCAATTTCATAGCTGCCAGAGCATGTTTATCTGCAATAGAATAGTTTTCGTGAGCTTCAGAGTCTATCTTTCCTTCATCTAAGAGATAATCCAAGATTAAATTATGCAAGTCATTTTTCTTGGCTCCATGGGGTTGATACTCGTGTGCAAGAGTTTGTAATTCGGTCCTCTTGGAACGACTTAAGTTCCCTACTTCACTTGCTGGATCGTTACGAAATGCTTGGAGACGACACATGGTGAAAAATAGCAAATAAATGTACAATGAATATACTTGCGATATGGTAAGTGTCAGTAACAGGATGACGTGGCAACTGGTAACTATCCTGTGGTAATTTAATATTTAACAATTAACGTTAATGTTAGTATGGTAAATGATTAGTCAATCAAAATCGCAGGAAATCTTGTACCCGGTACTCAATGTAAGAGAATAAAGGCAAGAAAATCCTACTAAATAAATTAAACTGATAGTTTCTAAAACAAATAAAACATTTAATTGTTTTAAAAGTGAATAAGGTAGTCCAAGAATGAAGGGATACCTTGCCAAGTCTCTATAGGAAAGAAGCAAGGGTTTTCCTACTAAATGAAATATGATACTTAAAGAATTAACGATCTTTGTGCTCTGAAAAAAGAAAGCTAATTCCTTACCTAAGTAAATATCATCATCTCCGACCGACGTGTAGGGGTGCGAGTGTCAACTGGTGACTAGAACTGCTGTTGAGGTCCCAACTCAACAGCGTAATCCGTGCTAGAAGAACTATGGCCCTCTGTATCCTCCTTTGGTCGGATTGCAGAAGATAGGGTGCTTTAACCTGAAGACAAATCAAAGTACCAGGGAACCAAAATGATGATCTGCAGGAATGTGAGAAATATCCTAGAGACAAAAAAGGTGGAATACACGAGTAATAACACTGAGGGAGGAATGACCAATTAAGAGAATGACTGAGGCCTCCAGTCACCACGTAATCCAAAGTTATCCAACACTCACAATATGTTACCCTCGGAATGCACAAAATACACAGCGCCATATAAATATTAAAAGTAATGAAAATATTGAAAAGCAACTGTATCAAAGCCAAGTACACTTACCACAAATTGATGTTCTGGTACTAGTACCTGAGTGAAGCTCCTTGGGCAGGCCCCCATAAAAATGTGACGGGAAAGTGTAGAAGTGAAGGTGTTCGGCAGTCCTCCTAATGGCTGGTGTCAATGCCTATTACATTTTAGAAAAAAAAGATCGACTGCTTGGCTGTTGTCTGTGGTAAAGTAAGGAAAGACACGCAAAACACATAGTATGAACAATGAAACTTTAATTAACTGTAAAGATTATGAACAAAGAGAATCCCTTGGCTATGTACAGTGCAAACAAACAAGTCAAAAAATATAATATAAAAATTAAGAACAAGGGTGACGTTACTCTACAAATAAAATAAAGACAAAAGAATGATTAAACAGGTCCTGAGAATATAGCGCTAGCTGAGAGCATCCACCAATAAACAGAGCGTATATCAGTTGGTTGTTCACAGCTTGAGAGCACAAGGATATTCTAACTTCAATGGCTGGTTCAGGCCCAGACATCGACTTGGTAGAGGGCGCTGAGGTGCAGAGGTGTAGGTGTGCAGTCAGCGGGTCACCAATCAGAAGCAGGCAGGCTGGAATGGTAGTTTGCTGGTTGACGACGGTGGCAAGCCGGCATGGAGGGAGTGAGGAGTGAGGGGAGTTTAGGGTACGTTTGCCTCCTGGTCAAAACGTTTTGTGCTACTGGTAGACGTATCTTGAAGGTAGCATCTTAGTGTTATACATATATAAGTAACTTTACGTAGGGAAGAGCAGGCTCAATCTCTCTTGAAAGAGATTACCATCACAATATGGGCAGCTTTTGTTGATTAAGCCGAGAGCGCAAAACTGTTCGGAAAAGAAACCCACCACGAGGTCAAGTGATCAAGTTAGTGATCAAGAAGCCCAATACTCCAGTTACAGAGCGAAGCCGAACCTCTAACTGTATCATGTGTTAGTACACTTTCCTACATGACCTGGTACACTTTCTATGGTAATCGACCATGGAAACAAACAGCCTTACAGACTATATTACTGATGACTCTTGATTCCAGACAATGGTCTTGTGTGCGTACCATACGGACAACGGTGCATATTCTACGAAAAGTGAACCAAAAAGCATCTTTCTTGCAAAAGAAAAACGTTTTCTGACAAGGCGTTGCAGTTACTGGTTTGTCTGTGTTTCAAGGACAGGTTATTCAGGATTTTTGTCACTGTGTGTTCCTTTTCTTATTGGATAATTTATCAGATTTACATACTTCAAACTTCTTATTTACATACTTCAAAATTTCAGATTTAGTAGTAATAATTTTATCCATCCAACGCAACCTCTGCTCCCCTACCGTCGACGCTCCTCTGTTAAGCGATCGATGAGCAAAAGCACTCTGTGACCTGCTAGAAGATCCCTCCACACAGTTTAATGGTTAGGCACTTAGTGAACTCAACCCTCCACCTGTTTACAATAATGTCACCCAATCGGGTTCCACTATCAGTGTGAATATCTCTCCTGTCTATTCCGTTATCTACTCTACCGTATGATTTGTAAATGTTTGTAATTGTATTTTTCAAGCTAATATATTCTATATATAAATAAAAATGGAAATGTTCTTTTGTTCAAAATCGCTAATCTCCGAAAGTTCTTCACCGATTGCTTTGAAATTTTCACACAACGTTCCATTCGCATCCGAGCAGGTTTTTATATACATACTATATAGATGTCATGTCTGTGACGGTAAAAAAAAATGTTTTTTCTGAAAAACAGTGTTTTTCATGTGTTTTTCTTGCAAGGGAAATCTTCGAAACCTCTTTACCGATTGCTTTGAAATTTTGACACAGCGTTGCATGCGAATAGGAGCGTCTTTTTATTTATCTACTAGATACATGCCTCACCTGTGACAGGAAAAAACATGTTTTTTTTTTAAACCAGCGCTGTCTGTTGGACGTAAGTGCAACACACGCTTTTATCTCCGAAAGTTCTTCACCGATTGCTTTGAAATTTTGATTCAACATTGCATTCGCATAGGCGTATCTTTTTATATACCTGCTATATAGATGCCACCCCACTGACAGGTAAAAACATGCGTTTCTGAAAAACAGCACCATCTGTTACACATAATAGCAACAGGCACGCTATACTAATTATATCACGAATTCCATTTCAATATTTCCGATTGCATTGATAAATTTTATTTTCATAGACTTTGATTTACTTTATTTCAAAATTTAATAATTCTGTGTGACATTGTGTTAGAATTGAGCTGTGTTTTTTACCATACTATTCATTTCGTAAGTATAAATATAGATGCCACACCTGTGACAGTTAAAACTTTGCTTTTCATGAAAAACAACGCCATCTGTTGCATGTAAGAGCAACACACATGCAATACGATATATGTTACAATTCCATTTCAATGTGCCTGACTGCATTGATAAATTGAATAGTCATAGATTTTGATATATTTTAATTTTGATTTAATTATTTTGTATGAATTGCGATGGAATTGAACTTTGTTGTTTATCATACCGTTCATTTCATGAGTATAGTTTATTTTTTTTCATCTATTCATTTCATTTTTTAATTTTTTTTTAATGTTTCAGTGATGGGAACATCAGATCACTTGATGTTCTTAATTTTCTGACGGGATCATCAGACCATTTTGGAAGGCATCGGACGAGGGAGTGGGGAATGGTGGGGATGACGAGGGGACAGAAGTGACAGATGGTGGGGAGGAAGCCACAGCAACGCGTGGCCGGGAACTGCCCTACGGCAGCAGTAAGAGACATGTGTCAGAACAATACACTGGAATACCCTAAAATATGTTAACAATGAACAGTATGAATTTTAGTCAACAAAAAAGATAGGCCAGACGAGGCACGCCTTAACTCTAACCATTAATTTCCAAAAAATATCTTACAAAGCAGTTAGGCTTAATACGTTTTAGCTACGTAAATGGGTAAGGAAAGTATGTCTGCGTCTGTATACCAACAATCTCGATTCATAAATACCATAAAAGTATACTACTTATAAAGATAATTGCCACATAATATACATCAGAATCAGTTCTGACATTTTCTAGGTATCAAATATTCAGCGTCTAGTTATAACGAAGCTACGAATATTGTCTCAGTGTCAAATGGAACAATGAAAAGCGCAACATGCAGGTGTGAGATGCGTCAGGTCGAAGAGCATGCAGGTGCAGTGTCTTGTTCTAGCACTGTGATGTGCAGTGCCTGGGGTTAGCGGTGACAGCTGCAGCGCTTGGACACAGCGCTGGCAGGTGCAGTGCTGTGACATCTCGGGGAATCAGAAAAATTACACCAGAAGTATACATTGTATTTAACCTATTTCTAGTGAGACTCATTATCAATATCGCAAGAGGCATAAGCATGTCCAGACAGCATAAGGACTGCTTGCAGTAATCAGAACAAGAATTCATCCAAAACGCAGATACGACATATTTTAGAACACTTTTAAATTATGAAGGAAGTTGAGAAGAATACCGCCACTCAGGACCCCAGGAATGATAAAGAGAACGTCTTCAATGCTTTGTTAAAAAATAATTATAATGATGTATATATCTAAAGTACAATTAATTAAAACATTATTCAGAGTATACGTAGGTACACAGTTAATGTAATTTATATAAAGCCACTAATGTAAATGCCGAAACAACAATGGACGGAAAAAATAATTCAAGTTCAAACACGTAATTCAAAAATAATTACGACAAATTTAATGGTATTAAAAAACAGGCTCCAAAGCCCCTGTCTCTAAGCATTCGAATGAATGTTTAGAGACAGGGTCCAAGAGCCGAAGCACACTCCACCCAAATCGCAAATATGTGAGATGAGAGCGCATATAAAATAAGTAATCTTGACAAGTTGAGGAGCATCCCTCCCTGACCCCTGCGGTAAACACTCCCCAGGATGAGTGTCGGGTCGTCATCAGGTTCCCAAGGCCCCAAAGATTTTATTCTGGCTAGAGGATTAACCCTCCCATTAAAGCCTTCATGGCGACATTCTGCGGTGAAGGAGCACAAGAGCGGAAAACTCTTGACACCTCTCTTACTTCATCATTGCCATAAAAGACCACGGGACCATATCCCTGGAGAGAGAGAGCGAGAGAGAGAGAGAGAGAGAGAGAGAGAGAGAGAGAGAGAGAGAGAGAGAGAGAGAGAGAGAGAGAGAGAGAGAGAAGAGAGAGAGAGAGAGAGAGAGAGAGAGAGAGATATCTAGTGTTCTTCCAGCGCCAGAGGCTGCGGGGACTCGACAAGGGTCAAACGTAACACGTTTGTCGACTGATTCGTAAAGTCTTTTCGTGAACCACATTACATCTCTTCGTTATCCCAGGTGATTCTCATAACATCTGTCGCATCCCGAAGTGGATGGCCGTCCGTCCAGAGCATTCCGAGACCAATCCCTCTAGGATATACAGGTAAATCAGTATCCCACTAGCAGTGATTCACCAGTCCACCCAAGAATAGAATGCCAGGACACCATTCACAAAGCTTATTCTTGTCTGCGCTGTTAAGTAAAGATGGACTATGTTCAATACTGACTTATTATTTCATGTTCCAGCTTCAGCCTGTTCGCTCTCCTGTGCTTGTCTCAATAAGCGAGCATTAATGGCATTGATATGTTTCTTATTCTTTATGCGTTTTGTGTACATTTTCTCCTTAAATTTTTCTCTATTCCAGTTGATCTGCCTGCAGTTTGTCAGTTAATCAGTATGTCTTTCTCACTTTTTCTCCTTGTCTGTTTGTCTCTCTCTATTTTTTCGGCTCCTCTATATTTCACATCTTTCCCATTTACGTATATTTCTCTATTTCTGACAGTAATATAGTCTGTTGTTGCAGTGTTATCATATAGGGCGTTGGCCTTGTGTTTCTGTTGTCGTAATGGGAATTGCGCGTTACTGTTATCATAACTGGTTTCGCACTTCAGTTGTCGTAATTAAAATTGGTTCCTCGTTTCTTGTATCGTTCAGGGAGATGAGAGCCTCTACCTTTGTTCCATGCAGTCATTGCCCTCAAAGCATAATACATTTTTTCTTTCAATAATTCGTCTTTTTTTTATGTACGAAAATATTATTATATTTTTATTTACATGAGCCGCAGGTTCATAATATACCTGAGAATATTCCCGTCTGCAAACAGGTTCAGTTGTTATTGTGACGGTGTCCACCCCTGTATTTCTTACTTCCCTGCTTAGAAGAGTCATATCTCCGTAGCCTAAGTGTTCTCTAATGTTCAGGGAAATTTTCATGTGTTAGAGAGCAGGGACCGTGATTAAGCTGGCTGTAAAGTGGCCAGTTAAGTTTGAAAATGCAAGGGGCTTACGCCTTTTGAAGTACAGGACGGTGACGAGGCATCCTGTTTCCCGCCAAGACGTCCTGACCCTTCCCAGCACCTGATTGGCCAAGTGAGGTCACGTGCCAGAAGTGACCAATGACGAGAGCCCTCAGGTGGTGTGACGTCATGAGGCGAGGGGCGGGAAGACAGTACGTCACGAGCCTTCAGAGAGGAAAGACGCGCTCGAGTGAGCTCCGAACCTAGAGAGCCCTTACCAATAGATTTAAGCTCTGCTTCGATTCTGCAGACAGTCTGGGAAGCCATCCAACTTCCAAGGAGTGACCGGAGGCAAGGACGGACCGGATTGAAGAGCCTAGAGATGTATCAAGAGTCTGCAGCAGAGGGAACGTTGGGCTGGTGACGTTTGGGACGCCCATTAGAGGACAACGTCTTACACATCAAGCAAGAAGCTAGGGCCGGGTCCAAATCTACTGGCAATTAAGGTGAGGGGAGAGCTGTGCTGGACTGTGAAGAGTCGGCAGTGCCAGTGAGTGTGGAGGACGACGACGGAGGTACCTGTCTACAGTACCCCAGAGAATAGGAGGAAAGCAGTACCTGTTGGATGTGAGCACGGCGAGAACACGTTACCACGAAGGCGACGAAGGAACCTGTGTGTGTGTGGGAACTGTTCATCAGGAGACCAGAAGCCAGAACCAGGAACCTCAACATCCCTCAACAGAGGACGAGTCAGCTTCGTGGTTGGAGTGAAATAAGGTAGATAATTGTCCCTCCCTTACCCCTTTTTGAGCTAGGCGAGTTAGGGAATTTTATATGTTGTGAACATTTCTCCTCATTTTATTGTCTGAGTGACAGGACTTTAGGCTAGGAGACAGAAACTCATTTATGCATGAGTTGATGTGGGCGAGCATTAGCCTGGAGATGTTAGTGATCCTGGATGTGGGAACCGACCTGTGAGATTTATATTTATTTAATTTATATGAATTTATATTTACGTTAATTTATATACTTCGATAGCAATTTGTATAATGATAAGTGGACTGTATTTCTGCAATAATCTCATAATCTCACAAATCGATCCTCTACACATTAGGGGGGGTTTATTAGTTTATATATATGCAGCCAATCAAACTACAGTAATAGACTACATACATTGAAGAGGTTCCTTATCTTATAGTACAGCAGGTTAGTCCACCAGGTATAACTAGGGTGTAGACACCAAATTATCCTCTTTGAGGTAGCTTCCATCACCCAGTAACTGATGCACAAAGCCTTCCTTCCTTGTCTTGACCTGTCAAAAGGGGGCTAGCTGTAAAGCCAGAATCTATATATGACAAGCTATGTCAGAGAAAACACTATACATGGAACATTGAAGACCTGGCTTAATTACCTTTAGTTTGAGGCTTCCACGTGCTCTAACTGGATCACCCTATATAATGACATTAATGGCCATAAATGAAGATACATGGGTTTCGGAAAGAACACTTAACTTGATTTGTAGACAGCGTGTTGATAATGGCACTTCTGGTTTCCATAACACTACGTCCAAGTAAAATTAACAGGAGCCGAATTTGCTCCCGTGTGAGCCTCTGGTCTCGTATAAACAATGGCTGCCCCTTCCTCCTCATTCTGACGCCTGGCTTACATTGTCCACATTTCAGAAAGTGATAGAAGGGTCACATTTACTCTACTTTAATATTGATAATTAAGTTAATTTATATAAGATGTTTTTTTGATGGTAAAGTCCAAAGACTAATGTATTTAAGAATAATTCCCAGCAGAATAGCTGGTGAATTATAATAGTATGTGGTGATGATATCCCGTTTTCTATAGACGGTAATTCCACTACAAGTTACGTTTTCTATGGGCAACTTGTTTACACAACACACCTCCCATCTGTCTGTATGATATTAAATGGTGTCGGATTTTCCGACACTGGAAGGGTAGTTGGTGTGCAAGGAGCCAGCAACGTACCCTGAAACGCACAGCTGATTGCATCGCTGGAGGCGTGGGAAACTACGACGTTCTGACAGCTAGAGTCGTCAGCTGATCGTGCTGCCAGAGGCGCGAGGTGTGTGCCCGCGCCAGGGGAGTGGGTCCAGTCAGCTGATGTGTTGCCAGAGACATGTCATCGATAAATGCTGCCACCAGCGGATGATTCCTACATAGACATTTCTTTATGCCACATATAAATGTATATATGTCTTTCTGCAGTAAACTTTTAAATTAACTGAGAAGTTTAAGTGAGCTTTCATTCTCTAGTGCTATATTTATGTATATCTATGAGACTGTTAATGACACCTTGCACTGCACATGATATTGCATCCTTGTTTAAGATATCCATTAAGGCCACTGACGTGTTTCTGGGACATGAGCATAAACACCCAGCTGGCGACCTGAGTAGACTAGATAAAGAAGTGGAAGAAAGCGTTCCAGTGTCAGGTATTATAGTCTTGTTGGTTGGTGCCGTTGTCGTCGTTGTTCCTCCTTTACGGACAACCCAACCCACAACTCGGTAGAGTGCTTATACCTCACTAGGAGATCACCCTTGGCGCTTCTGGCTCTTGGAGAGGGGCTCAACGTCAAACGTTTAGGGGATGCGGCTCCAACACTTAGCCCCGTTGTCACGTGCACACACCCACTCGAGCCGCTGTGACTCCCCACTCTCTCCTTAGGTGATATGATCTCCTCAATCCCCTTTTGACTTATTAGTATTACCTTCTACCCTGTCCACAGCAGTGATTCTTGGTTCTTTCTCTCTCTCCCTCCTTCTTTACTACCTCCTGGGAAGCCTCACTAGGACAAGGGCAAACACCAGCAAATTGGGATACATTTACTGGACGAAGCACATACACAATACATACACACATATATTAATAATGAATCCTATACTCTATAATATTACAATCAGGTTGCAATCCAACATCATCAGAACTCTATCATCAGCTTATCAAGTGGTATCCTATCACCTGGTTCACCACCTGATACTATCAACCTCCTCAAGTTGATCAAGTCTACATACACTGTTGCACCATCAGCAATAGAATATATATATGTATCTATAAATGTGTACAAAGAAAATCAGCATTTGAATGCAATAACATATATCAGTATAAATGTGCATTGATACACAACAATGATCAATCGATCACTCTATCAGTCCTAGAACGCATACGTCTGTGGGTCATCCAGCCTACGACTGTAACTCTGAACTTCAGTATAAAACACTCCTTGGCATAAGAATGCCAACAATCACTCACCTCTCACTGCGTCTTGCACGCTAATGACAACCAAACACTATCAACTCCCTACAAGTAATCCACCAGAACTTCCCTTCCACCTCTGGAAGTTCACTACCCTGATATCTTCAGGTTCTTCTGGGCTTCACTACCAGGATCCTCTGAGCTCCTCCAGGCTGCTATCATGAAGTTTCCTTGAGCAACTACGGTGCTTCACCCTTCTGCTAGGGTCCTCCACAGCTCTCTTGGCTGCTACACCATGAAGTTTCCTCGAGCAACTATGGTGCTTCACCACCTCTACAGAAGCACGTGACACTCCTCTTCACTGCTTCTCCTCACAGCTCGAGGTCCTCTGCTCCACTACCTTGGAGTCTCATCAATTACTTCATCTATGCTGGCTTCGAAGTTCTCAGCAACTTCTTCCCCAAAGACAAACCTGCAACCCATCGACACTCCAATAAAAATGTTTCCCCTTTAACACATAAACAAAAATAATCACACAATATGTTTGCCTCAAACCTCTATCTGTCCTCTACATACCGTGAGAGTGGACTCCCCCGTTTTGGGCGGGTCCATACTCCACCTCGCCCTGTGGCGGTCCTCACTCACTCTGGGAGGGTCCTTCGCCGTCAGGAGCCGGGCTCCCTCAGTTGCCTGCCAGCGCTCAGAGGGGACGGACGTCGCTCCGTGTTCCTCCCTCTACACTCTCTTATTTTAGGCTATCTGCCTTATCAAAACATGTCTAACTTATTAATAAACATTGCTACTGTCGCTGGGCACACGACCAACTACAAGCAACCACTATGAACTGGCGTATATCGTGCTTACCACAGATTGTCAGGTCGAGGGCGCTCCTCCCTCTGACGAAGCTTGGTCAGGGCGCTTCCACGGCCCACAATAATGTCTCTGGGCTATTTAATAAACACTCCTCGTCGCCCACGACTTGAGACCACACGTCCCCAGCTCGATTCCACAGCTGGTGCGTCTGCACACTTCTCTTCTCTTGGAGATATATCACTAGGGGTTCCCTTCTGACAGGAGCTCAACGGAGCGCGACTTTCCCCCTGCGATGTCTGGCCTCAAGTGAGGTCAGAGCCCTCCAAAAACGAGCCTCACGCCTCCAGCTAAATGTCCACATCTCCTAGCAAGTCATTTATCTGTTTTCTTCTTCATTGCCCATAATATCAAATCGTTATTTATATCCACGCAACTATTTTTATGGGTTATCACCTCAATATTTGCTAGACCTTCTAATCAGGTCAGGCTTGATGAATAACTCTCAAGGGGGGAGACTCGTTTCTCCTGCAGGCTGAGGTCATAACACTCCCCTCCCCTTATTTTTGAGAGTTATTCCAGTGGCAAAGCTTGGGATAATACATCCGCCACCACAATGTCTCGTTCTTCAACCGACTGGTTCGACCGGTTGATCTGCTTACATACTCCCTTAGGAGTCTACAATTAGTTCGTTGCTCCTTGCAACATCTGGCTCACAACTCGTCAGAAATATGATCTTCTCATAAACGATTTGACTTCTCTGGCACCTCTTGACTAGGCTGTCCTCCTTGGACGCCTGCACTCCATCAGTCAATTCTACTTATTGTTTCCACCCTCCGTTTCCTCGTCTTCCTCCCTTCATGTCCAGAGTCAGACATCTACTGTCTGTACCTCCTCTGTCGTCTTCACTCTTCCATCTACTCCCATTATACTTCCATCTCCTGTCATCATACTTCACTCCCTCATCTTCACCGACGATCCTCCCTTTCGTCTCCTCATTTATCCAAGGCCTCATCCTGTTTGACTTCCATCGAAACCTCGGCTTTCTTCTATCCATCCATGCTTGCATCATCATCCTCTTCCCACACTTCTCATCTTTATACAATTCCCTTTCTTCTCCTTCAACTCTTCTTCGTTCCCTAAAAGTTTCTTCGAGCGCTGTACTACATCCAACAGCACTCGACCGTACATGTCGCTTTACCTCTCCTAGTGTGCTCGTACGCATCTCTCCACACATACTGTCTCTTCTCCTTTCATTTTCTCGGCTATTACTCTTCTTCACTATCTTTTCTTCACGTTTTCTGTGAAACATGTCAACTGACATCTCAAACAACTTAACTCTACTATCCAGATGCCTCTTGTGCTCGTGGACCACTTGACGCTCTACTCTCGTCCTCCGTATGTCCACATCTTTCCTCAGTCCTACTCAGCACAGTTGCATTCACCTTCCGACTCTTAATTTCAGCGGGCTGGGCTCTACTCAGGTCCGCTCTCTTCACATGATTCTTTTTCGGCTGGGCCATCTTCACTTTTGACCTCACCGAGACTTCATTTTCCTGGGCTGGACCTTCATCAAACAGCCATGCTATATCTACATCGATATCTTCTACCGGTTTAATCGACATTGTCTCATCTTCTCCAGCGTCTTTCTCGTCGGCCACCTCTGCGTTCATCACTACCGAGACAGGGTTTTCAATGGCTTGGCGGTCTCCTGACGCATCTCCTGGGATGTCAATCAGGTTCACACTCTCAGGTGTCCCACCTGTGCCGTGGCCTTCTGGGCACTCCTCTGGCACAGTCTTCGCCATGACTCTTGGCAACACCTTTGTCCCGCACAAGTCATTCCCCAGGATCACTTGGACTCCTGGAACAGGTATGTCGGGGCACACTCCCAACATCACCTCTGCCGACACATATTCCGACCTTAACTGGACAGCACATACGGGTATGTCACTCTCAGGCAATAACCCATATACTTTCATCTTCCCACTGCCAGCTAACCGTCGATCATTCCCAATCAGGCTTCTCGCAATCAAGCTCTGATTAGCTCTGGTATCTCTTAAGATACCAACTTCTACCTCAGGTTGGCCTCTTATACTGATCCAACCTTGCTCATGAACGGCCTATACCTCTCGTTCACTAAGTTCGCTCTCTGTGGTTTGTCTCGGAACACATTAGTATATTTACTTCGGGGGTCACACATGGCCAGGGTCACAACTCTTTTGCCCTGCCGACAGTCTCGCATCACGTGACCCACTCCGTTACAATTGTAACACCTCACCTGGGAAAAGTCTCTTCTATATGAACCAAAGCGGCTCTGACTTTGTCCACTCGCATGAGAGTTCCTCGGGCCAGGCACACTACTCGTACTCCGTGGAGCTTTACTGGACTCTCGATTTCCCGGATAACGATTAGCTTCTCGTTTAGCTCCTCCATCTTCACTTTCAGACGAAGTGCGTGACCTACTCTTCTGAGTTTTAGGGTACTTACTTTTATCTGCCCATTTATCAAAATTCTTCTCACCCCAGACTCCTCTGGGTTTCTCATAATTTCTTCCTCCCCAGACTCCACTGGGTCTGCCATTGCTGTGTCTCACCTCGCTTCTCACTCTGTTCTCCCTCAAGCTCTTGTACGCTTCGGTAATCATATCCGCCCTATCTGCGGCATCTTTCACCTCCTTTATCCCTGCTTCTTGGATCTTGAACTTTGTTTTGGGATGCATCATCTCCAAGAACTTCTCCATGACCATCAGTTGCTTCAGGTCAGCGTAAGATCCAACTCCAGCAGCCTCAATCCACTTCTGGAATCGTCTTTCCAGATCTCTTATTGTCTCAGCAAAAGTTCATGCTCCAACCTTCACCATCTTTCTGAAGCGCTTTCTATAAGCTTCTGGGGTTAACTGAAACGAGCGCAATATGCTGCTCTTTACCGAGGCATAATCCTGGCACTCTTCCAGTGACAATTGGGTGTATGCCTCCCTGGGTGCACCGGTCAATCTTAACTGGACCAGCTGGGCCCATTCCTCCTGTGGCCACTCCTTGATGCTGGCTACTTTTTCAAAGTGCTCGAAGAAGCTCTCTGCCTCTTCGGGAACAAACAAGGGAATGTCCTTCACCCTAACTCTAACATCTGGTGGGTGTGATACCTGGGTGGTGCTCTCTGGCAACCCATGTTCAATCCTTTGCTCAGCCAAGGTTCTGTTCGCTTCTGTCTGCATTTGTTTTGTTCTCTCTTTTTCTTTTTCGACCTCTAGTCTTGTTTTCTCTTTTTCTACCTCCAGTCTGGCTTTCTCTTTTTCTACTTCCAGTCTGGTTTTCTCTTTTATCTGGAGTTCTAATTTCATCTTTTCCAGCTGGAACTGTCTCTCCTTGTCCTCACGCTGCATCTGGAGCTCTAACTGGAATCTCTCCAAGCTCCTATTCCGGCTACTCCTGCTACTGTGGCTACTCTTGCTGCTCCTACTCGATACCTGGGATCTCACTTCATCCTGCCCATCATCCTCCTTTCCACTTTCAACTCCTTTTTGGGCTCCTTGCTCTGCCGCTTCACTTCTGGCTCTCAACTGTCTAAGGATCTCATCCTTCATCCCAGCTACCTTAGATGCTCTCAACCTGATGCCACATTTTTCTGCTATTTGTTTTTTATTGATCCCTCGTGCAACCTTCTAAGTCCTCAGGCTTGCCTGACTCCACAAATGCTTGCACCTTATCCATCTTTGTCCTGTGAGTCTTCCCAAGAGAGAGAATATACACCTGCGGTCACACAGTTTATTTCAGCAAGGGTGTACAAATCCACTCTTGGACAGGGTGTGGGTGTGTCAGTTCACTCTCCCGGACACAGGCCCCCAATTTGTTATAGGGTGGGTTGGTGCCGTTGTCGTCGTTGTTCCTTTACGGACAACCCAACCCACAACTCGGTAGAGTGCTTATACCTCACTAGGAGATCACCCTTGGCGCTTCTGCCTCTTGGAGAGGGGCTCAACGTCAAACGTTTAGGGGATGCGGCTCCAACACTTAGCCTCGTTGTCACGTGCACACACCCACTCGAGCCGCTGTGACTCCCCACTCTCTCCTTAGGTGATATGATCTCCTCAATCCCCTTTTGACTTATTAGTATTACCTTCTACCCTGTCCACAGCAGTGATTCTTGGTTCTTTCTCTCTCTCCCTCCTTCTTTACTACCTCCTGGGAAGCCTCACTAGGACAAGGGCAAACACCAGCAAATTGGGATACATTTACTGGACGAAGCACATACACAATACATACACACATATAATAATAATGAATCCTATACTCTATAATATTACAATCAGGTTGCAATCCAACATCATCAGAACTCTATCATCAGCTTATCAAGTGGTATCCCACCACTTGATATCAGGTGGTGAACCACCTGGTTCACCACCTGATACTATCAACCTCCTCAAGTTGATCAAGTCTACATACACTGTTGCACCATCAGCAAGAGAATATATATATGTATCTATAAATGTGTACAAAGAAAATCAGCATTTGAAGGCAATAACATATATCAGTATAAATGTTCATTGATACACAACAATGATCAATCGATCACTCTATCAGTCCTAGAACGCATACGTCTGTGGGTCATCCAGCCTACGACTGTAACTCTGAACTTCAGTATAAAACACTCCTTGACATAAGAATGCCAACAATCACTCACCTCTCACTGCGTCTTGCACGCTAATGACAACCAAACACTATCAACTCCCTACAAGTAATCCACCAGAACTTCCCTTCCACCTCTGGAAGTTCACTACCCTGATATCTTCAGGTTCTTCCAGGCTTCACTACCAGGATCCTCTGCAGCTCCTCCAGGCTGCTATCATGAAGTTTCCTTGAGCAACTACGGTGCTTCACCCTTCTGCTAGGGTACTCCACAGCACTCTTGGCTGCTACACCATGAAGTTTCCTCGAGCAACTATGGTGCTTCACTACCTCTACAGAAGCACTTGACACTCCTCTTCACTGCTTCTCCTCACAGCTCGAGGTCCTCTGCTCCACTACCTTGGAGTCTCATCAATTACTTCATCTATGCTGGCTTCGAAGTTCTCAGCAACTTCTTCCCCAAAGACAAACCTGCAACCCATCGACACTCCAATAAAAATGTTTCCCCTTTAACACATAAACAAAAATAATCACACAATATGTGTGCCTCAAACCTCTATCTGTCCTCTACATACCGTGAGAGTGGACTCCCCCGTTTTGGGCGGGTCCATACTCCACCTCGCCCTGTGGCGGTCCTCACTCACGCTGGGAGGGTCCTTCGCCGTCAGGAGCCGGGCTCCCTCAGTTGCCTGCCAGCGCTCAGAGGGGACGGACGTCGCTCCGTGTTCCTCCCTCTACACTCTCTTATTTTAGGCTATCTGCCTTATCAAAACATGTCTAACTTATCAATAAACATTGCTACTGTCGCTGGGCACACGACCAACTACAAGCAACCACTATGAACTGGCGTATATCGTGCTTACCACAGATTGTCAGGTCGAGGGCGCTCCTCCCTCTGACGAAGCTTGGTCATAGCGCTTCCACGGCCCACAATAATGCCTCTGGGCTGTTTAATAAACACTCCTCGTCGCCCACGACTTGAGACCACACATCCCCAGCTCGATTCCACAGCTGGTACGTCTGCACACTTCTCTTCTCTTGGAGATATATCACTAGGGGTTCCCTTCTGACGGGAGCTCAACGGAGCGCGACTTTCCCCCTGCGATGTCTGGCCTCAAGTGAGGTCAGAGCCCTCCAGAAACGAGACTCACGCCTCCAGCAAAATGTCCACATCTCCTTGATGTGCTGGCTTAGAAAGTTTCTTGTTGCCACGTCCAGCAGCTTAGCTCTCCATGTTTCTGGTCCTCCATGCGGGTCTCCGTTTTCCCAATCTATCTTCCCATGGTTGAAGTCTCCCATGATTAGTAGTCCAGATCCATTCCTGCAAGCAACAGAAGCTGCTCTCTCTATTATGTTAATGGTGGCCATATTGTTTCTATCATATTCCTGTCTGGGTCTTCTGTCATTTGGTGGAGGATTATATATGACTACGACTATAATTTTTTGCCCTCCAGATGTTATTGTTCCTATTATGTAGTCACTGAAACCTTCACATCCCTGAACAACCA
>NC_091191.1:30434808-30485742 GCF_040958095.1 Procambarus clarkii
TGATGTAATATATGTTCGGTCCAGACGAGGCTTTTCCTGTCAACTTGCCGGCGACATTTAGTTGACTATATATAAAGTCTGTTATTGGGTGTAGCCAGCCATACTGTCATGTCACCCAGCCATACTGCCATGTCAGCCAGCCATACTGTCATGTCTGCCTGCCATACTGCCATGTTTGTCAGCCATACTGCCATGTCTGCCTGCCATACTGCCATGTTTGTCAGCCATACTGCCATGTCTGCCAGACATACTGCCAAGTATGCCTGCCATGTTTACCAGCCATACTGCCATGTCTGCCAGCCATACTGCCATGTCTGCCAGACATACTGCCATGTCTGCCTGCCATAATGCCATGTCTGCCATATCTGCCTGCCATGTGGGATATTTGGGGCTTGATTGTGATTATTTAAATATTAATGTAGTAAATTAAATTACGAAGGACCACCCGCTTTTATAGTAAAGAGGGAAACTGAGAATTTCTGATCATTAGACAATTCCTAGATGAACCAGTAACTATGGATAAAATACTAGAGAATATGATCATAGAAATAATTAATGGGCTGTATAATTAAATGAATCAAAACCTTCAAACACCTACATTGGGGGGTTATTACTGGAGGTAAGTACGTCCAGGAATTAGCGTGGTTCATTCACTAATTCAATTAATAATAATCTAATCCTATAAAAATTATATTGAAACTGATATCATTACCATAAATGGGAACATAGATTATGAGCATAGTAATGAGAGTTACAGTAAACCACATATTAATCCTGAGGAATTCTGTACATAAGAAATTGCAATAGAATCATGAAAGAAAATAAAGTCTTAGCTTAATGACGATTCCTTTCGACAAGCCATGGAAGTTCCTCTTATTCTCTGGACTCGGTCGGCTGACGAATGAAGCGGATTAATATGGGAGAAGGCGGCATGGAGAATTCTTCTCTCGTGCTGCAAGACAAATATTTACAGTAGCAACTAACTAACTACTGAATCTCTATATTCAAGAAATTGAGAGTTACAGGTGACAAATTTTAATCACCTGTTATTAGATGTTATCGTGCGTCATAACGGACGATCACCCAGCTACTAAAAACACTTTAAAAGATGCTTTCAATAAAGGGAATATACTTAGCTGATAAGAGCATTGTATAAGTTTTAAGATTGCCGAAATCGCGTCCCCAGGCTCTGGCTAGGCCTATCCTGGATCGTGGCGCGCTTCACTGGCCGGTCACGTGTAGTCCAGAACCAAGTTAAGTAAGTTCCTTATATGACACCAGCACCAGTAGAAGATATTATCTGCAAGGTTATTCACGCCTCACAGTGGCGACTTTCATCTGAGGATGGATAACGTCTGCCCTAGTGGCTGGGCAATGGCGTCTCCTTGTGAGTACGGTATGCGCAGGTCTGACTCTGAGCGGCTCTCCACGTGTACTGAGTATGGTCCTCCTCAACCCACGCCGCGTCCCGCGTTCATAAAACAAATTATGTCACGAACATTAATATTTCTCGCATTTACGCTTAAAACGTTGAAGACTGGACGGGTTTATTATTTAGAGGAGGAAATTTTTATTATTTACCACTTTAAGAGTAGTAAATATATAAGGGAGAGGAATTAATGTCTCCCCATGGCATTCACTGGTGACGTTAGCTTTATTACGAGATAAACGCTATGACTCCAACGCTCTATTTGGCTTTTAGTTGGAGGTCAATTTCATCTGCAATCAGTTATCATACAGAATGCCTTAGTTATAGAGAATCGAATTTAATTCTCACATACATTGGATATAATGTGTTTACTGTAAGGAAATCTGACGCAATACTGGCGTCAGGTGACGTGAGAATCCTAGCCTACTGCACAGATGAAATTATTAGTACATGAGAATTCTACTTGTTGTTAATTTTTACTTACTACAATAATTAGTATAGTTAGTAATAAGTAATGAGAATACAACAGTGTTGTATTCGGTGTTGGAAATATCCAACATAACTCCGGGGGAGGATTCTAGGGTCGTAGTGTACTGTGTTGTACTGACCTATCCCGAAGTGATATTAAAATTAGTACATTAATATGTTAGTATGTTAGTACACACATAACGAACGTCCCGGATTTATCAAGGACTTACAAGAACTTAAGTCTTGCTATTTACATGTCAAATGAAACATGTTGTTTGTAGCCTACACAATATTTATAGAATTCAACTCTCCCAATTTAAACTAATAGAATCTACGGTGATGCGATATCCTGGGTCATAGTGACGTGTAATGTTTTGTTACGTGATATCACATCGTAGCATCATCACAGTTATCTCAGTGGGAAGTGAAGGAAATTACTCTTCTTCCGAGTTGTAATAGGAAATTACAACTCGGCTTGCAAATTCCGCCTACATTGTTGAGCTGCAGCTCTAGTGGGGCGGTTGCTTGGAGGAACAAATTCATTGTCCTCTGAAATTACTGGGGAAACTGGATCTGGCTGATATTCTTGTTCAGTCAGTTCAAGGGGAACCAGCTTCTCTAAAGTTTTTAGAGTAGTGTTGCCTCTGCATAAGACTTTAACCACCTTGGACACCTTGTCGATCTGGATGAATGGTGATAATTTTACCTATGGGCCATTCTGACCTTGGTCCATCACTGTCGACTAGTACTAGGTCTCCTGGCTTTAATTGCACCTTATTGTAAGGACTGGAAGCTCAGTAGTGGTACTCTCGTAGAGCTGTGAGGTACTCTCGAGTCCACACCTCATTCCACCTGTTAATAACTTTAGAAAGATGCTGGTAGCTTTCCACCAAGTCTCCTCTGGTCACATGGGACGGGTCTACAGGGTCCTCTTCGGCTAAAGGGATGAGAGGGCTCAGTAGACCTCCATGGATCAAGTGAGAGGGGCTCAGTGGTTCTCTCTGGGTGTAATCATCAGACAGGTAGGTGATGGGGCGGTTATTGACTCGCGCCTCGATTTCCACAACAATAGTTTGGAGTTCTGAGTAACTGACCTTTTGTCGGTGTAAAGTTTTCTTTAGACACTTCTTGACTGTGCCTACCATTCGCTCATAGAACCCACCTTGCCAAGGGGCTCTCGGTGCTATGAATTTCCAGTGACATTGTCTTCTTTGTAAGACTGACTGTACTTCAGGGTGGTTCCAGACATCTCGCAAACAACTTTCTCCTGCCACAAAATTAGATCCGTTGTCTGATATCATTAATCTAGGACATGATCGGCGGGCAGCAAATCTGCGGAAAGCTTGAATGAAAGCTTCAGCACTCATGTCTGGGGTGACCTCTAAGTGTACGCCTCTGGTTGTAGCACATGTAAAGAGACAAATGTACGCCTTCACTGGTATATTATCTGGGTTACCAGTGAGGAGTAGGGCTCCTGTATAATCAACTCCAGTGGTTTCGAAAGGACGAAGATGAACCACTCGCTCTTCTGGAGTGGGGGAGGTCCTGGGTAAGGACACACTCTAGCGTCGTATCTCTTACAGATTACACAAGATTTAATAATGGTCTTAACAGTCTGACGACCTTGAGGAAGCCAGTACTTTTGTCTAAGGTCGGTGAGAGTATCTAAAACTCCACCATGCAGTGTACCATATTGATGGTGATGTAAGACAAGAAGTTTAGTTATGATGTGGTGACGAGGTAAAAGAATGGGATTCTTCGTGTCTAAGTCAATCTTTGCATGCAGCAAACGTCCTCCACATCGTAGTATGTTGTGAGTGTTGACATCGTACCAGATGCCCAGAGACTTAGTGAGTTTATCCGGAAGATTCTCAAATTCGCTTCCGTAAGTCTCTTTCTGTGCACGCTTGATCCAATAGTGGACAGGATTTGGAAATTTATGTCGAATTCCTACTTTAGCAAGGAAATCAAACACGTGTGCAGTCACTCGTAACAATTTGCTTAAGTTAGAATAATGATGAGGATCAATGGCTAATATTCGCTGAGGCTCTGGTTCCTTCATGGGAGTGGTGATATTGGTCACTATGACTTGTGGCTTTTGTTTGGGCCACTGACCACCAACAAGCCATGAAGGTCCATTGAACCACAGCGAAGACTTGACAAGTTGTTTTAATGTCAATCCTCTTGATAGATAATCTGCAGGATTGTCCTTAGTAGGGACATGTCTAAACTTATATCCAGCAGACAAATCATGAATCTCCCTGACGCGATTACTGACGCAAGGAGTTTTGTTGTTATTGTTTCTTACCCATTGTAAGACTGCCTCGTTGTCTGACCACACTACAATCTCACCAAAGTGGATATTACTGAGTGTCTTTGCCAGGCAATGGGCCAATCTTACTCCCACTAGCAATGCAGTCAACTCCATCTGAGGTAAGGATCTCTTCTTGATGGGAGCAACTCTTGCTTTTGATGTGAGTAAAATTGATTGAGCACTGTTAACTAAATAGGCTACTGCGCCATATGCTTTGCCAGAGGCATCGCAAAAAACGTGCAAATTGGTGGGTAAGTTAGGTCCTGAAGCATTACGAGGAAATTTCAAAACGCCTAACTGATTAAAATCCGTTGAGAGTATTTGCCATTTGGCTTGTAACTCACTTGGTAACGGATCATCCCATCCCATATGTTTCTGCCAGCACTCCTGCATTAGGAGTTTGCCCCTTATTAATATAGGACTAAGTAGGCCTAAAGGGTCAAATGGTTGACTGACAAATGAGAGCAGTGTTCTCATGGTAAGGGTTGAATTATCAGTTTGCACTGACTTGACATTCATCTCGTCAGTGCTGGTGTTCCATTCCACGCCTAGAACCTTTAATTTACTGGGGTACCTGATAATCGGGAAATTCTTTCTCGATTAACTGGTTAAGCAGTTTATTATTTGAGGCCCATGACTGTAGAGGCATATTGGCTCCTAACAGTTTACGGTTAGCCTCATGGTAGATTTCTACCAGATCAGCTTGATCATTAGTTGTCCCCTGGAAATTGTTGACATACAAGTTGTCGCTAATGGTTGCCTTATAAGGGCTGTCTGATTTCCTCAAATGAGTGTCTAATGTTGCTTGCAAAAGAAACGGTGAGGACGTAGCTCCAAATAATACGGAGGCAAACCGATAGGTGATTATTTCACTGTTAGGATCCAGTGGATCCTTGAACCAGTGGAATTTTGTGGAGTCACGATCTTCCTCCTGTAATCCTACCCGGAGAAAGGCTTTGCTGATGTCAGCGGTATAGGCAAAAATGCCTGTGCGAAATCGTAACAACACGTCATGTAGCCTTTGTGTTAGGCTAGGTCCCGTTTGGAGACATTCATTTAAAGACACACTGCTCGGCTTTACTTTAGCACTGCAGTTAAAGACAATACGAATAGGTGTTGTCAATGAGTCTTTCACCACAGCATGGTGAGGTAAATAATGACCTGTTTTTCGGTCATCGTGTTCAACAATTTCAATGAACTTATTGTTAAGTTGTTGTTGGATAAGTTGGTGATACATGGTTAGTTTGTCTGGCTGCTTCTGCAGTCGTGTTAATTGAGACTGCAATTGTGAGGCTGCCATAAAATAATTCACTGGAAGTTGTGGATGATCTAACTTCCATGGGAGTCTTACCCAGTATTGTTTATTTGAGTAGACAACTGTATCCAGATATTGCTGGTAAGTCCACGTATCATCAGGACTTGGTTGCTCAGGGATGATGCCTAACGTATCTAAATCCCACAAACGATGTATTGGTGGGTCAGACTCAATATCCTCGGCTATTTCCCGGAAGCGTAGGAGTGACTGCTCTAAGCCTAGTCACGCCACAATTACATTATTGGTTTGTTGGTTTGTGGACGCTAGACCTTGTCTGAAAAGCACGGGTCCTGTGAGCAATTTGCCCCCTGCGGACGACAACAAATTCATACCATGTTTGTCTAGTGCATCCAGTTATAAACTTGTAATAATGATCCGCGCCTATTAATATTCCAATATCTGTGAGGCAATCGGAATTTATTTTATGATCCGCTAGCCTCATGCGGTTTCGCTTAAGGTGTCTCGCAGTGCGAGCTAATCCTGTGACCTGCAGGTCCGTAGGAATCTTATCCACTACCACCGCATGGATGGGGCTAGTAGAGGATCCTAATCTAACTAGTAATTTAACTACTTTGTAGTCACGAGGTCCACTATTTGACAGGAAACCAGAAATGTTTAACTTCACACTTTTGGTAGGGTTTAAATTTAACTCATCTACCAACTGTTGTGTAATGAAGGTTTTCTGTGAACCTTGGTCAAAAAGACCCCTAGTGTTAATTCTAGATCTTCGGTTTATTAATTTAAGTTGAGCTGTAGGCAAAGTAGTATTATTACCTGACTCAGTAGCAAGTACATTTACTTCGTGATGTACTTTACAATATTGCACTGCAGTAGAATTAGTAAAATTCTCTCCAGTGGTCATGGTTGGTGTAGAAGATTTTCTACATAAGGCGTAGTGGTGTACACCTTGGTTACAACGGTTGCAGGTACGTAGTGGTACCGCACATTTCTTGGGATCATGAGAACCCATGCATTTGGTGCATTTGTGCAATTCCTGTAACCTTTTAACTCCAGCATTATACGTAGGATAAGCAGAGCATTGGTAAGTGGTGTGTTCCTGATTGCAGAACAGACACTTTCTCTGGTTAATAGACTTAGTCTCTTTAGTAGACAAGTCATTGGCTATCTCTGAAGGAGATACTGAATATGTACCTATATTTCCACTTCTTTTCCTAGTGGATGGAGTAGGTTTGGATTTATATTTATTAGACTTACTCTGAGTCTGTTTAGGTTTGACTGAAATATCAGTACTAGTTGGTTTAGACTCAGGTTTAATTTTGTCGTGAGTCTTTAACCTGTTAACTGTGATCCTCAACCCCTCGAAAATTTGATCGAGAGTAAGAAACTCGGTATTATAATGTGAGCAGAGCTCTGTCAAGACATTTCGAGGTAATTTCCTCTGTAATAATAGCTTGATAGACCATTCAGAACTAGGTATATTGACCTTGGTACCTAAGGCCTTTACTAGAGACTCTACTTCTAGTCTGAAGCTTTGAAGTGACTCTGGTCTACTGTTTGGTACATTCAGATCTAGCAATTGATAATAAAGGGTAGCTATACTTAACTCTTTGTTGCAATAGTTCAACTTCAGGAGTTTTATAGCTTCCTCATAATTACTCTCATTAAGAGGAAGGTTATGGATGACCTTTTTAGCCTCTCCTGTGAGAAGACTAAGTAGGTATGAAAATTTAGAAACCTTGTCTAGAGACTGTTTCTTATGGATGTGAACTTCAAAGGAAGTCCAAAAATTGTCCCAATTTTCTGTATCTAATCCTGAAAAAGTGGGCAAGTCTAGAGTAGGTAAACGAACCTCGGGTAAGTGATTATTGAAGTGAGACCCAGTGTTGCTGGTATTGGATCCAGACTGTTTGGCTAATTTAGATAGCCTGACAATTTTATCGTGAGTCTCTTCCTCATATTGGGAGAGGTCGTTTGCAGTTTGACTTGCTTCTTCAGGATCAGTTTCTACAGTATTTAGCAGATCAAGGTAAGATTGACCTACAGATCTGACTTGATCAAATTTCAGATCAGCCAATCTAACTGATGCCTCTAAGTGATAAGAGTCAATGGGATTATCTTTAGTTAAGCCCTCAGCCTTATTAATTAATCTGGTCAAGTAACCTTTAAGGCCAATGTAGGTTCTCCTCAGTTGCTCAGGAGTAGCCATGTTGGGCTTAGGTTCAAACTTCACAGTGTTTGTATATGTATTACTAATGAAGCTTGGGTACTTGTTCATTAGTGAACAGGTAACATTAATTGAAGCCTAATTTAAGGTGACTACTTTATATTTCACCTCCCTGGAGGTTGAATGTACCTACCTACCTAACAACAAATAGCTAGATATTTTGTGTACTGTCTGAACTTCACCATTAGTTCTCGTTCGGTTAGCTCATCCATATCACCATCAGAGTTAATGGAGATAATCCAGCAATACACAAAATAGATACACAAAATAATGTATACAAGAGAAATATTATGGAGACACTCCAATCAGAGTTATCTCAAAATTAAATCCCACCCTGTATAGGGTCAGCACAAATAATATAATACATACAACACTGACTAGTTTAGATCTAGTCGTAATAATTCCTAACTAAGAACTATAAAATTATTTAGTCTGGGCTTGTACCAAATTCAGCACAATCTCAGCCTAAATTCTACCTAATAACATGGGTAAAGATTATTATGGTGCAGTAAGGTGAATATAGTTGTGCTGTATTTTTGGGTTTTTTGTTTTATAAGAGTGCTCTTGCACACACAGGTGAACAATTATGTACAGTTAAGTTTGGCTTGTTAGCCACAGCCGTTTGTGATGGTTGATGGTGTTAATTAACTTGTCAACCACATGCAACCTAGATTCCCCTGACAAGTGTACACCGTCTCTGGTCAGGTTTTGTCTGTAAGGTCTGGCTGTAAATTGGATATATGTGGCATCCAATCTCACTCGTTTTTTCAGCCTGAAATTTATGTACTTCGCAGCTCTCAGGTAGTATTCTGGGGTTACTCCCCAACGATTATCTTGTCTTGGTTGGCGAGGTTCCACTAATGTGAACACTACTGATTCAGTGATGAGCTTGAAAGAAGAAATTATGGGTTTGAGGTGTTTGATCACCTCGGCTGGATGACGAGTGGGGTGGATGTCATTACCACCTAAGTATATAATGGTTAGATGGTGAGGCCACTCTAACGCAAGTGTTAGGGTGGGGTTATTGTAAAAGTTATGAGCTGTTGCTCCTGGTGACCTAAAGATTCTCACCTCTGTGTGAGGTATAGGTCTAAGTGTTGTGGGTAATTGGCTATGACCCACTAAAGCTACCTTATACATGAGGTGAAAGTAGCAATATGTTAGTGTGATCTAGGCTAACTGATGTGTTACACTATTAGTTGACACAATTAATTAAATAGTTAGTCTAGCTTCTATCACACAAGGATTAGTTATTAATGGTTAATATTTTAATTATAAATTTAATGCCTATCCTGTTCGATAAGGACCATACTGTGGGATATTTGGGGCTTGATTGTGATTATTTAAATATTAATGTAGTAAATTAAATTATGAAGGACCACCCGCTTTTATAGTAAAGAGGGAAACTGAGAATTTCTGATCATTAGACAATTCCTAGATGAACAGTAACTATGGATAAAATACTAGAGAATATGATCATAGAAATAATTAGTGGGCTGTATAATTAAATGAATCAAACCTTCAAACACCTACATTGGGGGGTTATTACTGGAGGTAAGTACGTCCAGGAATTAGCGTGGTTCGTTCACTAATTCAATTAATAATAATCTAATCCTATAAAAATTATATTGAAACTGATATCATTACCATAAATGGGAACATAGATTATGAGCATAGTAATGAGAGTTACAGTAAACCACATATTAATCTGAGGAATTCTGTACATAAGAAATTGCAATAGAATCATGAAAGAAATAAAGTCTTAGCTTAATGACGATTCCTTTCGACAAGCCATGGAAGTTCCTCTTATTCTCTGGACTCGGTCGGCTGACGAATGAAGCGGATTAACATGGGAGAAGGCGGCATGGAGAATTCTTCTCTCGTGCTGCAAGACAAATATTTACAGTAGCAACTAACTAACTACTGAATCTCTATATTCAAGAAATTGAGAGTTACAGGTGACAAATTTTAATCACCTGTTATTAGATGTTATCGTGCGTCATAACGGACGATCACCCAGCTACTATAAACACTTTAAAAGATGCTTTCAATAAAGGGAATATACTTAGCTGATAAGGGCACTGTATAAGTTTTAAGATTGCCGAAATCGCGTCCCCAGGCTCTGGCTAGGCCTATCCTGGATCGTGGCGCGCTTCACTGGCCGGTCACGTGTAGTCCAGAACCAAGTTAAGTAAGTTCCTTATATGACACCAGCACCAGTAGAAGATATTATCTGCAAGGTTATTCACGCCTCACAGTGGCGACTTTCATCTGAGGATGGATAACGTCTGCCCTAGTGGCTGGGCAATGGCGTCTCCTTGTGAGTACGGTATGCGCAGGTCTGCCTCTGAGCGGCTCTCCACGTGTACTGAGTATGGTCCTCCTCAACCCACGCCGCGTCCCGCGTTCATAAAACAAATTATGTCACGAACATTAATATTTCTCGCATTTACGCTTAAAACGTTGAAGACTGGACGGGTTTATTATTTAGAGGAGGAAATTTTTATTATTTACCACTTTAAGAGTAGTAAATATATAAGGGAGAGGAATTAATGTCTCCCATGGCATTCACTGGTGACGTTAGCTTTATTACGAGATAAACGCTATGACTCCAACGCTCTATTTGGCTTTTAGTTGGAGGTCAATTTCATCTGCAATTAGTTATCATACAGAATGCCTTAGTTATAGAGAATCGAATTTAATTCTCACATACATTGGATATAATGTGTTTACTGTAAGGAAATCTGACGCAATACTGGCGTCAGGTGACGTGAGAATCCTAGCCTACTGCACAGATGAAATAATTAGTACATGAGAATTCTACTTGTTGTTAATTTTTACTTACTACAATAATTAGTGTAGTTAGTAATAAGTAATGAGAATACAACAGTGTTGTATTCGGTGTTGGAAATATCCAACATGCCATGTCTGCCTGCCATACTGCCATGTCTACCAGCCATCTTGAGGTTATCTTGAGATGATTTCGGGGCTTTTTTTTAGTGTCCCCGCAGCCCGGTCCTCGACCAGGCCTCCACCCCCAGGAAGCAGCCCGTAACAGCTGACTAACTCCCGAGTACCTATTTACTGCTAGGTAACAGGGGCATTCTGGGTGAAAGAAACTTTGCCCATTTGTTTCTGCCTCGTGCGGGAATCGAACCCGAGCCACAGAATTACGAGTCCTGCGCGCTATCCACCAGGCTTTCGTGGCCCCCATACTGCCATGTCTGCCTGCCATACTGCCATGTCTGCCAGCCATACTGCCATGTCGGCCTGCCATACTGCCATGTCTGCCAGCCATACTGCCATGTCTAACAGCCATGTCTGCCAGCCATACTGCCATGTTTGCAAGTCATACTGCCATGTCTGCCTGCCATACTGCCTTGTCTGCCAGCCATACTGCCATATCTGCCTCCTATGTCTGCCTGCCATACTGCCATGTCTGCCAGCCATACTGCCTTATCTGCCTGCCATATCTGCCTGCCATACTGCCATGTCTGCCAGCCATACTGCCATGTCAGCCAGCCATACTGCCATGTCTGCCTGCCATACTGCCATGTCTGCCAGCCATACTGCCATGTCTGCCTGCCTTACTGAAATGTCTGCCAGTCATACTGCCATGTCTAACAGCCATACTGCCATGTCTAACAGCCATACTGCCATGTCTAACAGCCATACTGTCATGTCTGCCAGCCATACTGCCATGTCTGCCAGCCATACTACCATGTCTGCCAGCCATACTGCCATGTCGGCCTGCCATACTGCCATGTCTGCCAGCCATACTACCATGTCTACCAGCCATACTACCATGTCTGCCAGCCATACTGCCATGTCGGCCTGCCATACTGTTGTAATCCACAAGTTAGTAGGAATTATTAGCTAGAGGATCATTACTACAACACTTAACGAATGATGATTGAAAGTACATGTAAGTAGACAGACTATGGATCACATATCTAAGAAAGGTCAATGGATTAAGACCGAAGCTGTTTAGCCAAATGATTAATTCCTGGAAAGAGGAATTATTCTTCGTCAGGCTTCTAGGAACAAGATTACCTCTCTAGGGATAAGTTAATCGGATTATACCTTCCTTGAGAGGTGGGGTGAAATGGTTGAGGTAGATGGCTGACTGGAGTCAGTCTGATTGTGGAAGTTGAACGAGCAAGTCCTTTTGGATCCCCGGTTGTGGCAGCAGCGAAGTGTAGCAGACAGCTATGCGAGAGCCTGTTGTGATCTTAGTGACCAAGTTAAGTCTGCAGTATGTGAGTATTGAATGTAAGACTAACCGGGTGTGGAGCGTTGTAGTAATCATTCCGTATTAGGGACTTAGGCGGAAGTCACGAGTGTGGGTGGTGATCGCGGAGGTCAAGTGGTCTATGGGTATTGGAAGTGTATTGACCTAATAGAGTATGTTAATTAATATAGTATTATTTGTCAGAGTCTATTCTTTGTAATTAAATGACAAAATCCGACGGCCGTTAAAGACCTTCGATATGTCCCTTCATAGTGTTCCTGGTTTGGTTGGTGAGGGAATGTTAGGGAATTGGTAGACGACATATTTGGTGGCAGCGCAAACAGGTTTTGGAACACTGTGCGAGATGAAGAAAGTGTGGTTCTGGTTTAGTTGGTGAGGGAATGTTCGGGAAATGGTAGACGTCGGGTTGTGGTGAGAATGGTGGTTACTAGACGGAGGAAAGAAGGGTCAGGTGAGACCAGGTCAGAGGAGTTAGTTAATTAAAGGGACTAGGCCATTGTGGGGCACATGTGGGGTTTATTTCTTTCTTTCCAGATTCCCACAACGAGAGACGGCTAAGAGGCAAGTCTGGACCACTGAAGCATCGGGATCCAAAACAAGTGCAGTGTTCGTAGTGCGGATTATACAGTGTTCGTAGTGTGGATTATACAGTGTTGCAGTGCGGATTATACAGCGTGGCGAGGTAAACTAGCGCGGGTGAATGTGGGCCAGCGTAGGCCATGTGCGGGCCAAGCGATGGGTGGGCCAAGCGAGCCGCACCTTGGAGCTTGTTTTATATCGTTGGTAAGGCGGAAATAGTGAGAAACCGTTGCTAAGGTGAAATTAATCGTGTAAACTACGTAATTTAAAGTTAATTAATTTTCATGTAACGTGTAAATCGAATATTTTAAGGATAATGAAATATTACCTAAAGTACTGTGCGAGTTCCGGCGTTGTCAGGTGTAGATACAGAAAATAGGCGCAGTGAATTATGGACGCCTTGGGATAGCGAGCGACGCGTAATTTGACGTCTGGGGTTCGCCGTCTGCTGTACCCTGGAGAGGGCCAGGGAGATTTTTTTGTGGGTGCAGGTAGCATTATGGAGAGTGTTAGCGTGGGACACGGGAAGCATGTCCCGTTGGTGGGGGTGTGTGGCGCCGGGTGTAGTGCATGGTTGTGTATTGGCGTTTGTACGCCGGGGTGTGTAGTGTAATGCATTGTGGTGTGTAGTGTAATGCACGTGTAGTGGCTTATTAGACGCCAGCGTAATGCATAGTATTTACTGTAGTGAAATGTGCATGTTTTCACTGTGGATATCATGGATGTAGTATAGTGCATGACATTGTTGGCATTGTAGCGCCAAGGTGTAGCATGTGTAGCATAACTGGTTGTTGTAACACCGGATGTATTGTAGACATTAGCGTTGAAGTATGTTAACGCAGATGGTAGAGTGTGGCGGGTGGCCACTACACAAGAAATTATGCCTAACGAGTGTTGGTCAGGTAATTAACGGATTACGAGAGAAAAAGGAGTGTGTGTGACGTCTGGTTACTTATTGGTGGTGTTATTGGTGGTGACGTCTCGTGGTGTTTTGATGCGCTCTGGCGCAAGGCATATGCCTGTGGTGGTGATGGCGTTGGGGACGCTGTGTGTTGTGTTGATGGCGTTGGGGACGCCGTGTGTTGTGTTGAGGGCGTTGGTGACGCCGTGTGTTGTGTTGAGGGCGTTGGGGACGCCGTGTGTTGTGTTGGGGACGCCGTGTGTTGTGTTGATGGCGTTGGGGACGCCGTGTGTTGTGTTGATGGCGTTGGGGACGCTGTGTGTTGTGTTGAGGGCGTTGGGGACGCCGTGTGTTGTGTTGAGGGCGTTGGGGACGCCGTGTGTTGTGTTGAGGGCGTTGGGGACGCCGTGTGTTGTGTTGAGGGCGTTGGGGACGCCGTGTGTTGTGTTGAGGGCGTTGGGGACGCCGTTGGGTGGTGTAGTGTGGTGGCGTTTGGACGCCTGGTATGGAGTGTGGTGTTGTGGAGTATATGGTGGCGCAGGGCGCCAGGTAGTGGTCGGTAAGGTGAGTATTGGCGTAGCAAGGTCGGTGCGTTAGGACGCAGGAAGTGGTTGTGGGGATGTGTGGCGTTATATTGAGGTCATCAGTGGTTGGGATGACCAGAGGTAATGGTGTGTCGGAGTGGGTAAGTCTTATGGATAAGATGAAATGTGGATAATTGCAGGAGTTGGTGGCTGCAGTAGGCGAGCCACGTCGATATATCTAGCAAAACTCATAAAAGACTAATAAAAATTCATTATTCTCATTAAAATTTTCATTATTAATTATGTCGGAGTGGGTAAGTCTTATGGATAAGATTATAATGTAGAATTTCAAAATTTCAGGTGTTGGTGGTTGCAGTGGGCGAGCCAAGTAGATATACTAATTTCTCATTAATTAAGTTGTTACAGGAATCTCGCTAGAGGCGAGCCAGTGCAGTATGATGCTTTAGTGACATTAGTTGTGAAATTATTTTAATGAGGTATTTATTGTGATAATGTATGTGTATGTATATACTGTATATTACCTCATCGGCACCATTACTGAGTGTTAGGCTTGAGAAGGTCCCCGGGATCATGTCACAGAGCTTCAGGTAGAGTAGAAGGGAAGCTATGAGGCTACTACACTCAGTTATTCTAGAAAAAAAAAGGGGGGTGGAAGTGAAGCCAACGTGACGTTATAGGCGAAATTCGCCCCCTGACATCAAAGCAGGGATAAGGGCCAGCTGCAATGGTTTTGCAGCTGCGCTCAGGCTATATACGGGGAGAGAGTAAGGAGCCGAGGGGGTTATGTAATAATGGGATCGAGCCAGGGGGCTCCGAGGGAATATTTTGCAGGTACAGCGGTCGGGAAGTTGTGAATACAGGTGGACACACTCTGGGCGGATGGCCTAGACCAGAGAGCTGTGAGGGATCTACAGCGTTCTGGGATTGGTGCCCTGGAACGAGACGTCAGCACAGACCCAAGGGAACATGACCCTGGGGTAGGAATCTCCGTTGCTCTGGAGGCCAGAGATCACGTTACCTCAGAGCAACGATGGGACATTGACAACATTCACCAGGCTGGACAGCCTGGGTTTTGTCTGGGTCATGGAGGATCTATGACCTAGCAGCCATGGGACACGAAGACAAGAGAAGTGATGCTGCAAATTGTGGAGGAGGCCAGTGAAACATTGTGTGATCATTGTAAGCCCTTATGTCAACAGTACAGGGCAAGATGTTAAATTATAATTACTAAGGATGAAGAACCTTAGATATATATGTGTTGTGTATATTAATGACTGGTGTCATTTCTGTTTAAGTGCCAGCATTCTGGTCCATGTAATTTTATGTTTATGTTTGTATGTAATTATATGTCAGCAGTTTAGGTATATGTGCATTGTTGGAGATGGGAACAATTATTACAGACTATTTTACTGTGCTATGATGTGAATATAATGTATATGTTGGAGAAGTGTTGTGAGTCATGTCGGGGAAAATTTTAATTTATTTCATTGTGTGTATCATGAACTTATTGGATGATTTTTTAGTTGTACACATATGGTGGGTGCATCCTCCAGGTCCTTACACTAATGGAACCATTGCAATGATGCATATGGGGACATATGCGTGTTTAAGGAGGGGAGTGGTGTTGTAATCCACAAGTTAGTAGGAATTATTAGCTAGAGGATCATTACTACAACACTTAACGAATGATGATTGAAAGTACATGTAAGTAGACAGACTATGGATCACATATCTAAGAAAGGTCAATGGATTAAGACCGAAGCTGTTTAGCCAAATGATTAATTCCTGGAAAGAGGAATTATTCTTCGTCAGGCTTCTAGGAACAAGATTACCTCTCTAGGGATAAGGTTAATCGGATTATACCTTCCTTGAGAGGTGGGGTGAAATGGTTGAGGTAGATGGCTGACTGGAGTCAGTCTGATTGTGGAAGTTGAACGAGCAAGTCCTTTTGGATCCCCGGTTGTGGCAGCAGCGAAGTGTAGCAGACAGCTATGCGAGAGCCTGTTGTGATCTTAGTGACCAAGTTAAGTCTGCAGTATGTGAGTATGAATGTAAGACTAACCGGGTGTGGAGCGTTGTAGTAATCATCATTCCGTATTAGGGACTTAGGCGGAAGTCACGAGTGTGGGTGGTGATCGCGGAGGTCAAGTGGTCTATGGGTATTGGAAGTGTATTGACCTAATAGAGTATGTTAATTAATATAGTATTATTTGTCAGAGTCTATTCTTGTAATTAAATGACAAAATCCGACGGCCTTTAAATACCTTCCGTATGTTCATTCATTGTGTTCCAGTACAAAACCTAGTGGTACGCCTCAAGGGTCTGGTGTGTGTAGGAGTACACGGTGGTAGTAACGGTTGCTGAGGCAAGGTGTTATGTGTTGTGTAATCGCTGTGTTCGGAATGAACCGGGGTCAGCGTCACGACAATACTGCCAGCCATACTGCATTGTCTGCCAGCCATACTGCCATGTCTGCCAGCAATACTGTCATATCTGCCAGCCATACTGCCATGTCTGCCAGTCATACTGCCATGTCTGCCAGCCATACTGCCATGTCTAACAGCCATACTGCCATGTCTGCCAGCCATATTGTCATGTCTGCCTGCCAAACTGTCATGTCTGTCAGCCATACTGCCATGTGCCTGCCGTACTGCTTAGTCTACCTACCATAGCGCCGAGGTTAAGCTTTATCCACGGCCATTCTTTACAACAAGGCTTCTGGAATTACCAATTGTTCGAAGCTAGGGAGGCGCGAAATTATTCCTCCTTGAGTCCTTGGACGCGTCAGTATATGCAACAGGAACGTTGCAGACTAGAAAATGGCATTTAGCATATTGCATATTTTCGTCAAGACCAGAGGGTCAAATCGCACGCCGACAGCTCTGGCCGTTGTTGAAAGGAAGAGGTTTGCTGTAAGCAGGAAACAGCATCTATTGCTCCTAAAATCTCTTGCCCTTTATATTCGCTCCCAGATGCACATTTAACAGAGGTTTCTTGATATTATCCGGCAGTATCTCACTATTGGATTTTTGTCCACATTGTGAGTCATCTGACTGTTGCCACTATAAGTGAAGCTTCGCACGTAACATTCTCGCTGACTCCTCATTCCTCGGTTGCATATTGCAGCTGTCCTCACTCTGCAACTTGAGCTTGAAGGACTATAAAAAATGCGTCATTTCATTCTATTTAATTCAATGAAATAAATAGAATTAACACCCAGGATCATTTAATTCATGGTCTTCAAGGCTACTTAATAAAGGAGGCGGAGACATGGATAAAATAAAAGAGGAACCCATGACCGCTATTTATGATCCTCAACCATAAACAACACTGTTAGATTTCTGTTATTATTATTCACTTGTGAAATCTTGCGAAAAATTCATTAAAAAATAAATCCCTTTTGACCCGACACGGATACAAACCCCCATGACGACCCGGACCACCTCCAAGGTCATCACCCCACGACTAGAACACCCCACGACTAGAACTACGACCACCACCAGAACCACAACCACCAGCAGGACTACAACCACCACCACGACTACAACCACCACCAGGACTACAACCACCACCAGGACTACAACCACAACCAGCACTACGACCACCACCAGGACTACAACCACAACCAGCACTACGACCACCACCAGGACTACAACCACCACCAGGACTACAACCACCACCAGGACTACGACCACCAACAGGACTTCAACCACCACCAGTAATACGACCACCACCAGGACTACAACCACCACCAGGACCAACCACCACCAGGACCACAACCACACCAGGACCACAACCACCACCAGGACTACAACCATCACCAGGACTACAACCACCACCAGGACTACAACCACCACCAGGACTACAACCACCACCAGGACCACAACCACCACCAGGACCACAACCACCACCAGGACCACAACCACCACCAGGACCACAACCACCACCAGGACCACAACCACCACCAGGACCACAACCACCACCAGGACTACAACCACCACCAGGACCACAACCACCACCAGGACCACAACCACCACCAGGACCACAACCACCACCAGGACCAAAACCCCTATCAGGACTACAACCACCACCAGGACTACAACCACCACCAGGACCACAACCACCACCAGGACCACAACCACCACCAGGACCACAACCACCACCAGGACCACAACCACCACCAGGACCACAACCACCACCAGGACTACAACCACCACCAGGACCACAACCACCACCAGGACCACAACCACCACCAGGACCACAACCACCACCAGGACCACAACCACCACCAGGACCACAACCACCACCAGGACCACAACCACCACCAGGACCACAACCACCACCAGGACCACAACCACCACCAGGACCACAACCACAACCAGGACCAAAACCACCACCAGGACTACAACCACCACCAGGACTATAACCCCACCAGGACTACAACCACCACCAGGACTACAACCACCACCAGGACTACAACCACCACCAAGGCTACGACCACCACCAGGACTACAACCACCACCAGGACTACAACCACCACCAGGACTACGACCACCACCAGCACTACGACCACCACCAGGACTACAACCACCACCAGGATTACAACCATCCCCAGGACTAC
This sequence comes from Procambarus clarkii, assembly GCF_040958095.1. Lineage (NCBI taxonomy): Eukaryota > Metazoa > Arthropoda > Malacostraca > Decapoda > Cambaridae > Procambarus > Procambarus clarkii. The sequence continues at coordinate 30,453,418 of NC_091191.1, forward strand.
GACCACCACCAGGACTTCAACCACCACCAGCTCTACGACGACCACCAGGACTACAACCACCACCAGGATTACAACCACCACCAGGACAACGACCACCACCAGGACCACAACCACCACCAGGACCACAACCACCACTAAGACCACAACCACCACCAGGACCATACCAGGACTACGACCACAACCAGGACTACAATAACCACCAGGAATACAACCACCACCAGGACTACAACCACCATCAGGACTACGACCACCACCAGGACTAAGACCCCTATCAGGACTACAACAACCACCAGTACTTCAACCACCACCAGGACTAAGACCACCGTCAGGACTACAACACTCACCACGACTACAACCACCACCACCAGGACTACAACCACCACGAGGACTACAACCACCATCAGGACTACATCAACCTCAAGGACCACAACCACCACCAGGAATACAACCACCACCAGGACTATAACCACCACCACGACTACAACCACCTCCAGGACTACGACCTCCACCAGGACTACAACCACCACCAGGACTACAACCACCACCAGGACTACAACCACCACCAGGACTACGACCACTGTGAGGGAATGTAGATTCCCTCAGCTAGTTTTCCTAGTTTTCTAGACTAGGCTAGTCGCTCTAGGGACTCAAGTCAAGAAGTTTTCAAACTAACCTACACTTGTGGGGTGTTGGATGAAAGCTCTTGCTATGGACTATCATTTGTGACTAGTCAGAAGTCTGTGATTGCTCTGTAGAGAGAATTACAGGACTTTTCCTGTTTCTGTGAAAATAGGATAGGAGTTGAGAGTGAAGTGGTGTGGGTAGGTACTTGACTCCCAACGGTTTTAGAGGGGGGGGAAGGACAGAGGGTGAACGTTGCCCCCCCCCCCCCATGTGAGACATTGCGCCACTGTCTTTAGGCCTCCCCCTCCTTGTGACGTCACAGGATGCCTGAGGGTGAGTGAGGCCTGTGATTGGTTTAGGCATCTCTGCTCCTAGCTGAGTTTTGGCGCGAACAGCTGTGATTGGAAGCGGCACCATGGTGGTGTGCCGGCTTCCTGCTGTTTGGTCAAGACAAAGTAGTGGGGCAAATATGGGCATTTTGAGTTCCCCTAGCCCGCCAAGTAGTAAGTTTTAGCTGGGCAGCAAGTGGAAGAGGACGTAACTGGGTGGAGATGGCAGCCTGCCACCTCCAACCCCGTTAATCGCTGTCGTTACCTTGTTACTCAGCGGGATGGCACTCCTGCCATCCCGGGTTGTGTCTAGGCCCAATTTTCGTGAAATTGGGGCCGATGAGGTACGGAAGGACCAGCAAAAAGCCTCAGAGACAGTGGGCACCCATGAGGCAGCTGGCAGAGCCTCATGGTGTAACAGGTGGTTCGAATATCCTGTCTAGTGTTGTATGGACAATGGACAATTGGTGGAATCAGGGCAGTGTAAGTGAGGTGTCATTACAGGCCCCTATTGGACTTGGTATTCCACCATGTTGGGTCCGCCATGTGGTGATGCCGCCGGCCATTGTCGCCCGAGTGTACAAGCGAGCATGCTGGTATGATGGGGTGTAAAGTGATCTCCCATCCACATGTGTGTGCCTGTAGGCGCCAGCCAGCCAGCTGGGCTGAGGCATCCATCCCATGTGGGCCGCCGCCCGCCCCAGTGCCGAGCCGCCCATCTTGGCCAGCCACCCGGGGGGGGGGGGCACCCACCCAGGCCACCCGCGCGGCCAAACCCCACCCCACCCTGCGCCCCAGCTCAGCCGGATGGGGTGCTATGACATCATGCGCTACCCGTGATCACCCCCTAGGGCCACGGGGTTGCCACATGTTTGGCCACCTTCCCTGGACATTCGAGGGCCACACCTCGCACAAGGAGCGAGCTAGGTGTATACCGCCAGAGAGGTAGTGACCAGGGAAAGGATTGTGGAGGATGCCAGGAGCCGTGAGTACAATAAAAGTGTTACAGTGAGGGAAGCAGCTGAGTGACAGCTGTCAGTGGCACGTCCAGGTGACTGGTAGGGCGGTACATGGAGATGGATGTTGTACACGGGACCACACAGTAGTTATATAAAGTTTATATAAGTGTGAAGACTGACTCGGGTATGTAACCGGTCAGTGTAGAGATTTACCATATAAATGATCCAGTTGTCGATTCTATATAATCGGTCAGACTGGATTAGTGCTATGGAGTACCAGCATGTAAAATTATAATCATTAGAGGTAGGCAGGCCAGGTTGCTGGGATGTCAGTGGGTACCCCTGAGGTCTGGGTAGTTAGAGATACATTTATCTGGTGATATAATTTTCATTGATTATGTGAATGCCATTTCTATGTGTTTCATTTGCATGTTTTATGTACTGTGTTGTGTGATGAGTCAGTAGATGTGATTGTTGACTGATTGCCTAATGATTGAACTCATTAGATGTGTGGGGTATGCTGATGGCATCATTATGTTGCAGGTTTGTGCAGTGTTGTTATCAGTTTATACGATATTGCTGCCCTGGGAGCTGTGTTGAGGGTTTAAGGACCTCTAGGATTATTCAGGGGAATTCACAGTACTTAATGAGAGCAGGAAATTGATTTGTTAATTGCCTTGCTGAGGTAAGTGTGTGCTCACAGTAGTCCTTTGCAACGGTTGCAAGATAAGGGGTGCAGTAATATTGGTATACTCTTGTTGTTGCACAACCGTGTGTCATTACTGTGTGGGCACAGTAATTAACGAGTTGCAGTAGCCGCAACCATATGTGGGCAGTGCATTTGTGTTGTTGCATGCCATTGTAGTGTGACCTATGTAACACTGGGGTTACTTTGTTTCTTTAAGTTGTGTCGAGGACTTTAAGATTCAGTGAGTTAATTAATAAGGGAAAAATTAACTGGATAAGGGGTGCACACTTATTGTTGAGTGAGTGAGGGCTGTTATGGAAGAACAGTGTTGAGCGTGAGTGAGATACGTCTCAGGTGCAATTAATTGTCCGCATGACAACTAATTGACCATTTCAGCTAATTATGTAATTAGCCTTCTCATCATGAATTCGCGTAGTGGTAGAGGATCTGTCAGTATTTGTGTTACTGTAATTTGCTCGGGACTAATTACCTTTTGGTGGTATAGCAATTAGTGGCTCATGATAATATTGGAGTAATTAACGTCTGGAGTCTTGAGGACTCAGATGACTCAGTAAAGCGAGGTCGTGGAGCTAGCATAACTCGTTATATTAATCATATCCTGTCTGAGGACAGTGGATTAATTGAACTCATGTTAATTACGGTAATTAACTCCTTTCCCGTGATTCACAGTGTTTGATGAGACCTGTTTAGGCAGTGCGGAGTGAGACGTATTTATGTATTATTAATTATCGGTCCTGGTGACAATTAATTGCTCGGAGTTAATTAGGGTAATTAACACTCATTATAGTAATTTTTTGACACAGACTGTTGAGAAGCTACCAAGTTAGGGTAGGCTTAGTTAACATAACTCAATGGGGATGTAATTAGTACCCGTTTGACCTTAATTGAGAATTACTCACTGAATACTTGCAAGGAGTCAAGTGTGATGTAATATAAGAGAGGGTTGAGTTATTGTTAACAAGATGACATGTGTTAAGAGAGCCAAGTGTTAATGATTAACGTAGAGTACCATCATGTTGTTGTCTATGAGAGACAATTGTTTGATTACCGTATAGTACTTTGTTGCTGACTGCTGCGATCAGTCAATTAACGTAATTAATCACATAATCAGTGGTAATTGATTAAGGCAATTTCTGTTGTTTATCGTCGGGTGACGAGAGTAGAGTGACTTAGGATTACTGGAGCTGTGTCCTAGAATCCCACCTTGCCTGACTCTGTTTACTGTTTACAGTGCAACTTCTTGTAGGGAGTTGCAAAGAGTGTTCACACTGGGTTGTGATAGGGGAGTCACTGTTGGACTACCCGCCTAGTTACGGGGTCACTCCTGTTTGGAAGGAGGACCCTTAAGCTTGTGATTAGAGTAGCTGTCAGGGAAGCTGTGACACTATTGATTGCATGCTTGTGTCTCCAGTGGGCATCATTGTTCAGTTAGTTCACTTGTCAGCCCGAAGTGTCAGCAGGATGGAGCCTGCTGTCATTTCTCGAGGGGTTGTTGAATAGCTGTGTTGCAATTGCCACTGGATGGACAATAACGCAACCACTCGCTGTGGTGTAACTTAGTCTGTAATATTTTTTTTTGATTTGCAATATTGCGTCATCAGTGGGCACACCTGTTGTCAGGTTAGTTCAGTATGCAGCCGCACAGCAAGGGTTGCTATTTAGCTGTTTGTTATCGTGCCACTGCATGGACATTAACGTAACGTAAACTCGGTAATGTAGTTGTTTAGTCTTTTGTTATTAATAAATTGTTATGTTATAGAAAACGGTCTTTCATGTCAACCCTTCAACCATTTTTTTCCACCCGTGTTCCGCATTATATGATTAAATGTTGATGTGATCTTGATATGACTGCTGTTCTTGAGAATTTGAATTCCAATTCATAGCGCCACATCAAATATAAATATTTGATTGTGAGAACCCGTCGGTTACCCTTTATTAGTTTTAACGTCCTGTTTAACTAGGAGGAGCCAGCGGCCTATTGTGGACAGGTTTTCACCCAAGTGGTGGAGGCCTGGCGGTTTGCTCCCGCTTTTCCTTTTTCTATTGAACTCATGCTTAACTGCTGTGAGCAGCCTTTAAACTTGTAGTCCACCTCCTAAGGGAGGTAGGCGTAGAAAAAAATCACACAACCACCACCAGGATTACGACCACCACCAGGACTACAACCACCACCAGGACTACAACCACCACCAGAACTACAACCACCACCAACACTACGACCACCACCAGGAATACAACCACCACCAGGGATACAACCATCACCAGGACTACGACCACCACCAGGACTACAACCACCACCAGGACTTCAACCACCACCAGCACTACGACCTCCACCAGGACTACAACCACCACTAGGATTACAACCACCATCAGGACCACAACCACCATCAGGACCACAACCACCACCAGGAACACAACCACCACCAGGACCACAACCACCACGAGGACCACAACCACCACCAGGACCACAACTACCACCAGGACCACAACCACCATAAAGACCACAACCACCACCAGGACCACAACCACCACCAGGACCATAATCACCACCAGGACCACAACCCCCATCAGGACTACAACAACCTCAAGGACCACAACCACAACCAGGACCACAACCACCACCAGGACTACAACCACCACCAGGACTATAACCACCACCAGGACTACAACCACCACAAGGACTACGACCACCACCAGGACTACAACCACCACCAGGACTACAACCACCACCAGGACTACAATGACCAACAGGACTACAACCACCACTAGGACTAAGACCACCATCAGGACTACAACAACCACCAGTACTACAACCACCACAAGGACTAAGACATCTATCAGGCATACAACAACCACCAGGACTACAACCACCACCACCAGGACTACAACCACCCTCAGGACTACAACCACCAACAGGACCACAACCACAACAACAACCACCACCAGGACTACAACCTCACCACCAAGACTACAACCACCACCAACTACAACAACCACAAGGACCACAACCACAACCACCACCAGGACTACAATCACCACTAGGACTATAACCACCACCAGGATTACAACCATCACCAGCACTACGACCACCACCAGGACTACAACCACCAAAAGGACTACAACCATCACCAGGACTACGACCACCACCAGGATTACAACCACCACCAGGACTACAACCACCACCAGAACTACAACCACCACCAGCACTACGACCACCACCAGGATTACAACCACCACCAGGGATACAACCATCACCAGGACTACGACCACCACCAGGACTACAACCACCACCAGGACTTCAACCAGCACCAGCACTACGACCTCCACCAGGACTACAACCACCACAATGGATTACAACCACCATCAGGACCACAACCACCACCAGGAACACATCCACCACCAGGACCACAACCACTACGAGGACCACAACCACCACCAGGACCACAACTACCACCAGGACCACAACCACCATAAAGACCACAACCACCACCAGGACCACAACCACCACCAGGACCATAATCACCACCAGGACCACAACCCCCATCAGGACTACAACAACCTCAACGACCACAACCAGGACCACAACCACCACCAGGACTACAACCACCACCAGGACTATAACCACCACCAGGACTACAACCACCACAAGGACTACGACCACCACTAGGACTACAACCACAACCAGGACTACAACCCACCAGGACTACAACGACCAACAGGACTACAACCACCACTAGGACTAAGACCACCATCAGGACTACAACAACCACCAGTACGCCAACCACCACAAGGACTAAGACATCTATCAGGCATACAACAACCACCAGCTACAACCACCATCAGGACCACAACCACAACAACAACCACCACCAGGACTACAACCATCACCACCAAGACTACAACCACCACCAGGACTACAACAACCACAAGGACCACAACCACAACCACCACCAGGACTACAATCACCACTAGGACTATAACCACCACCAGGATTACAACCATCACCAGCACTACGACCACCACCAAGACTACAACCACCAAAAGGACTACAACCATCACCAGGACTACGACCACCACCAGGACTACAACCACCACCAGGACTACAACCACCATCAGGACCACAACCACCACCAGGACCACAACCACGAGACCACAACCATCACGAGGACCACAACCACCACCAGGACCACAACCATCACCAGGACCATAATCCCCACCAGGACCACAACCCCATCAGGACAACAAACCACAAGGACGACAACCACAACTAGGACAACAACCAGACCAGGACTACAAACCACCAGGACTACGACCACCACCAGGACTACGACCATAACCAGGACTACAACCACCACCAGGACAAAGACCACCATCAGGACTACAACAACCACCAGTACTACAACCACCACCAGGACTACAACTTCCACCAGGACTAAGACCACCACCAGGACTACAACAACAACCTGTACTACAACTTCCACCAGGACTAAGACCACCACCAGGACTACAACAACCACCAGTACTACAACACCACCAGGACTAAGACCACCACCAGGACTACAACTACCACCAGGAATATAACCACCACCACCAGGACTACAACCACAACCAGGACTAAGACCACCATCAGGACTACAATAACCACCTGGACTACAACCAGCACTACCAGGACTACAACCACCACCAGGACTACACCATCACTAGGACTACAATCACCACCAGGACTAAGACCACCACCAGGACTTCGACCACCACCAGGACTACGACCACCACCAGGACTACGACCACCACCAGGACTTCAACCACCACAAGGACTGCAACCACCACCAGGACTACGACCACCACCAGGACTACAACCACCACAAGGACTGCAACCACCACCAGGACTACAACCACCTCCAGGACTACAACCACTACCAGGACTACAACCACCACCTGGACTACAACCACCACAAGGACTAAGACCACCACCAGGACTACAACCACCAACAGGACTACGGTCACCACCAGGACTACAACCACCACCTGGACTACGACCACCACCAGGACTACAACCACCACCAGGACTACGATCACCACCAGGACTACAACCATCACTAGGACTTCAACCACCATCGGGACTACAACCACCACCAGGAATACAACCACCACCGGGACAACAACCACCCTCAGGAATAAAACCACCACCAAGACTAAGACCTCCACCAGGATTACAAAAACCACCAGGACTATAACCACCACTAGGACTAAGACCACCACCAGGACTGCAACCACCACCAGGACTGCGATGACCACCAGGACTACAACCACCACCAGGACTACAACTATCACCAGGACTACAACCACCACCAGGACTACAACCACCACCAGGACTACAACCACTACCAGGACTACAACCACAACTAGGACTAAGACCTTCACCAGGACTGCAACCACCACCAGGATTAAGACCACCACCAGGATTACAATCACCACCAAGACTAAAACCACCACCAGGACTACAACCACCACCAGGATTAAGACCACCACCAGGACTATAATCACCACCAGGACTACAACCACCAACAGGACTAGGACCACCACCACGATTAGGACAACCACCAGGACTAACACCACCTCCAGGACTACAACCACCACCAGGACTACAACCACCCCAGGACTAAGACCACCACCAGAACTAAAACCACCAACAGGACTACAACCACCACAAGAACTACAACCACCACCTGGACTCAGACCACCACCAAGACTAAGACCACCACCAGAACTACAACCACCACCAGGACTACAACCACCACCAGAACTAAGACCACCACCAGAACTACAACCACCACAAACTACAACCACCACCAGGACTAAGACCACCACCTGGACTACAACCACAACCAGGACTACAATCACCACCAGGACTACAACGACCAACAGGACTACAACCACCACTAGGACTAAGACCACCATCAGGACTACAACAACCACCAGTACGCCAACCACCACAAGGACTAAGACATCTATCAGGCATACAACAACCACCAGGACTACAACCACCATCAGGACCACAACCACAACAACAACCACCACCAGGACTACAACCATCACCACCAAGACTACAACCACCACCAGGACTACAACAACCACAAGGACCACAACCACAACCACCACCAGGACTACAATCACCACTAGGACTATAACCACCACCAGGAATTACACCAACCACCACACTACAACCACCACCAACATCACCCAACCACCACCAGGACCACAACCACCACGAGGACCACAACCAGCACGAGGACCACAACCACCACCAGGACCACAACCATCACCAGGACCATAATCACCACCAGGACCACAACCCCCATCAGGACAACAGCAACCACAAGGACGACAACCACAACTAGGACAACAACCACCACCAGGACTACAACCACCACCAGGACTACGACCACCACCAGGACTACGACCATAACCAGGACTACAACCACCACCAGGACAAAGACCACCATCAGGACTACAACAACCACCAGTACTACAACCACCACCAGGACTACAACTTCCACCAGGACTAAGACCACCACCAGGACTACAACAACAACCTGTACTACAACTTCCACCAGGACTAAGACCACCACCAGGACTACAACAACCACCAGTACTACAACCACCACCAGGACTAAGACCACCACCAGGACTACAACTACCACCTGGAATATAACCACCACCACCAGGACTACAACCACAACCAGGACTAAGACCACCATCAGGACTACAATAACCACCTGGACTACAACCAGCACTACCAGGACTACAACCACCCCAGGACTACAACCATCACTAGGACTACAATCACCACCAGGACTAAGACCACCACCAGGACTACGACCACCACCAGGACTACGACCACCACCAGGACTACGACCACCACCAGGACTTCAACCACCACAAGGACTGCAACCACCACCAGGACTACGACCACCACCAGGACTACAACCACCACAAGGACTGCAACCACCACCAGGACTACAACCACCTCCAGGACTACAACCACTACCAGGACTACAACCACCACCTGGACTACAACCACCACAAGGACTAAGACCACCACCAGGACTACAACTACCAACAGGACTACGGTCACCACCAGGACTACAACCACCACCTGGACTACGACCACCACCAGGACTACAACCACCACCAGGACAACGATCACCACCAGGACTACAACCATCACTAGGACTTCAACCACCATCGGGACTACAACCACCACCAGGAATACAACCACCACCGGGACAACAACCACCCTCAGGAATAAACCACCACCAAGACTAAGACCACCACCAGGACTACAACTATCACCAGGACTACAACCACCACCAGGACTACAACCACCACCAGGACTACAACCACTACCAGGACTACAACCACCACTAGGACTAAGACCTTCACCAGGACTGCAACCACCACCAGGATTAAGACCACCACCAGGATTACAATCACCACCAGGACTAAAACCACCACCAGGACTACAACCACCACCAGGATTAAGACCACCACCAGGACTACAACCACCACCAGGACTACAACCACCAACAGGACTAGGACCACCACCACGATTAGGACAACCACCAGGACTAACACCACCTCCAGGACTACAACCACCACCAGGACTACAACCACCACCAGGACTAAGACCACCACCAGAACTAAAACCACCAACAGGACTACAACCACCACAAGAACTACAACCACCACCTGGACTCAGACCACCACCAAGACTAAGACCACCACCAGAACTACAACCACCACCAGGACTACAACCACCACCAGAACTAAGACCACCACCAGAACTACAACCACCACAAGAACTACAACCACCACCAGGACTAAGACCACCACCAGGATTAAGACCTCCATCAGGATTGCAACCACCACCAGGACTACGACCACCACCAGAACTACAACCACCACCAGGACTAAGACCACCACCAGAACTACAACCACCACCAGGACTACAACCACCACCAGAACTACAACCACCACCAGCACTACGACCACCACCAGGACTAAAACCACCACCAGGAATACAACCACCACCAGAACTACAACCACCACCAGCACTACGACCACCACCAGGACTACAACCACCACAAAGGAATACAACAATCACCAGGACTTCAACCACCACCAGCAGTACGACCTCCACCAGGACTACAACCACCACCAGGACTACAACCACCATCAGCACCACAACCAACACCACGACCACAAACACCACGAGGACCACAACCATCACCAGGACCACAACTACCACCAGGACCACAACTATCATAAAGACCACAACCACCTCCAGGACCATAATCACCACCAGGACTACAACCACCACCAGGACTACGACCCCCACCAGGACTACAACCACAACCAGGACTATAACCACCCCCAGGACTACATCGACCAACAGGACTACAACCACCACTAGGACAAAGACCACTATCAGGACTACAACAACCACCAGTATTACAACCACCACAAGGACTAAGACCACTATCAGGACTACAACAACCACCAGGACTACAACCACCACCACCAGGACTACAACCACCACCTGGACTACAACCACCATCAGGACCACAACCACAACCACCACCAGGACTACAACCACCACAACCAGGACTACAAACACACCAGGACTACAACAACCACAAGGACCACAACCACAACCACAACCACCACCAGGACTACACCCACACCAGGACTATAACCACCGCCAGGACTACAACCACCACCTGGACTACAACTACCACAAGGACTACGACCACCACCAGGACTACAACCACCAACAGGACTACGGTCACCACCAGGACTACAACCACCACCTGGACTACGACCACCACCAGGACTACAACCACCACCAGGACTACGATCACCACCAGGACTACAACCATCACTAGGACTTCAACCACCATCTGGACTACAACCACCACCAGGAATACAACCACCACCGGGACAGCAACCACCCTCAGGAATAAAACCACCACCAAGACTAAGACCTCCACCAGGATTACAAAAACCACCAGGACTATAACCACCACTAGGACTAAGACCACCACCAGGACTGCAACCACCACCAGGACTGCGATGACCACCAGGACTACAACCACCACCAGGACTACAACTATCACCAGGACTACAACCACCACCAGGACTACAACCACCACCAGGACTACAACCACTACCAGGACTACAACCACCACTAGGACTAAGACCTTCACCAGGACTGCAACCACCACCAGGATTAAGACCACCACCAGGACTACAATTACCACCAGGATTACAATCACCACCAGGACTAAAACCACCACCAGGACTACAACCACCACCAGGATTAAGACCACCACCAGGACTACAATTACCACCAGGACTACAACCACCAACAGGACTAAGACCACCACCAGGACTACAACCACCACCAGGACTAAGACCACCACCAGAACTAAAACCACCAACAGGACTACAACCACCACAAGAACTACAACCACCACCTGGACTCAGACCACCACCTGGACTACGACCACCACCAGGACTACAACCACCACCAGGACTACGATCACCTCCAGGACTACAACCATCACTAGGACTTCAACCACCATCGGGACTACAACCACCACCAGGACTACAACCACCACCAGGACTAAGACCACCACCAGAACTAAAACCACCAACAGGACTACAACCACCACAAGAACTACAACCACCACCTGGACTCAGACCACCACCAAGACTAAGACCACCACCAGAACTACAACCACCACCAGGACTACAACCACCACCAGAACTAAGACCACCACCAGAACTACAAACACCACAAGAACTACAACCACCACCAGGACTAATACCACCACCAGGATTAAGACCTCCATCAGGATTGCAACCACCACCAGAACTACGACCACCACCATAACTACAACCACCACCAGGATTAAGACCACCACCAGAACTACAACCACCACCAGGACTACAACCACCACCAGAACTTCAACCACCACCAGCACTACGACCACCACCAGGACTAAAACCACCACCAGGAATACAACCACCACCAGAACTACAACCACCACCAGCACTACGACCACCACCAGGACTACAACCACCACCAGGACTAATACCACCACCAGGATTAAGACCTCCATCAGGATTGCAACCACCACCAGAACTACGACCACCACCATAACTACAACCACCACCAGGATTAAGACCACCACCAGAACTACAACCACCACCAGGACTACAACCACCACCAGAACTTCAACCACCACCAGCACTACTACGACCACCACCAGGACTAAAACCACCACAGGAATACAACCACCACCAGAACTTCAACCACCACCAGCACTACGACCACCACCAGGACTAAAACCACCACCAGGAATACAACCACCACCAGAACTACAACCACCACCAGCACTACGACCACCACCAGGACTACGACCACCACCAGGACTTCAACCACCACCAGCAGTACGACCTCCACCAGGACTACAACCACCACCAGGACTACAACCCCCATCAGCACCACAACCAACACCAGGACCACAAACACCACGAGGACCACAACCATCACCAGGACCACAACTACCACCAGGACCAGAACTATCATAAAGACCACAACCACCACCAGGACCATAATCACCACCAGGACTACAACCACCACCAAGACTACGACCACCACCAGGACTACAACCACAACCAGGACTACAACCACCCCCAGGACTACATCGACCAACAGGACTACAACCACCACTAGGACTAAGACCACTATCAGGACTACAACAACCACCAGTACTACAACCACCACAAGGACTAAGACCACTATCAGGACTACAACAACCACCAGGACAACAACCACCACCACCAGGACTACAACCACCACCTGGACTACAACCACCATCATGACCACAACCACAACCACCACCAGGACTACAACCACCACAACCAGAACTACAAACACCACCAGACTACAACAACCACAAGGACCACAACCACAACCACAACCACCACCAGGACTACACCCACCACCAGGACTATAACCACCGCCAGGACTACAACCTCCACCTGGACTACAACCACCATCAGGACCACAACCAACACCAGGACCACAAACACCACGAGGACCACAACCATCACCAGGACCACAACTACCACCAGGACCAGAACTATCATAAAGACCACAACCACCACCAGGACCATAATCACCACCAGGACTACAACCACCACAAGGACTACAACCACCACAAGGACTACAACCACCACCAGGACTACAACCACCAACAGGACTACGGTCACCACCAGGACTACAACCACCACTTGGACTACGACCACCACCAGGACTATAACCACCACCAGGACTACGATCACCACCAGGACTACAACCATCACTAGGACTTCAACCACCATCGGGACTACAACCACCACCAGGACTACAACCACCACCAGGACTAAGACCACCACCAGAACTAAAACCACCAACAGGACTACAACCACCACAAGAACTACAACCACCACCTGGACTCAGACCACCACCAAGACTAAGACCACCACCAGAACTACAACCACCACCAGGACTACAACCACCACCAGAACTAAGACCACCACCAGAACTACAACCACCACAAGAACTACAACCACCACCAGGACTAAGACCACCACCAGGACTACAACCACAACCAGGACTACAATCACCACCAGGACTACAACGACCAACAGGACTACAACCACCACTAGGACTAAGACCACCATCAGGACTACAACAACCACCAGTACGCCAACCACCACAAGGACTAAGACATCTATCAGGCATACAACAACCACCAGGACTACAACCACCATCAGGACCACAACCACAACAACAACCACCACCAGGACTACAACCATCACCACCAAGACTACAACCACCACCAGGACTACAACAACCACAAGGACCACAACCACAACCACCACCAGGACTACAATCACCACTAGGACTATAACCACCACCAGGATTACAACCATCACCAGCACTACGACCACCACCAAGACTACAGCCACCAAAAGGACTACAACCATCACCAGGACTACGACCACCACCAGGACTACAACCACCACCAGGACTACAACCACCATCAGGACCACAACCACCACCAGGACCACAACCACCACGAGGACCACAACTAGCACGAGGACCACAACCACCACCAGGACCACAACCATCACCAGGACCATAATCACCACCAGGACCACAACCCCCATCAGGACAACAGCAACCACAAGGACGACAACCACAACTAGGACAACAACCACCACCAGGACTACAACCACCACCAGGACTACGACCACCACCAGGACTACGACCATAACCAGGACTACAACCACCACCAGGACAAAGACCACCATCAGGACTACAACAACCACCAGTACTACAACCACCACCAGGACTACAACTTCCACCAGGTCTAAGACCACCACCAGGACTACAACAACAACCTGTACTACAACTTCCACCAGGACTAAGACCACCACCAGGACTACAACAACCACCAGTACTACAACCACCACCAGGACTAAGACCACCACCAGGACTACAACTACCACCTGGAATATAACCACCACCACCAGGACTACAACCACAACCAGGACTAAGACCACCATCAGGACTACAATAACCACCTGGACTACAACCAGCACTACCAGGACTACAACCACCACCAGGACTACAACCATCACTAGGACTACAATCACCACCAGGACTAAGACCACCACCAGGACTACGACCACCACCAGGACTACGACCACCACCAGGACTACGACCACCACCAGGACTTCAACCACCACAAGGACTGCAACCACCACCAGGACTACGACCACCACCAGGACTACAACCACCACAAGGACTGCAACCACCACCAGGACTACAACCACCTCCAGGACTACAACCACTACCAGGACTACAACCACCACCTGGACTACGACCACCACCAGGACTACAACCACCACCAGGACTACGATCACCACCAGGACTACAACCATCACTAGGACTTCAACCACCATCGGGACTACAACCACCACCAGGAATACAACCACCACCGGGACAACAACCACCCTCAGGAATAAAACCACCACCAAAACTAAGACCACCACCAGGACTACAACTATCACCAGGACTACAACCACCACCAGGACTACAACCACCACCAGGACTACAACCACTACCAGGACTACAACCACCACTAGGACTAAGACCTTCACCAGGACTGCAACCACCACCAGGATTAAGACCACCACCAGGATTACAATCACCACCAGGACTAAAACCACCACCAGGACTACAACCACCACCTGGATTAAGACCACCACCAGGACTACAATCACCACCAGGACTACAACCACCAACAGGACTAGGACCACCACCACGATTAGGACAACCACCAGGACTAACACCACCTCCAGGACTACAACCACCACCAGGACTACAACCACCACCAGGACTAAGACCACCACCAGAACTAAAACCACCAACAGGACTACAACCACCACAAGAACTACAACCACCACCAGGACTAAGACCACCACCAGGATTAAGACCTCCATCAGGATTGCAACCACCACCAGGACTACGACCACCACCAGAACTACAACCACCACCAGGACTAAGACCACCACCAGAACTACAACCACCACCAGGACTACAACCACCACCAGAACTACAACCACCACCAGCACTACGACCACCACCAGGACTAAAACCACCACCAGGAATACAACCACCACCAGAACTACAACCACCACCAGCACTACGACCACCACCAGGACTACAACCACCACAAAGGAATACAACAATCACCAGGACTTCAACACCACCAGCAGTACGACCTCCACCAGGACTACAACCACCACCAGCTACAACCACCATCAGCACCACAACCAACACCACGAGGACCACAACCATCACCAGGACCACAACTACCACCAGGACCACAACTATCATAAAGACCACAACCACCTCCAGGACCATAATCACCACCAGGACTACAACCACCACCAGGACTACGACCCCCACCAGGACTACAACCACAACCAGGACTACAACCACCCACAGGACTACATCGACCAACAGGACTACAACCACCACTAGGACTAAGACCACTATCAGGACTACAACAACCACCAGTATTACAACCACCACAAGGACTAAGACCACTATCAGGACTACAACAACCACCAGGACTACAACCACCACCACCAGGACTACAACCACCACCTGGACTACAACCACCATCAGGACCACAACCACAACCACCACCAGGACTACAACCACCAACCAGGACTACAAACACCACCAGGACTACAACAACCACAAGGACCACAACCACAACCACAACCACCACCAGGACTACACCCACCACCAGGACTATAACCACCGCCAGGACTACAACCACCACCTGGACTACAACCACCACAAGGACTACGACCACCACCAGGACTACAACCACAGGACTACGGTCACCACCAGGACTACAACCACCACCTGGACTACGACCACCACCAGGACTACAACCACCACCAGGACTACGATCACCACCAGGACTACAACCATCACTAGGACTTCAACCACCATCTGGACTACAACCACCACCAGGAATACAACCACCACCGGGACAGCAACCACCCTCAGGAATAAAACCACCACCAAGACTAAGACCTCCACCAGGATTACAAAAACCACCAGGACTATAACCACCACTAGGACTAAGACCACCACCAGGACTGCAACCACCACCAGGACTGCGATGACCACCAGGACTACAACCACCACCAGGACTACAACTATCACCAGGACTACAACCACCACCAGGACTACAACCACTACCAGGACTACAACCACCACTAGGACTAAGACCTTCACCAGGACTGCAACCACCACCAGGATTAAGACCACCACCAGGACTACAATTACAACCAGGACTACAACCACCAACAGGACTAAGACCACCACCAGGACTACAACCACCACCAGGACTAAGACCACCACCAGAACTAAAACCACCAACAGGAATACAACCACCACAAGAACTACAACCACCACCTGGACTCAGACCACCACCTGGACTACGACCACCACCAGGACTACAACCACCACCAGGACTACGATCACCTCCAGGACTACAACCATCACTAGGACTTCAACCACCATCGGGACTACAACCACCACCAGGACTACAACCACCACCAGGACTAAGACCACCACCAGAACTAAAACCACCAACAGGACTACAACCACCACAAGAACTACAACCACCACCTGGACTCAGACCACCACCAAGACTAAGACCACCACCAGAACTACAACCACCACCAGGACTACAACCACCACCAGAACTAAGACCACCACCAGAACTACAAACACCACAAGAACTACAACCACCACCAGGACTAATACCACCACCAGGATTAAGACCTCCATCAGGATTGCAACCACCACCAGAACTACGACCACCACCATAACTACAACCACCACCAGGATTAAGACCACCACCAGAACTACAACCACCACCAGGACTACAACCACCACCAGAACTTCAACCACCACCAGCACTACGACCACCACCAGGACTAAAACCACCACCAGGAATACAACCACCACCAGAACTACAACCACCACCAGCACTACGACCACCACCAGGACTACAACCACCACAAAGGAATACAACAATCACCAAGACTACGACCACTACCAGGACTTCAACCACCACCAGCAGTACGACCTCCACCAGGACTACAACCACCACCAGGACTACAACCCCCATCAGCACCACAACCAACACCAGGACCACAAACACCACGAGGACCACAACCATCACCAGGACCACAACTACCACCAGGACCAGAACTATCATAAAGACCACAACCACCACCAGGACCATAATCACCACCAGGACTACAACCACCACCAAGACTACGACCACCACCAGGACTACAACCACAACCAGGACTACAACCACCCCAGGACTACATCGACCAACAGGACTACAACCACCACTAGGACTAAGACCACTATCAGGACTACAACAACCACCAGTACTACAACCACCACAAGGACTAAGACCACTATCAGGACTACAACAACCACCAGGACAACAACCACCACCACCAGGACTACAACCACCACCTGGACTACAACCACCATCATGACCACAACCACAACCACCACCAGGACTACAACCACCACAACCAGAACTACAAACACCACCAGGACTACAACAACCACAAGGACCACAACCACAACCACAACCACCACCAGGACTACACCCACCACCAGGACTATAACCACCGCCAGGACTACAACCTCCACCTGGACTATAACCACCATCAGGACCACAACCAACACCAGGACCACAAACACCACGAGGACCACAACCATCACCAGGACCACAACTACCACCAGGACCAGAACTATCATAAAGACCACAACCACCACCAGGACCATAATCACCACCAGGACTACAACCACCACAAGGACTACAACCACCACAAGGACTACAACCACCACCAGGACTACAACCACCAACAGGACTACGGTCACCACCAGGACTACAACCACCACTTGGACTACGACCACCACCAGGACTATAACCACCACCAGGACTACGATCACCACCAGGACTACAACCATCACTAGGACTTCAACCACCATCGGACTACAACCACCACCAGGACTACAACCACCACCAGGACTAAGACCCCACCAGAACTAAAACCACCAACAGGACTACAACCACCACAAGAACTACAACCACCACCTGGACTCAGACCACCACCAAGACTAAGACCACCACCAGAACTACAACCACCACCAGGACTACAACACCACCAGAACTAAGACCACCACCAGAACTACAAACACCACAAGAACTACAACCACCACCAGGACTAATACCACCACCAGGATTAAGACCTCCATCAGGATTGCAACCACCACCAGACTACGACCACCACCATAACTACAACCACCACCAGGACTAAGACCACCACCAGAACGACAACCACCACCAGGACTACAACCACCACCAGCACTACGACCACCACCAGGACTAAAACCACCACCAGGAATACAACCACCACCAGAACTACAACCACCACCAGCACTACGACCACCACCAGGACTACAACCACCACAAAGGAATACAACAATCACCAGGACTACGACCACCACCAGGACTTCAACCACCACCAGCAGTACGACCTCCACCAGGACTACAACCACCACCAGGACTACAACCCCCATCAGCACCACAACCAACACCAGGACCACAAACACCACGAGGACCACAACCATCACCAGGACCACAACTCCCACCAGGACCAGAACTATCATAAAGACCACAACCACCACCAGGACCATAATCACCACCAGGACTACAACCACCACCAGGACTACGACCACCACCAGGCTACAACCACAACCAGGACTACAACCTCCCCAGGACTACATCGACCAACAGGACTACAACCACCACTAGGACTAAGACCACTATCAGGACTACAACAACCACCAGTACTATAACCACCACAAGGACTAAGACCACTATCAGGACTACAACAACCACCAGGACTACAACCACCACCACCAGGACTACAACCACCACCTGGACTACAACCACCATCAGGACCACAACCACAACCACCACCAGGACTACAACCACCACAACCAGGACTACAAACACCACCAGGACTACAACAACCACAAGGACCACAACCACAACCACAACCACCACCAGGACTACACCCACCACGAGGACTATAACCACCGCCAGGACTACAACCACCACCTGGACTACAACCACCACAAGGACTACGACCACCACCAGGACTACAACCACCAACAGGACTACGGTCACCACCAGGACTACAACCACCACCTGGACTACGACCACCACCAGGACTACAACCACCACCAGGACTACGATCACCACCAGGACTACAACCATCACTAGGACTTCAACCACCATCGGGACTACAACCACCACAGGAATACAACCACCACCGGGACAACAACCACCCTCAGGAATAAAACCACCACCAAGACTAAGACCTCCACCAGGATTACAAAAACCACCAGGACTATAACCACCACTAGGACTAAGACCACCACCAGGACTGCAACCACCACCAGGACTGCGATGACCACCAGGACTACAACCACCACCAGGACTACAACTATCACCAGGACTACAACCACCACCAGGACTACAACCACCACCAGGACTACAACCAGGATACAACCACCACAGGACTACAACTACCAACACCACAGGACTACAACCACCATCAGGACCACAACCACAACCACCACCAGGACTACAACCACCACAACCAGGACTACAAACACCACCAGGACTCAACAACCACAAGGACCACAACACAACACCACCAGGACTACAACCACCACCAGGACTATAACCACCGCCAGGATACAACCATCACCAGGACTGCAACCATCATCAGGACTACAACCACCAAAAGGACTACAACCATCACCAGGAATACGACTCCACCAGGACCACAACCACCACCAGGACCACAACCACCACCAGGACCACAACCACCACCAGGACCACAACCACCACCAGGACCACAACCACTACCAGGACCACAAATACCAAAAAGACCACAACCACCACCAGGACCACAACCACTACCAGGACCACAACCACCACCAGGACCACAACCGCCACCAGGACCACAACCACCACCAGGACCACAACCACCACCAGGACCACAAATACCAAAAAACCACAACCACCACCAGGACCACAACCACTACCAGGACCACAACCACCACCAGGACCACAACCACCACTAGGACCACAACCACCACCAGGACCACAACCACTACCAGCACCACAACCACCACCAGGACCACAACCACCAAAAAGACCACAACCACCACCAGGACCACAACCACTACCAGGACCACAACCACCACCAGGACCACAACCACCACCAGGACCACAAATACCAAAAAGACCACAACCACCACCTAGACCACAATCACCACCAGGACCACCGACAGGTTGAGGTTGAGGGAGGGGTAGACGTACCGTGCGCGCTCTGTTAAAATCGTGACATTATCAGGGTTTGTTAGGACTACTGCCGAGGAGTATTGATTATAGACATAACAAAGTGCATAGTGACCTGCTGGAAAATTGAAAATAGTCATTAACAATAGAACTTTGTGTTAAATAGAGAATAAACGGGAGACCACGTGTGAGCCAGTGAACGAGGCTTTGTGTACATGCGTGTATTAGGAAAAAAAAATAGTGAACGGTGATTCGTGGAACAGTGATGTGGAACGGGTATCACAACAACATATAAGTTGGAAGTGAATATTATAAATATAGAATACTAGAAATATAGAATAGTGGCAAGAGGCGGCATCAGTGGTTATAAATCGGGTAACTGGAAACTGGTGACATCAACCTGGGCCACAAGAGGTCACCTGTACTGACCGGGGGACCAGCCTCGCTACCTACGCTAAGTACCTGCCATAAAGTTTGAACAAAATAACATACATAATATTACAAATATACGGTATACATATAATATTATAAATATTAAACATATAAATATATATACATATATTGTTACAAATATACAATATACATATAATATTATAAATATATAGATATATACAACAAAACAAGGCAATATGGGAGTAAATAAACAAATTTGTGGCCACTGTAACAACTTCTTAAAGACGAAGGTAACGGGAATTGAATGTTATATCTGTAAGACTAGATTCCATTCGGCTTGTACAGGAGTGAGTAACACTACGGCACTGAGAGATGGTCACTTGCTCTGGGTGTGTAAAAATGACCTGCCAGCTTGGAATATCCTAAAAAACCTTCTAGATAACATGACGCATGATCGGAAAACATCATTCATTGGAAGCCTACCAGCCATCCAGAAGGAGTGGGAAAGGAACAACAATTCTAATATACAAGGGGCGGAGGCTATAGTCAGGGATGAAACTGAGGCTGAAACTCAGGAAGTTGTAAACTCTGACTCAGTAGGCCAGGATGTAGATGACAGAAACTAGAAAGTGTAACAGACAGCACAGACAGCTCGATAGGTACAGACACTACGACGGTTCCCGATAGAGCAATTCAGAACAGAAGGACAGACTTATGCAAATTTTATGCAAAGGGCATATGCAGACATAGATATGCTGGTAATAAGAAAGGATTAGAATGCAGTTACCAACATCCCAAAATGTTTAAATATGCTTAGGAAAGGTGAGTGTCGATTTGGATCAATATGTAGGTTTTTCCATCCTGACATGTGCCAAACCTCACTGGAGGACAGAAAATGCTATGACCTCAGCTGCCCACACTTTCACGTGAAAGGCACGGAACGCTACATAAAGAGTGGCAAGCAGGATAATGAATTTGGAGGAAACTCTATAAATTTTTTATACCAGACCGGCAGAGAATTCAAAAGGAGCAGCATGGAGAGTGTATGGAACTGGATGCCAGATCCACTTGCATTCCAGAATTACAGATACAATTACCCACCGAAAGGGAACTACAACTACGACAGACAACTGCCCTACAACAATCAGTACTGGTCAGAACAAACTCATTATGTCCACGAATAATGGGCTTGCCGAAAAAGTCTCCCATTCAAACTATCACAAATAGAGTAACCTCATTCATCTTTGCCAACATACAAGGACTGAAAACAATAACAAACAACAAAGTACAGTTCATAAATGGCCTTCTCACGGAGTCAAATGCAGTATTTGGAGCTTTCACAGAAACCCATGCAGGGGAATTGTTGGACAGTGAGATCTGGATTCCAGGATATAACCTATACAGGTGTGATAGGAAAATTAGGTCACATGGAGGAGTGGGTCTGTATATTAGGGAAGACCTTGTATGCTCGGAGCTCCTAAACGTTACAAATGAGGTGGTAGAGGTACTGGGATTAAAAATAGAGAAAATAAATTTAGTGATTATTCTAATATACAAACCGCCAGATGCAACGGCTGAGGAATTCACAGAACAGATAAGCAAAATAGAGAATAGCCTCGATAATTTGGAGAACCCGATACCTGATATTATCTACCTAGGTGACTTCAACTTGCCTAGTTTCAGGTGGAAAATAGCAAACAATAATATTATACCAGGAAATCTATCAGGACCTAACCAACCACAGATTAGAGAACTACTTAGATTCTGTGACAAATTTTCACTCAATCAGCAGATATCGGAGCCAACGAGAAATGAAAATATGCTAGATCTGGTCTTTACGAACAATGAAGACATTATCAGAGACATTACGATATCAGATACCACATACTCAGATCACAAACTCATTGAAGTGCAAACGACCATCAATACTCAGAATAGACCTAAAACGTTGATAAAGCGAGAGGGGCTATTCAGTAAATTCAATTTTAATAATAAAATGATAGACTGGGAGATAATAAACAGGGAACTTACAAACATTCCATGGGGAACTGTTCTAAGTAATACAAGTCCTACAAAGGAATAGAAAAACTGACTTCAGAAGCGTATCAAGTCTGTCTGAAACATGTTCCTTTGAGGAAAGCCAGAAAGAGATCTAACGTAGAAAGAGAACGCAGACGACACTATAAACGCAGGAAAAAATAACGGAACTGCTTATGCAGACACGAATTTCCCGTCAAAGAAGGAATAATTTAAATAGGGAGATTGAAGAAATCGAGCGGAAATTGAAACACTCATATGAAACTGAAGAAAGGCAGTTAGAACAGAAAGCAATTCAGGAAATAAAGAAAAATCCAAAATATTTCTTCTCATATGCGAAATCAAAAGCAAAAACCACTGCCAGTATTGGACCTATTCGTACAAGTGAAGGTTCATACACGGAGGATGACAAAGAAATTAGTGAAATCCTAAAAAAGCAGTATGAGGACATGTTTAGCACTCCAATAAACAACATGAAGGTGGAAGATCCAGACAATTTCTTTATGCGGGATATTCAAACCCCTGTAAATATAACTGATATAAACACGAGCGCACTAAATTTTGAAAAAGAAATTGAAAACATGCCCATGCACTCGGCTCCAGGTCCAGACTCATGGAATTCAATATTTATAAAGAAATGCAAAGTGCCGGTAGCACAGGCACTCAGTATAGTGTGGAGGAAGAGCTTGGACACGGGGGAGATACCAGATGCACTTAAAGTAGCAGACATAGCCCCTCTACACAAGGGAGGGAGCAAAGCATTGGCAAAAAATTATAGACCAGTTGCACTAACATCGCACATCATAAAAGTATTTGAGAGAGTGATTAGGAGTCAGGTCACCAATTTCATGGAGACCAATGACCTTCACAACCCAGGCCAGCATGGATTTCGAGCGGGAAGATCGTGCCTCTCACAGCTACTTGAGCACTACGACAAAGTCACTGAGGCATTAAAAAACAGAATGCTGATGTGATATACACGGACTTCGCAAAGGCTTTCGATAAATGTGACCATGGCGTGATAGCACACAAAATGAAGTCACTGGGAATAACCGGTAAAGTAGGACGCTGGATACTCAGTTTTCTGTCAAACAGGACTCAGCGAGTAACGGTCAACCATATAAAATCTAGTCCAAGTGCAGTGAAAAGCTCTGTACCTCAGGGTACAGTCCTTGCACCGCTGCTTTTCCTTATTCTCATATCAGATATAGACAAAAATACAAGTCACAGCTTCGTATCATCCTTTGCAGATGACACAAAAATCAGTATGAAAATTACCTCGGCTGAGGACATTGAAAAACTTCAAGCTGATATTAATAAAGTTTTCGACTGGGCATCAGAAAATAACATGATGTTTAACAGTGATAAATTCCAGGTACTCAGGTACGGTAAAAATGAGGACCTTAAACATAATACAGAGTACAAAACACAATTAAATGTACCCATAGTAGGAAAACAGCATGTAAAGGATTTGGGAATAATAATGTCTGACGACCAACGTTTAAGAAGCATAACCAAGCAAATATTGCGACAGCCAGAAAAATGATGGATGGATTACGAGAACTTTCAAATCCAGGGATCCCATCACAATGGTTGTACTCTTCAAGTCACTTGTGTTGTCCCGTCTTGAGTACTGCTCAGTACTCACTTCCCCCTTCAGAGCAGGAGAGATTGCTGAAATAGAGGGAATACAGAGAACATATACGGCACGCATAGACGCAATAAAGTGCCTAAATTATTGGGATCGTCTCAAAGCCCTCCAAATGTACTCACTAGAAAGAAGACGAGAGAGATATCAAATAATATACACCTGGAAGATACTGGAGGGCCAAGTACCAAATCTACACAGTAAAATAACAACGTACTGGAGCGAACGATATGGAAGAAAACGTAGAATAGAACCAGTGAAGAGCAGAGGTGCCATAGGCACAATCAGAGAACACTGTATAAACAGCAGAGGTCCGCGGTTGTTCAACGTCCTCCCAGCAAGCATAAGAAAATTGCCGGAAAAACCGTGGACATTTTCAAGAGGAAACTAGATTTATTCCTCTTAGGAGTGCCGGACCAACCGGGCTGTGGTGGGTATATGGGCCTGCGGGCCGCTCCAAGCAACAGCCTGGTGGACCAAACTCTCACAAGTCAAGCCTGGCCTCGTGCCGGGCTTGGGGAGTAGAAGAACTCCCAGAACCCCATCAACCAGGTATCAACCAGACCATAATCACCACAAGGACCACAACCCCCATCAGGACAACAACAACCACAAGGACCAAAACCACAATTAGGACAACAACCACCACCAGGACTACAAGCACCATCAGGACTACGACCACCACCAGGACTACGACCCTAACCAGAACTACAACCACCACCAGGACTACAACCACCACCAGGACTACAACCACCACCAGGACAACGACCACCACCAGGACTAAGACCACCACCAGGACTACGACCACCAACAGGACTACGACCACCACCAGGACTACGACCATAACCAGGACTACAACCACCACCAGGACTACAACCACCACCAGGACTACAACCACCACCAGGACAACGACCACCACCAGGACTACAACCACCACCAGGACTACAACCACCACCAGGACTAGGACCACCATCAGGACTACAACAACCACCAGTACTACAACCACCACCAGGACTAAGACCACTATCAGAACTACAACAACCACCAGGACTACAACCACCACTACCAGGACTACAACCACCACCAGGACTACAACCACCACCAGGACTACAACCACCACCAGGACTACAACCACCACCAGGACTACAACTTCCACCAGGACTAAGACCACCACCAGGACTACATCAATCATTAGGACTACAACCACCACTACCAGGACTACAACAACCACCAGGACTACAACCACCACTACCAGGACTACAACCACCACCAGGACTACAACCACCACTAAGACTAAGACCACCACCAGGTCTACAGCAACCACCAGGACTACAACCACCACTACCAGGACTACAACCACCACCAGGACAACAACCGCCACTAGGACTACAACCACCACCAGGTCTACAACCACTGTGTGAAATAAACCAACTTTTAATTACCATTGTATGCTAGGCATAGTATATACTAATCCTACTAATTTGTAGAATTAACATAAATTAATAATTTCCTATCTGCGCGTCATTTACCAAATTCTTCCCACATAGAGGGACCGTATTGCGTCAGATAATACCTATCAGAGGTATAAATATTGTCAACATGCCAGAGAATTGAATAATATTCTCGCCTTTTGTCAGTATTCTTTACAAGAATTAATATCTGACAATATAACAACTAGTGATCTAATAACAACGATTTATTAACTAAAGGATCACAATATAACAGTTTATCTGTTATCTTAAAGTAACATGGAGGAAGCAGAAAATTCTCTCCATTTCTCGTTTAATAAGAACACGGTTCAAATTAATTATTATTTGACGAGAATTTAAATAATATATAACTCCCTATAATTGCAACTCTATTCTCATTAATTTATTAACTAGAGCAATTACAAGGAAAAGAATTTTCCGTTTCTACTGAAATATGTTTGCACGTGCGCGGCGAGACGGGTTGAGGGAGGAGGAGGGAAGCTTGGCCACTAGACACCATGACGGCCACAAGTACATAAAGAGCGGTAAAGTTTTTGCAAGCTACGCAATCGGGCCATTACTATTAGTCGACCCCGGAGTGCATAATTACTCCATCAGCGATCCAAGGAGTGCATCGGCGGACAACAATTACGTTAAGTGGTTTAGTTTTATTGTTCTAAAGTCTCAACATGTAAACCTTACCCTTAGTTCGTTGTTACACCACTCTCCCTCCTCTAAACACAAGTATGTTCCCAGTGAACGTAATTTACCCCTTCTATTAACCCATAGTGGCATAATCTACTGTGTGTAAACAATTTTTACACCAAATTGGGTTTCCATCGTGTGTTGAAGCAGCCTGAGGTGAGACAAATTCCCACACCACGCTAGCGGGTCACGTGTTCCAGCAGGTTGTAGATAACGCCGTCGCCAACCACTCTACCGTTCACTGTCACAGCTAAGCAGCTGATCTTTTCTTGATTTACTAATTAACTTCTCATAAATTGTTGAGATTTAATAATGTCTCGAATTTATATTGCATTTTCGTGGGCTAGGAATTTATTCATATTTCTTATAGCTTAATGAACCTTTAGATAGGAACAATTTTCTTGTCTAAGATTCATTACAATATGATCTTGTCTTTAACTAAATTATTGAATACTTATACAAATTATATTTCTTAGTAAATTTTGCTATTTCCTTTCGAGGAAGAACCAGCCTTGATTAAGGCTGGTTACACCACCAGGACTACGACCACCACCAGGACTACGACCACCACCAGGACTACGACCACCATCAGGACTACAACCACCACAAGGACTGCAACCATCACCAGGACTATAACCACCTCCAGGACTACAACCACCACCAGGACTACAACCACCACCAGGACTAAGACCACCACCAGAACTACAACCACCACCAGGACTATAACCACCAAAGGACTGCAACCACCACCAGGACTACAACCACCTCCAGGACTACAACCACCAAAAGGACTACAACCACCACAAAGACTACAACCACCACCAGAACTACGACCACCACCAGGACTACAACCACCACCAGGACTGCAACCACCACCAGGACTGCTACCACCACCAGGACTACAACCACCTCCAGGACTACACCCACCACCAGGACTAAAACCACTAGGACTAAGACCACCACCTGGACTACGATCACCACCAGGACTACGACCACCACCAGGACTTCAACCACCATCGGGACTACATCCACCACCAGGAATACAACCACCATTGGGACTACAACAACCACCAGGAATACAACCACCACCAGGACTACAAAAACCACCAGGACTACAACCACCACTAGGACTAAGACCAGCACCAGGACTGCAACCACCACTAGGATTAAGACCTCCATCAGGACTGCAACCATCACCAGGACTACGATCACAACCAGGACTACGACCACCACCAGGACTACAACCACCACCAGGACTACGATCACCACCAGGACTACAACCATCACCAGGACTACAACCACTACCAGGACTGCAACCACCACTCGGATTAAGACCACCACCAGGATTACAACCATCACCAGGACTACAACCACTATCAGGACTGCAACCACCACTGGGATTAAGACCACCACCAGGATTACAACCACCACCAGCACTAAAACCACCACCAGGACTACAACCACCACCTGGACTACGACCACCACCAGGAATACAACCACCACCAGGACTACGATCACCACCAGGACTACAACCACTACCAGGACTTCAACCACCAACGGGACTACAACCACCACCACGAATACAACCACCATCGGGACTACAACAACCACCAGGAATACAACCACCACCAGGACTACAAAAACCACCAGGACTACAATCACCACTAAGACTAAGACCAGCACCAGAACTGCAACCACCACCAGGATTATAACCTCCATTAGGACTGCAACCACCACCAGGACTACAACCACCACCAGGACAACGATCACCACCAGGACTACGACCACCACCAGGACTACAACCACCACCAGAACTACGATCACCACCAGGACTACGATCACCACCAGGACTACAACTACTACCAGGACTGCAACCACCACTGGGATTAAGACCACCACCAGGATTACAACCATCACCAGGACTAAACCCACCACCAGGAATACAACCACCACTAGGATTAAGACCACCACCAGGACTACAATCACCACCAGGAATACAACCACCAACAGGACTAGGACTACCACCAGGATTAAGACAACCATCAGGACTACAACCACCTCCAGGACTACAACCACCACTAGGACTACAACCACCACCAGGACTAAGACCACCACCAGAACTACAACCACCACCAGGACTACAACCACCACCTGGACTCAGACCACCACCAGGACTAAGACCACCACCAGAACTACAACCACCACGAGGACTACAACCACCACCAGGACTGCAACCATCACCAGGACTATAACCACCTCCAGGACTACAACCACCACCAGGACTACAACCACCACCAGGACTAAGACCACCACCAGAACTACAACCACACCAGGACTATAACCACCAAAGGACTGCAACCACCACCAGGACTACAACCACCTCCAGGACTACAACCACCAAAAGGACTACAACCACCACAAAGACTACAACCACCACCAGAACTACGACCACCACCAGGACTACAACCACCACCAGGACTGCAACCACCACCAGGAATGCTACCACCACCAGGACTACAACCACCTCCAGGACTACACCCACCACCAGGACTAAAACCACTAGGACTAAGACCACCACCTGGACTACGATCACCACCAGGACTACGACCACCACCAGGACTTCAACCACCATCGGGACTACATCCACCACCAGGAATACAACCACCATTGGGACTACAACAACCACCAGCAATACAACCACCACCAGGACTACAAAAACCACCAGGACTACAACCACCACTAGGACTAAGACCAGCACCAGGACTGCAACCACCACTAGGATTAAGACCTCCATCAGGACTGCAACCATCACCAGGACTACGATCACAACCAGGACTACGACCACCACCAGGACTACAACCACCACCAGGACTACGATCACCACCAGGACTACAACCATCACCAGGACTACAACCACTACCAGGACTGCAACCACCACTCGGATTAAGACCACCACCAGGATTACAACCATCACCAGGACTACAACCACTATCAGGACTGCAACCACCACTGGGATTAAGACCACCACCAGGATTACAACCACCACCAGCACTAAAACCACCACCAGGACTACAACCACCACCTGGACTACGACCACCACCAGGAATACAACCACCACCAGGACTACGATCACCACCAGGACTACAACCACTACCAGGACTTCAACCACCAACGGACTACAACCACCCACGAATACAACCCCATCGGGACTACAACAACCACCAGGAATACAACCACCACCAGGACTACAAAAACCACCAGGACTACAATCACCACTAAGACTAAGACCAGCACCAGAACTGCAACCACCACCAGGATTATAACCTCCATTAGGACTGCAACCACCACCAGGACTACAACCACCACCAGGACAACGATCACCACCAGGACTACGACCACCACCAGGACTACAACCACCACCAGGACTACGATCACCACCAGGACTACGATCACACCAGGACTACAACTACTACCAGGACTGCAACCACCACTGGGATTAAGACCACCACCAGGATTACAACCATCACCAGGACTAAACCCACCACCAGGAATACAACCACCACTAGGATTAAGACCACCACCAGGACTACAATCACCACCAGGAATACAACCACCACAGGACTAGGACTACCACCAGGATTAAGACAACCATCAGGACTACAACCACCTCCAGGACTACAACCACCACTAGGACTACAACCACCACAGGACTAAGACCACCACCAGAACTACAACCACCACCAGGACTACAACCACCACCTGGACTCAGACCACCACCAGGACTAAGACCACCACCAGAACTACAACCACCACGAGGACTACAACCACCACCAGGACTTAGACAACCACCAGAAATACAAACACACCAGAACTACAACCACCACTAGGACTAAGACCCCCACCAGGACTAAGACCACCACCAGGATTAAGAATTCCATCAGAATTACAACCACCCCAAGACTACGACCACCACCAGAACTACAACCACCACCAGGACTAAGACCACCAACAGAACTACAACCACCACCAGGACTAAGACCACCACAGGAATACAACCACCACCTGGACTACAACCACCACTAGGACTAAGACCTCCACCAGGACTGCAACCACCACCAGGACCACAACCACCACCAGGACCACAAATACCAAAAGACCACAACCACCACCAGGACCACCGACAGGTCGATGATTAAGACCACCAACAGGATTACAATCACCACCAGGACTACAACCACCACCAGGACTACAACCACCACCAGAACTAAGACCTCCAACAGGACTACAAAATCCACCAGGACTAACACCACCACCAGGACTAAGACCACCACCAGATTAAGAAT
>NC_091191.1:30486242-30496242 GCF_040958095.1 Procambarus clarkii
TTCCCTGCCCGCCATACAGTCAGTTTGAATTGGGCGGCAAGCGGATGAAGAAGTGACTGGTGGAGGTGGCAGGCCTGCCACCTCCACCCCCGTTAATCGCTTCTGTCGTCCAAATTACTTATCGATCATGGCACTCCTGCCATCAGGTGTTGTGTCAAGGCCCAATTGGCGTGAATTGGGGCCAAGGATTTACGGAAGGAACAGTAAAAAGCTAAAGAGACAGTTGACAGTGTTCACCCATGAGGCAGCTGGCAGAGCCTCATGGTGTAACAGGTGGTTTGAATAACCTGTCTAGTGTTGATGGACAATTAGCGGAAATCAAGCAGGGCCTCCTCGTGTAGTTGTGGTGTGATTACAGGCCCCTGTGGTACTTTGAATTCCGCCAGGCTGCGTCAGTGTGGTGACGCCGCCGGCCATTGTCACCCCAGTGTAGAGCAAGGCAGGCTCTGGTTTGCTGGAGTTGTTGGTGATTCCTCAACCCCGTGTGTATGCCCGGGGGCCACCCCGGCCACCCGCCGCATGGCCCGGCCACATGGCCCGGCCACATGGCCCGGCCACTCGGCCCGGCTCGGCCAACCCGCCTGCTCGCGCGCCGGCTACCACCACCCCCTCCCCTCTCAGCTCGGGAGGGGCGCTGTGGGCCACGTGGTGGCCACATGCCTTGGCCACCTCCTTGGGCCACTTGGCCACTTCCCCGGGACAGCCTAGGGCCACATCTTGTCGATGCATGAGGAGCAAGCTAAGTGTTGACCGCCAGTGAGGTAGTGACCTGGGAAATGAGTAAAAATGAGGAGGTTAGACGTGAGTAAAATTTATCGTTGTGTACAGTGTGATGAGTACCGGTGGAAATTCCCGGTAAGAGTTGTCTCAGAGCCTCGCCAGGCTAGGGAAGCAGCTGAGAGACAACTGTCTGTAGCACGTCCAGGTGACTGGTAGGGCGGCACCTGGAGATAGATGTTGTACACGACCACACTGTAGTTATATATATATATATGTGTGTGTAGACTGACTCGAGTATGTAACCGGTCAGTGTAGAGATTTACCATATAAATGATCCAGTTGTCGATTCTATATACTCGGTCAGACTGGATTAGTGCTATGAGTATCAGCATGTAAAATTATAATCATTAGAGGTAGGCAGACCAGGTTGCTGGGATGTCAGTGGGTGCCCTGAGGTCTGGGTAGTTAGTTACATTTACCTGATGATATAATTTTCATTGATTATGTGAATGCCATTTCTATGTGTTCATTTGCATGCTTTATGTACTGTGTTGTGTGGTAAGTCAGTAGATGTGATTGCTGACTGATTGCCTAATGATGTCATTAGCATGTGGGGTATGCTGACGGCATCATTATGTTGCAGGTTTGAGCAGTATTGTTATCAGTTTATACGATATTGCTGCCCTGAGAGCGGTGTTGAGGGTTTAAGGGACCTCTAGGATTATTCAGGGGAATTCACAGTGCTTAATGAGAGCAGGCAATTGTTTGGTTAATTGTCTTGCTGAGGTAAGTGTGTGTTCACAGTAGTCCTTTGCAACGGTTGCAATATAAGGGGGGCAGTAATATTGGTATACTCTTGTGTGTTGCTCAACCGTGTGTCATTATTGTGTGGGCACAGTAATTAACGAGTTGCAGTAGCCGCAACCATATGTGGGCAGTGCATTTGTGTTGTTGCATGCCATTGTAGTGTGACCTATGTAACACTGGGGTTACTTTGTTTCTTTAAGTTGTGTTGAGGACTTAAGGATTCAGTGAGTTAATAATTGGGGAATTAACTGGATAAGGGGTGCACACTTATTGTGGAGTGAGTGAGGGCTGTTATGAGTGAGAACAGCGTTGAGCTTGAGTGAGATACGTCTCGGGTGCAATTAATCGTCCGTGTGACAACTAATTGACCACTCTAGCTAATTATGTAATTAGCCTTCTCATCATGAATTCACGTAGCGGGAGAGGATCTGTCAGAGTCTGTCAGTATTTGTGTTAACGTAATTTGCTCGAGACTAATTACCTTTCTGGGGTATAGCAATTAGTGGCTCATGTTAATTAGTGGAGTAATTAACATCGGAGAGCTCCGATGACCCGGTAAAGAGAGGTCATGGAGCTAGCATAAATCGTTGTATTAATCATATCCTGTCTGAGGGCAGTGGATTAGTGGCACATCTTGTTAATTAGGGGTAATTAACTCCTTTCCCGTGAATTCACAGTGTTTGATGAGACCTGCTTAGGCAGTGCGGAGTGAGACGTATTTATGGATGATTAATTATCGGTCCTGGTGACAGTTAATTAATTACTCGGAGCTAATTAGGGTAATTAACACTCACTTGTAATTTTTTTGACACAGACTGTTGAGAAGCTACCAGGTTAGGGTAGGCTTAGTTAACGAAACTCAATGGGGATGTAATTAGTGGTCCGTTTGACCTTAATTAAGAATTACTCACTGAATACTTGCTAGGAGCAGTCAACTTGCTAGGAGTCAAGTGTGATGTAATATAAGTTTGAGTTATTGTTAACAAGAGAGACAAGTGTTAAAGATTAACGTAGAGTATCATCATGTTGTTGTCTAGTGTGAGACAATTGTTTGTGATTACCGTAGTACTTTGTTGCTGACTGCTGCGATCAGTCAATTAACGTAATTAATCACTTAAGGCAATTTCTTTTGGTTGTCGTCTGGTGACGAGAGTAATCTAGGGATCTGTGGAGCTGTGTCCCAGAATCCCACCTTGCCTGTCTTTGTTACAATTTACAGTGCAACTTCTTGTAGGGAGTTGCAAAGAGTGTTCACACTGGGTTGTGATAGGGCGGGTCACTGTTGGACTACCCGCCTAGTTACGTGGGTCTCTCCTGGGGGGCGGGAGGACCCCTAAGCTTGTGATTATAGTAGCTGTCAGGGAAACCGAGACACTATTGATTGCATGCTTGTGTCTTCAGTGGATATCCTTCATTTGTTCAGTTAGTTCATGTTGTCAGCCCGAAGTGTCAGCAAGATGGAGCCTGCTGTCACTTCTCGAGGGGCTGTTGAATAGCTGTGTTGCAAATGCCACTTGATGTACAATAACGTAACCATTCGCTGTGGTGTAACTTAGTCTGTGATATTTTTCTTTGTTTTGCAATATTGCATCATCAGTGGGCACACCTGTGTTCAGGTTAGTTCAGTATGCAGCCGCACAGCAAGGGTTGCTATTTAGCTGTTTGTTATCGTGCCACTGGATGGATATTAACGTAACGTAAACTCGGTAATGTAGTAGTTTAGTCTCTTGTTATTAATAAATTGTTGTTATAGAAAACGGTCTTTGATGTCAACCCTTCAACCATATTATTCCAACATATTTCTGCATATTACGATTAAATGTTGATGTGATCTTGATATGACGGCTGTTCTTGGGAATTTGAATTCCAATTCATAGCGCCACATCAAATATAAATATTTGATTGTGAGAACCCGTCGGTTACCCTTTATTAGTTTTAACGTCCTGTTTAACTAGGAGGAGCCAGCGGCCTATTGTGGACAGGTTTTCACCCCTAGTGGTGGAGGCCTGGCGGTTTGCTCCCGCTTTTCCTTTTTCTATTGGACTCATGCTTAACTGCCGTGAGCAGCCTTTAAACTTGTAGTCCCCCTCCTAAGGGAGGTAGGCGTAGAGAAAAATATCACACTGTCACAACCAAAAGCTGATCCCGAAGACAGTACATAGTAATGTAATCTTAAAATATATTTTTGTTGCAATCATTCTCAAATTATTGTTGCTTTAGATTCAACTACACGGAACAAGACGTTCCAAATTGCACGGGCTATGATGAACCCGTAGTGGACTTACCTGGCACAGGAGTGGGGCTGTAACTCTGTGATTATTCTCAAATTTCTATGTAAATTTATAATTTGTTTCTAAGTAAATTTATGTTTTGAATTCAGGAAGGAAAAATTGAATATTAGACAGTAATAATTCACATATCTTTTTGTAAAGAGTGGTATTAAGACTAAGGGGCAAGTGACATTCCATAGGTCTTTACAGAAACAAATTACTACATTATCCAAATATGGACCAAGAATAGAGCCAATTGCTACGCCTTCGGTGATAAGCCCTCAAATGAAAATCCAGAAAACGACGTTGAAGTCTTCAGCAAAGTCCTGCGTTTCTTGCCTCTCTTAATAATAAAAGTTACAAGAATCTTCTTGTAAATTTGTTAAAAAACGGACCGACAAATAACCACGGTGTTATTTACATCCAGGTTATAGACATCCAGGTTTTCATACATTTATGTATTGGTTGAATGTATATAAATTAGTCAAGACAGGATCTTCACACTGTACTAAGGAGTGTGTGCAGTGTTGCAAGCATGTATGTTCGGCACACATTATAGGGTATTACACTTCCCCCCTCTCTCGTAATTCATTATTCCTTCTTCCTTCACTATATCGCTTACTCACTCACTCACTCACTCACTCACTCACTCACTCACTCACTCACTCACTCACTCACTCACTCACTCACTCACTCACTCACTCTCTCTCTCTCTTTCTCTCTCTCTCTCTCTCTCTCTCTCTCTCTCTCTCTCTCTCTCTCTCTCTCTCTCTCTCTCTCTCTCTCTCTCTCTCTCTCTCTCTCTCTCTCTCTCTCTCTCTCTCTCTCTCTCTCTCTCTCTCAGTTTCCACCTTCCATTCACTACAACTTGGCACAAATCCTTAAATATGCTAATTATATAATCAGATAATTTCCCGCT
Source organism: Procambarus clarkii (assembly GCF_040958095.1). Classification (NCBI taxonomy): domain Eukaryota; kingdom Metazoa; phylum Arthropoda; class Malacostraca; order Decapoda; family Cambaridae; genus Procambarus; species Procambarus clarkii. The sequence continues at coordinate 30,490,959 of NC_091191.1, forward strand.
GGGGGAGGTGAAGACCGTGGGATTTAACTCGGGGCTCTTCACATATTTCGTGGCAGTAATCTCCCCTTGGCACTCTCTGACTTGGGTCAGTAATCCCTGGCAGTCTCTGACTTGGGTCATGACAATAACGAGCCTCGCCCTCTGCCACAGCTTCCCACAATGGACGTTTTAATGGGGTCATGATGGCTCCTGACGAGCATGTTGGCAAGTGGGTCTGCTCACCTAGATGTTCTCACCTACATGTACTCAGATGTACTGACCTATATCTACTCGCCTAGATGTACTCACCTTGATTTACTCGACGAGATGTACATATGTAGTCGAGTACGTACATGTGCGTGTGTGTGTGTACTTACCTAGTTGTGCTTGCGGGGGGGAGGGGTGAGCTCTGGCTCTTTGGTCCCGCCTCTCAACTGTCAATCAACTGGTGTATAGGTTGCACCAACCATTTGGGCTGGACGGTAGAGGGACGGTCTCGCTTCATGCAGGTCGGCGTTCAATCCCCGACCGTAAAAGTCGTTACGCACCATTACTTCCCTCCGTCCCATCCCAAAGCCTTATCCTGATCCCTTCCAAGTGCTATATAGTCGTAATGGCTTGGCGCTTTCCACTGATAATTCCATCCAGAGTCAATTGGGCTCCATCATATCTACACTTGAAACTGTGTATGGAGTCTGCCTCCACCACATCACTTCCTAATGCATTCCATTTCTACTGCTCTGACACTGAAACAAATCTTTCTAATGTCTCCATGACTAATTTGGGCACTGAATTTCCACCTGTGTCCTCCAATGCGTGTGCCCCTTGTGTTAAATAGTCTGTCTTTATCTACTCTATCAATTCCTCTGAGAATCTTGTATGTGGTGATCATGTCCCTCTTAACTCTTCTGTCTCCCAGTGACGTAAGAAAAATTCGCCGCAGTCTCTCCTCGTAGCTCATACCCCTCAGTTCGGGTACTAGTCTGGTGGCAAACCTTTGAACCTTTTCCTGTTTAGTCTTATTCTTGACCAGATATAGAATCCATGCTGGAGCTACATACTCCAAGATTGGTCTAACATATGTGGTATACAAAGTTTTGAATGATTCCTTACACAAGTTTCTAAAGGCCGTTCTTATGTTAGCCAACCTGGCATATGACGCTGATGTTATCCTCTTGATATGGGATTCAGGGGTACAGGTCTGGCGTGATATCAACTCTCAGGTCTTTTGTGTGTGTGTGTGTGTGTGTGTGTGTACTCACCTAGTTGTACTCACCTAGTTGTGTTTACGGGGGTTGAGCTCTGGCTCTTTGGTCCCGCCTCTCAACCGTCAATCAACAGGTGTACAGATTCCTGAGCCTATCGGGCTCTATCATATCTACACTTGAAACTGTGTATGGAGTCAGCCTCCACCACATCACTTCCTAATGCATTCCATTTGTCAACCACTCTGACACTAAAAAAGTTCTTTCTAATATCTCTGTGGCTCATTTGGGCACTCAGTTTCCACCTGTGTCCCCTTGTGCGTGTTCCCCTTGTGTTAAATAGACTGTCTTTATCTACCCTATCAATTCCCTTTCAGAATCTTGAATGTGGTGATCATGTCCCCCCTAACTCTTCTGTCTTTCAGCGAAGTGAGGTTTAATTCCCGGAGTCTCTCCTCGTAGCTCATACCTCTCAGCTCGGGTACTAGTCTGGTGGCAAACCTTTGAACCTTTTCCAGTTTAGTCTTATCCTTGACTAGATATGGACTCCATGCTGGGGCTGCATACTCCAGGATTGGCCTGACGTATGTGGTATACAAAGTTCTGAATGATTCTTTACACAAGTTTCTGAATGCCGTTCGTATGTTGGCCAGCCTGGCAAATGCCGCTGATGTTATCCGCTTGATATGTGCTGCAGGAGACAGGTCTGGCGTGATATCAACCCCAAGTCTTTTTCCTTCTCTCACTCCTGAAGAATTCCTTCTCCCAGATGATACCTTGTATCTGGCCTCCTGCTCCCTACACCTATCTTCATTACATTACATTTGGTTGGGTTAAACTCTAACAACCATTTGTTCGACCATTCCTTCAGCTTGTCTAGGTCTTCTTGAAGCCTCAAACAGTCCTCTTCTGTTTTAATCCTTCTCATAATTTTAGCATCTTCCGCAAACATTGAGAGAAATGAATCGATACCCTCCGGGAGATCATTTACATATATCAGAAATAAGATAGGACCGAGTACAGAGCCCTGTGGGACTCCACTGGTGACTTCACGCCAATCGGAGGTCTCACCCCTCACCGTAACTCTTTGCTTCCTATTGCTTAGATACTCACATATCCACTGGAGCACCTTACCAACTACACCTGCCTGTCTCTCCAGCTTATGTACCAGCCTCTTATGCGGTACTGTGTCAAAGGCTTTCCGACAATCCAAGAAAATGCAGTCCGCCCAGCCCTCTCTCTCTTGCTTAATCTTTGTCACCTGATCGTAGAATTCTATCAAGCCTGTAGGGCAAGATTTACCCTCCCTGAACCCATGTTGGTGATTTGTCACGAAGTCCCTTCTCTCTAGATGTGTTGGAAGGGCTCGAAGGCGGCATTGGAAGGGCTCGAAATTACGAGAGAGGAGGTCAAGAGACACCTGCTGGATCTGGATGTAAGAAAGGCTGTTGGCCCAGACGGGATCTCGCCATGGATACTGAAAGAGTGTTCAGAGGCACTTTGCTTGCCACTCTCCATGGTGTATAGTAGGTCACTGGAGACGGGAGACCTACCAGAAATATGGAAGACGGCGAATGTGGTCCCAATATACAAAAAGGGCGACAGGCAAGAGGCACTGAACTACAGGCCAGTGTCCTTGACTTGTATACCATGCAAGGTGATGGAGAAGATCGTGAGAAAAAACCTGGTATCACATCTGGAGGGAAGGGACTTCGTGACAAATCGCCAACATGGGTTCAGGAAGGGTAAATCTTGCCTGTCCGGCTTAATAGAGTTCAACGACCAGGTGACAAAGATTAAGCAAGAAAGAGTAGGCTGGGCGGACTGCATTTTCTTGGATTGTCGGAAAGCTTTTGACACAGTACCGCATATGAGGCTGGTACATAAGCTGGAGAGACAGGCAGGTGTAGCTGATAAGGTGATCCATTGGATAAGGGAGTACCTAAGCAATAGGAAGCAGAGAGTTACGGAGAGGGGTGAAACCTCAGATTGCCGTAAAGTCACCATTGGAGTGCCACAGGGCTCTGTACTCGGTCCTATCTTGTTTCTGATATATGTAAATGATCTCCCGAAGGGTACAGACTCATTTCTCTCAATGTTTGCTGACGATGCCAAAATTATGAGAAGGATTAAGACAGAGGAGGACTGCTTGAGGCTTCACGAAGACCTAGACAAGCAGAAGGAATGGTCAAACAAATGGTTGTTAAGAGTTTAACCCAAGCAAATGTAATTAAGATAGGTGTAGAAAGCAGGAGGCCAGATACAAGGTATCATCTGGGAGATGAAATTCTTCAAGAGTCAGAGAGAGAAAATGAGTTGGGGGTTGATGTCACGCCAGACCTGTCCCCTGCAGCCCATATTAAGAGGATAACATCAGTGGCATATGCCAAGCTGGCCAACATAAGAACGGCATTTAGAAACTTGTGTAAGGAATCATTTAGAACTTTGTATACCACACATGTCAGGCTAATCCTGGAGTATGCAGCCCCAGCATGGAATCCATATCCAGTCAAGGATAAGACTAAACTGGAAAAAGTTGAAAGGTTTGCCACCAGACTAGTACCCGAGCTGAGAGGTATGAGCTACGAGGAGAGACTACGGGAATCAAACCTCACTTCGTTGGAAGAAAGAAGAGTTAGGGGGGACATGATCATCACATTCAAGATTCTCAAGGGAATCGACAGGGTAGATAAAGACAGGCTATTTAACACAAGGGGGACACAGGAGGAAACTGAATGTCCAAATGAGCCACAGAGATATTAAAAAGATCTTTTTTAGTATCAGAGTGGTTGACAAATGGAATGCATTAGGAAGTGATGTGGTGGAGGCTGACTCCATACACAGTTTCAAGTGTAGATATGATACAGCCCAGTAGGCTCAGGAACCTGTACACCTTTTGAATGACGGTTGAGAGGCGGGACCAAAGAGCCAGAGCTCAACGCCCGTAAGCACAAATAGGTGAGTACAAATCTAGCCCCTTGGACATCAGAGTCGTCACGGACAAGTTATTATCACGGCCAGGTAAACACAGTTGTGAGACGGGACCAAAGAGCTGAATCTCAACCCTCCCTGCAAGGATGATTAGGTTAGTAGACAGGATCGTGCTGCGTGTGGCGGCGTTCGTCAGGGCCGCGGAACAACGAGGTGGAAAAACAAAGTAAGCGCGGACACGCACCTGTGGAGATGGACCCAATAATTTGTTCCTTTGTGTTGCTACTTGCTCCGCCCGACCCTTCCAGTCACCCTTTGCTCCTTCCCTCTCCCCACTCTCTCCCCTTCCATTCATATCCACACCCGCTCCTCCTCTCACCCCTCGTCCATCTCCCCATTATACCTTTTCCCTACCCACCCCCATTTTCATAACCAAATTCACATGTATACCAATAGAATTGTTTGTTTTGGTTACAAGCATTAGTAAGAGAGTTAAGGATAAGGACTTTGTGATGTTTACATCGTAACAGCTGATCATGCGTGTGGACTTCGATCATCACAAGGTGACTGGTGCAGCTGCGAGACTGGCACTGTTAGCTCACCTGCAGCTGACTGGTGCAGCTTCAAGACTGGCACCGTTAGCTCACCTGCAGCTGACTGGTGCAGCTTCAAGACTGGCACTGTTAGCTCACCTGCAGCTGACTGGTGCAGCTTCAAGACTGGCACCGTTAGCTCACCTGCAGCTGACTGGTGCAGCTTCAAGACTGGCACTGTTAGCTCACCTGCAGCTGACTGGTGCAGCTTCAAGGCTGGCACTGTTAGCTCACCTGCAGCTGACTGGTACAGCTTCAAGGCTGGCACTGTTAGTTCACCTGCTGCTGACTTGTGCAGCTTCAAGGCTGGCACTGTTAGCTCACCTACAGCTGACTTATGCAGCTTCAAGACTGGCACAGTTAGCTCAGCTGCAGCTGACTGGTACAGCTTCAAGACTGGCACTGTCAGCTCACCTGCAGCTGACTGGTACAGCTTCAAGACTGGCATTGTTAGCTCAGCTGCAGCTGACTGGTTGAGACATCCATAACTACAGTAATCTCGCTGATGTTGTCTGGGCGGAGACTACATGACTGTCAGTATTACCTCACCTTGAACAGCTTTTATAATCTCACTCT
>NC_091191.1:30823742-30856242 GCF_040958095.1 Procambarus clarkii
AGGACCGCCACAGGGCGAGGTGGAGTATGGACCCGCCCAAAACGGGGGAGTCCACTCTCACGGTATGTAGAGGACAGATAGAGGTTTGAGGCAAACATATTGTGTGATTATTTTTGTTTATGTGTTAAAGGGGAAACATTTTTATTGGAGTGTCGATGGGTTGCAGGTTTGTCTTTGGGGAAGAAGTTGCTGAGAACTTCGAAGCCAGCATAGATGAAGTAATTGATGAGACTCCAAGGTAGTGGACCAGAGGACCTCGAGCTGTGAGGAGAAGCAGTGAAGAGGAGTGTCACATGCTTCTGTAGAGGTGGTGAAGCACCATAGTTGCTCGAGGAAACTTCATGGTGTAGCAGCCAAGAGAGCTGTGGAGGACCCTAGCAGAAGGGTGAAGCACCGTAGTTGCTCAAGGAAACTTCATGATAGCAGCCTGGAGGAGCTGCAGAGGATCCTGGTAGTGAAGCCCGGAAGAACCTGAAGATATCAGGGTAGTGAACTTCCAGAGGTGGAAGGGAAGTTCTGGTGGATTACTTGTAGGGAGTTGATAGTGTTTGGTTGTCATTAGCGTGCAAGACGCAGTGAGAGGTGAGTGATTGTTGGCATTCTTATGTCAAGGAGTGTTTTATACTGAAGTTCAGAGTTACAGTCGTAGGCTGGATGACCCACAGACGTATGCGTTCTAGGACTGATAGAGTGATCGATTGATCATTGTTGTGTATCAATGAACATTTATACTGATATATGTTACTGCCTTCAAATGCTGATTTTCTTTGTACACATTTATAGATACATATATATATTCTCTTGCTGATGGTGCAACAGTGTATGTAGACTTGATCAACTTGAGGAGGTTGATAGTATCAGGTGGTGAACCAGGTGGTTCACCACCTGATATCAAGTGGTGGGATACCACTTGATAAGCTGATGATGTTGGATTGCAACCTGATTGTAATATGATAGAGTATAGGATTCATTATTATTATATGTGTGTATGTATTGTGTATGTGCTTCGTCCAGTAAATGTATCCCAATTTGCTGGTGTTTGTCCTTGTCCTAGTGAGGCTTCCCAGGAGGTAGTAAAGAAGGAGGGAGAGAGAGAAAGAACCAAGAATCACTGCTGTGGACAGGGTAGAAGGTAATACTAATAAGTCAAAAGGGGATTGAGGAGATCATATCACCTAAGGAGAGAGTGGGGAGTCACAGCGGCTCGAGTGGGTGTGTGCACGTGACAACGAGGCTAAGTGTTGGAGCCGCATCCCCTAAACGTTTGACGTTGAGCCCCTCTCCAAGAGGCAGAAGCGCCAAGGGTGATCTCCTAGTGAGGTATAAGCACTCTACCGAGTTGTGGGTTGGGTTGTCCGTAAAGGAACAACGACGACAACGGCACCAACCCACCCTATAACAAATTGGGGGCCTGTGTCCGGGAGAGTGAACTGACACACCCACACCCTGTCCAAGAGTGGATTTGTACACCCTTGCTGAAATAAACTGTGTGACCGCAGGTGTATATTCTCTCTCTTGGGAAGACTCACAGGACAAAGATGGATAAGGTGCAAGCATTTGTGGAGTCAGGCAAGCCTGAGGACTTAGAAGGTTGCACGAGGGATCAATAAAAAACAAATAGCAGAAAAATGTGGCATCAGGTTGAGAGCATCTAAGGTAGCTGGGATGAAGGATGAGATCCTTAGACAGTTGAGAGCCAGAAGTGAAGCGGCAGAGCAAGGAGCCCAAAGAGGAGTTGAAAGTGGAAAGGAGGATGATGGGCAGGATGAAGTGAGATCCCAGGTATCGAGTAGGAGCAGCAAGAGTAGCCACAGTAGCAGGAGTAGCCGGAATAGGAGCTTGGAGAGATTCCAGTTAGAGCTCCAGATGCAGCGTGAGGACAAGGAGAGACAGTTCCAGCTGGAAAAGATGAAATTAGAACTCCAGATAAAAGAGAAAACCAGACTGGAAGTAGAAAAAGAGAAAGCCAGACTGGAGGTAGAAAAAGAGAAAACAAGACTAGAGGTCGAAAAAGAAAAAGAGAGAACAAAACAAATGCAGATAGAAGCGAACAGAACCTTGGCTGAGCAAAGGATTGAACATGGGTTGCCAGAGAGCACCACCCAGGTATCACACCCACCAGATGTTAGAGTTAGGGAGAAGGACATTCCCTTGTTTGTTCCCGAAGAGGCAGAGAGCTTCTTCGAGCACTTTGAAAAAGTAGCCAGCATCAAGGAGTGGCCACAGGAGGAATGGGCCCAGCTGGTCCAGTTAAGATTGACCGGTGCACCCAGGGAGGCATACACCCAATTGTCACTGGAAGAGTGCCAGGATTATGCCTCGGTAAAGAGCAGCATATTGCGCTCGTTTCAGTTAACCCCAGAAGCTTATAGAAAGCGCTTCAGAAAGATGGTGAAGGTTGGAGCATGTACTTTTCCTGAGACAGTAAGAGATCTGGAAAGACGATTCCAGAAGTGGATTGAGGCTGCTGGAGTTGGATCTTACGCTGACCTGAAGCAACTGATGGTCATGGAGAAGTTCTTGGAGATGATGCATCCCAAAACAAAGTTCAAGATCCAAGAAGCAGGGATAAAGGAGGTGAAAGATGCCGCAGATAGGGCGGATATGATTACCGAAGCGTACAAGAGCTTGAGGGAGAACAGAGTGAGAAGCGAGGTGAGACACAGCAATGGCAGACCCAGTGGAGTCTGGGGAGGAAGAAATTATGAGAAACCCAGAGGAGTCTGGGGTGAGAAGAATTTTGATAAATGGGCAGATAAAAGTAAGTACCCTAAAACTCAGAAGAGTAGGTCACGCACTTCGTCTGAAAGTGAAGATGGAGGAGCTAAACGAGAAGCTAATCGTTATCCGGGAAATCGAGAGTCCAGTAAAGCTCCACAGAGTACGAGTAGTGTGCCTGGCCCGAGGAACTCTCAAGCGAGTGGACAAAGTCAGAGCCGCTTTGGTACATATAGAAGAGACTTTTCCCAGGTGAGGTGTTACAATTGTAATCGGAGTGGGTCACGTGATGCGAGACTGTCGGCAGGGCAAAAGAGTTGTGACCCTGGCCATGTGTGACCCCCGAAGTAAATATACTAATGTGTTCCGAGACAAACCACAGAGAGCGAACTTAGTGAACGAGAGGTATAGGCTGTTCATGAGCAAGGTTGGATCAGTATAAGAGGCCAACCTGAGGTAGAAGTTGGTATCTTAAGAGATACCAGAGCTAATCAGAGCTTGATTGCGAGAAGCCTGATTGGGAATGATCGACGGTTAGCTGGCAGTGGGAAGATGAAAGTATATGGGTTATTGTCTGAGAGTGACATACCCGTATGTGCTGTCCAGTTAAGGTCGGAATATGTGTCGGCAGAGGTGATGTTGGGAGTGTGCCCCGACATACCTGTTCCAGGAGTCCAAGTGATCCTGGGGAATGACTTGTGCGGGACAAAGGTGTTGCCAAGAGTCATGGCTGAGACTGTGCCAGAGGAGTGCCCAGAAGGCCACGGCACAGGTGGGACACCTGAGAGTGTGAACCTGATTGACATCCCAGGAGATGCGTCAGGAGACCGCCAAGCCATTGAAAACCCTGTCTCGGTAGTGATGAACGCAGAGGTGGCCGACGAGGAAGACGCTGGAGAAGATGAGACAATGTCGATTAAACCGGTAGAAGTTATCGATGTAGATATAGCATGGCTGTTTGATGAAGGTCCAGCCCAGGAAAATGAAGTCTCGGTGAGGTCAAAAGTGAAGATGGCCCAGCCGAAGAAGAATCATGTGAAGAGAGCGGACCTGAGTAGAGCCCAGCCCGCTGAAATTAAGAGTCGGAAGGTGAATGCAACTGTGCTGAGTAGGACTGAGGAAAGATGTGGACATACGGAGGACGAGAGTAGAGCGTCAAGTGGTCCACGAGCACAGAGGCATCTGGATAGTAGAGTTAAGTTGTTTGAGATGTCAGTTGACATGTTTCACAGAAAACGTGAAGAAAAGATAGTGAAGAAGAGTAATAGCCGAGAAAATGAAAGGAGAAGAGACAGTATGTGTCGAGAGATAGCGTACGAGCACACTAGGAGAGGTAAAGCGACATGTACGGTCGAGTGCATGTTGGATGTAGTACAGTGCTCGAAGAAACTTTTAGGGAACGAAGAAGAGTTGAAGGAGAAGAAAGGGAATTGTATAAAGATGAGAAGTGTGGGAAGAGGATGATGATGCAAGCATGGATGGATAGAAGAAAGCCGAGGACTCGATGGAAGTCAAACAGGATGAGGCCTTGGATAAATGAGGAGACGAAAGGGAGGATTGTCGGTGAAGATGAGGGAGTGAAGTATGATGACAGGAGATGGAAGTATAATGGGAGTAGATGGAAGAGTGAAGACGACAGAGGAGGTACAGACAGTAGATGTCTGACTCTGGACATGAAGGGAGGAAGACGAGGAAACGGAGGGTGGAAACAATAAGTAGAATTACTGATGGAGTGCAGGCGTCCAAGGAGGACAGCCTAGTCAAGAGGTGCCAGAGAAGTCAAATCGTTTATGAGAAGATCATATTTCTGACGAGTTGTGAGCCAGATGTTGCAAGGAGCAACGAACTAATTGTAGACTCCTAAGGGAGTACGTAAGCAGATCAACCGGTCGAACCAGTCGGTTGAAGAACGAGACAGTGTGGTGGCGGATGTATTATCCCAAGCTTTGCCACTGGAATAACTCTCAAAAATAAGGGGAGGGGAGTGTTATGATCTCAGCCTGCAGGAGAAACGAATCTCCCCCCTTGAGAGTTATTCATCAAGCCTGACCTGATTAGAAGGTCTAGCAAACATTGAGGTGATAACCCATATGTAAAATAGTTGCGTGGATATAAATAACGATTTGAGATTATGGGCAATGAAGAAGAAAACAGATAAATGACTTGCTAGGAGATGTGGACATTTTGCTGGAAGCGTGAGGCTCGTTTTTGGAGGGCTCTGACCTCACTTGAGGCCAGACATCGCAGGGGGAAAGTCGCGCTCCGTTGAGCTCCTGTCAGAAGGGAACCCCTAGTGATATATCTCCAAGAGAAGAGAAGTGTGCAGACGCACCAGCTGTGGAATCGAGCTGGGGACGTGTGGTCTCAAGTCGTGGGCGACCAAGAGTGTTTATTAAAGAGCCCAGAGACATTATTGTGGGCCGTGGAAGCGCCCTGACCAAGCTTCGTCAGAGGGAGGAGCGCCCTCGACCTGACAATCTGTGGTAAGCACGATATACGCCAGTTCATAGTGGTTGCTTGTAGTTGGTCGTGTGCCTAGCGACAGTAGCAATGTTTATTAATAAGTTAGACATGTTTTGATAAGGCAGATAGCCTAAAATAAGAGAGTGTAGAGAGAGGAACACGGAGCGACGTCCGTCCCCTCTGAGCGCTGGCAGGCAACTGAGGGAGCCCGGCTCCTGACGGCGAAGGACCCTACCAGCGTGAGTGAGGACCGCCACAGGGCGAGGTGGAGTATGGACCCGCCCAAAACGGGGGAGTCCACTCTCACGGTATGTAGAGGACAGATAGAGGTTTGAGGCAAACATATTGTGTGATTATTATTGTTTATGTGTTAAAGGGAAACATTTTTATTGGAGTGTCGATGGGTTGCAGGTTTGTCTTTGGGGAAGAAGTTGCTGAGAACTTCGAAGCCAGCATAGATGAAGTAATTGATGAGACTCCAAGGTAGTGGAGCAGAGGACCTCGAGCTGTGAGGAGAAGCAGTGAAGAGGAGTGTCACGTGCTTCTGTAGAGGTGGTGAAGCACCATAGTTGCTCGAGGAAACTTCATGGTGTAGCAGCCAAGAGAGCTGTGGAGGACCCTAGCAGAAGGGTGAAGCACCGTAGTTGCTCAAGGAAACTTCATGATAGCAGCCTGGAGGAGCTGCAGAGGATCCTGGTAGTGAAGCCCGGAAGAACCTGAAGATATCAGGGTAGTGAACTTCCAGAGGTGGAAGGGAAGTTCTGGTGGATTACTTGTAGGGAGTTGATAGTGTTTGGTTGTCATTAGCGTGCAAGACGCAGTGAGAGGTGAGTGATTGTTGGCATTCTTATGTCAAGGAGTGTTTTATACTGAAGTTCAGAGTTACAGTCGTAGGCTGGATGACCCACAGACGTATGCGTTCTAGGACTGATAGAGTGATCGATTGATCATTGTTGTGTATCAATGAACATTTATACTGATATATGTTATTGCATTCAAATGCTGATTTTCTTTGTACACATTTATAGATACATATATATATTCTCTTGCTGATGGTGCAACAGTGTATGTAGACTTGATCAACTTGAGGAGGTTGATAGTATCAGGTGGTGAACCAGGTGATAGGATTCCACTTGATAAGCTGATGATAGAGTTCTGATGATGTTGGATTGCAACCTGATTGTAATATTATAGAGTATAGGATTCATTATTTTTATATGTGTGTATGTATTGTGTATGTGCTTCGTCCAGTAAATGTATCCCAATTTGCTGGTGTTTGCCCTTGTCCTAGTGAGGCTTCCCAGGAGGTAGTAAAGAAGGAGGGAGAGAGAGAGAGAACCAAGAATCACTGCTGTGGACAGGATAGAAGGTAATACTAATAAGTCAAAAGGGGATTGAGATCATATCACCTAAGGAGAGAGTGGGGAGTCACAGCGGCTCGAGTGGGTGTGTGCACGTGACAACGGGGCTAAGTGTTGGAGCCGCATCCCCTAAACGTTTGACGTTGAGCCCCTCTCCAAGAACCAGAAGCGCCAAGGGTGATCTCCTAGTGAGGTATAAGCACTCTTCCGAGTTGTGGGTTGGGTTGTCCGTAAAGGAGGAACAACGACGACAACGGCACCAACCCACAAGACTATAATACCTGACACTGGAACGCTTTCTTCCACTTCTTTATCTAGTCTACTCAGGTCGCCAGCTGGGTGTTTATGCTCATGTCCCAGAAACACGTCAGTGGCCTTAATGGATATCTTAAACAAGGATGCAATATCATGTGCAGTGCAAGGTGTCATTAACAGTCTCATAGATATACATAAATATAGCACTAGAGAATGAAAGCTCACTTAAACTTCTCAGTTAATTTAAAAGTTTACTGCAGAAAGACATATATACATTTATATGTGGCATAAAGAAATGTCTATGTAGGAATCATCCGCTGGTGGCAGCATTTATCGATGACATGTCTCTGGCAACACATCAGCTGACTGGACCCACTCCCCTGGCGCGGGCACACACCTCGCGCCTCTGGCAGCACGATCAGCTGACGACTCTAGCTGTCAGAACGTCGTAGTTTCCCACGCCTCCAGCGATGCAATCAGCTGTGCGTTTCAGGGTACGTTGCTGGCTCCTTGCACACCAACTACCCTTCCAGGATCACTAACATCTCCAGGCTAATGCTCGCCCACATCAACTCATGCATAAATGAGTTTCTGTCTCCTAGCCTAAAGTCCTGTCACTCAGACAATAAAATGAGGAGAAATGTTCACAACATATAAAATTCCCTAACTCGCCTAGCTCAAAAAGGGGTAAGGGAGGGACAATTATCTACCTTATTTCACTCCAACCACGAAGCTGACTCGTCCTCTGTTGAGGGATGTTGAGGTTCCTGGTTCTGGCTTCTGGTCTCCTGATGAACAGTTCCCACACACACACAGGTTCCTTCGTCGCCTTCGTGGTAACGTGTTCTCGCCGTGCTCACATCCAACAGGTACTGCCTTCCTCCTATTCTCTGGGGTACTGTAGACAGGTACCTCCGTCGTCGTCCTCCAAACTCACTGGCACTGCCGACTCTTCACAGTCCAGCACAGCTCCCCCCTCACCTTAATTGCCAGTAGATTTGGACCCGGCCCTAGCTTCTTGCTTGATGTGTAAGACGTTGTCCTCTAATGGGCGTCCCAAACGTCACCAGCCCAACGTTCCCTCTGCTGCAGACTCTTGATACATCTCTAGGCGCTTCAATCCGGTCCGTCCTTGCCTCCGGTCACTCCTTGGAAGTTGGATGGCTTCCCAGACTGTCTGCAGAATCGAAGCAGAGCTTAAATCTATTGGTAAGGGCTCTCTAGGTTCGGAGCTCACTCGAGCGCGTCTTTCCTCTCTGAAGGCTCGTGACGTACTGTCTTCCCGCCCCTGGCGCCAGCCGCCCCTCGCCTCATGACGTCACACCACCTGAGGGCTCTCGTCATTGGTCACTTCTGGCACGTGACCTCACTTGGCCAATCAGGTGCTGGGAAGGGTCAGGACGTCTTGGCGGGAAACAGGATGCCTCGTCACCGTCCTGTACTTCAAAAGGCGTAAGCCCCTTGCATTTTCAAACTTAACTGGCCACTTTACAGCCAGCTTAATCACGGTCCCTGCTCTCTAACACATGAAAATTTCCCTGAACATTAGAGAACACTTAGGCTATGGAGATATGACTCTTCTAAGCTGGGAAGTAAGAAATACAGGGGTGGACACCGTCACAATAACAACTGAACCTGTTTGCAGACGGGAATATTCTCAGGTATATTATGAATCTGCGCCTCATGTAAATAAAAATATAATAATATTTTCGTACATAAAAAAAAGACGAATTATTGAAAGAAAAAATGTATTATGCTTTGAGGGCAATGACTGCATGGAACAAGGGTAGAGGCTCTCATCTCCCTGAACGATATAAGAAACGAGGAACCAATTTTAATTACGACAACAGAAGTGCGAAACCAGTTATGATAACAGTAACGCGCAATTCCCATTACGACAACAGAAACACAAGGCCAACGCCCTATATGATAACACTGCAACAACTGACTATATTACTGTCAAAAATAGAGAAATATACGTAAATGGGAAAGATGTGAAATATAGAGGAGCCGAAAAAATAGAGAGAGACAAACAGACAAGGAGAAAAAGTGAGAAAGACATACTGATTAACTGACAAACTGCAGGAAGATCAACTGAAATAGAGAAAAATTTAACGAGAAAATGTACACAAAACGCATGAAGAAGAAGAAACATATCAATGCCATTAATGCTCGCTTATAGAGACAAGCACAGGAGAGCGAACAGGCTGAAGCTGGAACATGAAATAATAACTCAGTATTGAACATAGTCCATCTTTACTTAACAGCGCAGACAAGAATAAGCTTTGTGAATGGTGTCCTGGCATTCTATTCTTGGGTGGACTGGTGAATCACTGCTAGTGGGATACTGATTTACCTGTATATCCTAGAGGGATTGGTCTCGGAATGCTCTGAACGGACGGCCATCCACTTCGGGATGCGACAGATGTTATGAGAATCACCTGGGATAACGAAGAGATGTAATGTGGTTCACGAAAAGACTTTACGAATCAGTCGACAAACGTGTTACGTTTGACCCTTGTCGAGTCCCCGCAGCCTCTGGCGCTGGAAGAACACTAGATCTCTCTCTCTCTCTCTCTCTCTCTCTCTCTCTCTCTCTCTCTCTCTCTCTCTCTCTCTCTCTCTCTCTCTCTCTCTCTCTCTCTCTCTCTCTCTCTCTCTCTCTCTCTCTCTCTCTCTCTCTCTCTCTCTCTCTCTCTCTCTCTCTCTCTCTCTCTCTCTCTCTCTCTCTCTCTCTCTCTCTCTCTCTCTCTCTCTCTCTCTCTCTCTCTCTCTCTCTCTCTCTCTCTCTCTCTCTCTCTCTCTCTCTCTCTCTCTCTCTCTCTCTCCAGGGATATGGTCCCGTGGTCTTTTATGGCAATGATGAAGTAAGAGAGGTGTCAAGAGTTTTCCGCTCTTGTGCTCCTTCACCACAGAATGTCGCCTTGAAGGCTTTAATGGGAGGGTTAATCCTATAGCCAGAATAAAATCTTTGGGGCCTTGGGAACCTGATGACGACCCGACACTCATCCTGGGGAGTGTTTACCACAGGGGTCAGGGAGGGATGCTCCTCAACTTGTCAAGATTACTTATTTTATGTGCGCTCTCATCTCACATATTTGCGATTTGGGTGGAGTGTGCTTCGGCTCTTGGACCCTGTCTCTAAACATTCATTCGAATGCTTAGAGACAGGGGCTTTGGAGCCTGTTTTTTAATACCATTAAATTTGTCGTAATTATTTTTGAATTACGTGTTTGAACTTGAATTATTTTTTCCGTCCATTGTTGTTTCGGCATTTACAATAGTGGCTTTATATAAATTACATTAACTGTGTACCTACGTATACTCTGAATAATGTTTTAATTAATTGTACTTTAGATATATACATCATTATAATTATTTTTTAACAAAGCATTGAAGACGTTCTCTTTATCATTCCTGGGGTCCTGAGTGGCGGTATTCTTCTCAACTTCCTTCATAATTTAAAAGTGTTCTAAAATATGTCGTATCTGCGTTTTGGATGAATTCTTGTTCTGATTACTGCAAGCAGTCCTCCTTATGCTGTCTGGACATGCTTATGCCTCTTGCGATATTGATAATGAGTCTCACTAGAAATAGGTTAAATACAATGTTTACTTCTGGTGTAATTTTTCTGATTCCCCGAGATGTCACAGCACTGCACCTGCCAGCGCTGTGTCCAAGCGCTGCAGCTGTCACCGCTAACCCCAGGCACTGCACATCACAGTGCTAGAACAAGACACTGCACCTGCATGCTCTTCGACCTGACGCATCTCACACCTGCATGTTGCGCTTTTCATTGTTCCATTTGACACTGAGACAATATTCGTAGCTTCGTTATAACTAGACGCTGAATATTTGATACCTAGAAAATGTCAGAACTGATTCTGATGTATATTATGTGCCAATTATCTTTATAAGTAATACACTTTTATGGTATTTATGAATCGAGATTGTTGGTATACAGACGCAGACATACTTTCCTTACCCATTTACGTAGCTAAAACGTATTAAGCCTAACTGCTTTGTAAGATATTTTTTGGAAATTAAGGGTTAGAGTTAAGGCGTGCCTCGTCTGGCCTATCTTTTTTGTTGACTAAAATTCATACTGATCATTGTTAACATATTTTAGGGTATTCCAGTGTATTGTTCTGACACATGTCTCTTACTGCTGCCGTAGGGCAATGTTTACCTCCACCAGGTTAAGCAATGTTTTATTTTTTCTCTCGTGTGGGCCCATTAAGATTCTGAGATTATGCATAAGGTTTTGCCAGATCGTTTAGGGGACAATTATTTGTAAAGAAATGTGTTGCTAGTTATAGATGTATTTAATACTAGCAGTTCCCGGCCACGCGTTGCTGTGGCTCAGCAACGCGTGTGCGTTGCTGAGCCACAGCAACCTTCCCTGTACCCCCAGTCCTCCCCACCATTCCCCCCTCCACCGTCCCCTCACCCTCCCCACCATTCCCCACTTCACCACCCCATCTTTCTTCCATGTCCAACTCCCCTATCCCTTTGTCCTAACAACTATTCTCCATTCCCCCATTCCCTCGTCCCCACCATCCCAAACTCCCCCGTCCCCTCGTCCGTCCCCACCATTACCCCCCTCGCTAGTCCCCTCGTCCTCCCCACCATCTGTCACTTCTGTCCCCTCGTCATCCCCACCATTCCCCACTCCCTCGTCCGATGCCTTTCAAAATGGTCTGATGATCCCGTCAGAAAATTAAGAACATCAAGTGATCTGATGTTCCCATCACTGAAACATTAAAAAAAAGTTAAAAAATGAAATGAATAGATGAAAAAAAATAAACTATACTCATGAAATGAACGGTATGATAAACAACAAAGTTCAATTCCATCGCAATTCACACAAAATAATTAAATCAAAATTAAAATATATCAAAATCTATGATTATTCAATTTATCAATGCAGTCAGGCACATTGAAATGGAATTGTAACATATATCGTATTGCATGTGTGTTGCTCTTACATGCAACAGATGGCGTTGTTTTTCATGAAAAGCAAAGTTTTAACTGTCACAGGTGTGGCATCTATATTTATACTTACGAAAAGAATAGTATGGTAAAAAACACAGCTCAATTCTAACACAATGTCACACAGAATTATTAAATTTTGAAATAAAGTAAATCAAAGTCTATGAAAATAAAATTTATCAATGCAATCGGAAATATTGAAATGGAATTCGTGATATAATTAGTATAGCGTGCCTGTTGCTATTATGTGTAACAGATGGCGCTGTTTTTCAGAAACGCATGTTTTTACCTGTCAGTGGGGTGGCATCTATATAGTAGGTATATAAAAAGATACGCCTATGCGAATGCAATGTTGAATCAAAATTTCAAAGCAATCGGTGAAGAACTTTCGGAGATAAAAGCGTGTGTTGCACTTACGTCCAACAGACAGCGCTGGTTAAAAAAAAAAACATGTTTTTTCCTGTCACAGGTGAGGCATGTATCTAGTAGATAAATAAAAAGACGCTCCTATTCGCATGCAACGATGTGTCAAAATTTCAAAGCAATCGGTAAAGAGGTTTCGAAGATTTCCCTTGCAAGAAAAACACATGAAAAACACTGTTTTTCAGAAAAAAACATTTTTCTTTACCGTCACAGACATGACATCTATATAGTATGTATATAAAAACCCGCTCGGATGCGAATGGAACGTTGTGTGAAAATTTCAAAGCAATCGGTGAAGAACTTTCGGAGATTAGCGATTTTGAACAAAAGAACATTTCCATTTTTATTTATATATAGAATATATTAGCTTGAAAAATACAATTACAAACATTTACAAATCATACGGTAGAGTAGATAACGGAATAGGCAGGAGAGATATTCACACTGATAGTGGAACCCGATTGGGTGACATTATTATAAACAGGTGGAGGGTTGAGTCCACTAAGTGCCTAACCATTAAACTGTGTGGAGGGATCTTCTAGCAGGTCACAGAGTGCTTTTGCTCATCGATCGCTTAACAGAGGAGCGTCGACGGTAGGGGAGCAGAGGTTGCGTTGGTTGGATAAAATTATTACTACTAAATCTGAAATTTTGAAGTATGTAAATAAGAAGTTTGAAGTATGTAAATCTGATAAATTATCCACTAAGAAAAGGAACACACAGTGACAAAAATCCTGAATAACCTGTCCTTGAAACACAGACAAACCAGTAACTGCAACGCCTTGTCAGAAAACGTTTTTGTTTTGCAAGAAAGATGCTTTTTGGTTCACTATTCGTAGAATATGCACCGTTGTCCGTATGGTACGCACACAAGACCATTGTCTGGAATCAAGAGTCATCAGTAATATAGTCTGTAAGGCTGTTTGTTTCCATGGTCGATTACCATAGAAAGTGTACCAGGTCTAGGACACATGATACAGTTAGAGGTTCGGCTTCTCTCTGTAACTGGAGTATTGGGCTTCTTGATCACTAACTTGATCACTTGACCTCGTTGGTGGGTTTCTTTTCCGAACAGTTTTGCGCTCTCGGCTTAATCAACAAAAGCTGCCCATATATATTGTGATGGTAATCTCTTTCAAGAGAGATTGAGCCTGCTCTTCCCTACGTAAAGTTACTTATATATGTATAACACTAAGATGCTACCTTCAAGATACGTCTACCAGTAGCACAAAACGTTTTGACCAGGAGGCAAACGTACCCTAAACTCCCCTCACTCCTCACTCCCTCCATGCCGGCTTGCCACCGTCGTCAACCAGCAAACTACCATTCCAGCCTGCCTGCTTCTGATTGGTGACCCGCTGACTGCACACCTACACCTCTGCACCTCAGCGCCCTCTACCAAGTCGATGTCTGGGCCTGAACCAGCCATTGAAGTTAGAATATCCTTGTGCTCTCAAGCTGTGAACAACCAACTGATATACGCTCTGTTTATTGGTGGATGCTCTCAGCTAGCGCTATATTCTCAGTACCTGTTTAATCATTCTTTTGTCTTTATTTTATTTGTAGAGTAACGTCACCCTTGTTCTTAATTTTTATATTATATTTTTTGACTTGTTTGTTTGCACTGTACATAGCCAAGGGGTTCTCTTTGTTCATAAGATTTACAGTTAATTAAAGTTTCATTGTTCATACTATGTGTTTTGCGTGTCTTTCCTTACTTTACCACAGACAACAGCAAAGCAGTCGATCTTTTTTTTCTAAAATGTGATAGGCATTGACACCAGCCATTAGGAGGACTGCCGAACACCTACACTTGTACACTTTCCCGTCACATTTTTATGGCGGCCTGCCCAAGGAGCTTCACTCAGGTACTAGTACCAGAACATCAATTTGTGGTAAGTGTACTTGGCTTTGATACAGTTGCTTTTCAATATTTTCATTACTTTTAATATTTATATGGCGCTGTGTATTTTGTGCATTCCGAGGGTAACATATTGTGAGTGTTGGATAACTTTGGATTACGTGGTGACTGGAGGCCTCAGTCATTCTCTTAATTGGTCATTCCTCCCTCTGTGTTATTACTCGTGTATTCCACCTTTTTTGTCTCTAGGATATTTCTCACATTCCGGCAGATCATCATTTTGGTTCCCTGGTACTTTGATTTGTCTTCAGGTTAAAGCACCCTATCTTCTGCAATCCGACCAAAGGAGGATACAGAGGGCCATAGTTCTTCTAGCACGGATTACGCTGTTGAGTTGGGACCTCAACAGCAGTTCTAGTCACCAGTTGACACTCGCACCCCTACACGTCGGTCGGAGATGATGATATTTACTTAGGTAAGGAATTAGCTTTCTTTTTTCAGAGCACAAAGATCGTTAATTCTTTAAGTATCATATTTCATTTAGTAGGAAAACCCTTGCTTCTTTCCTATAGAGACTTGGCAAGGTATCCCTACATTCTTGGACTACCTTATTCACTTTTAAAACAATTAAATGTTTTATTTGTTTTAGAAACTATCAGTTTAATTTATTTAGTAGGATTTTCTTGCCTTTATTCTCTTACATTGAGTACCAGGTACAAGATTTCCTGCGATTTTGATTGACTAATCATTTACCATACTAACATTAACGTTAATTGTTAAATATTAAATTACCACAGGATAGTTACCAGTTGCCACGTCTTCCTGTTACTGACCCTTACCATATCGCAAGTATATTCATTGTACATTTATTTGCTATTTTTCACCATGTGTCGTCTCCAAGCATTTCGTAACGATCCAGCAAGTGAAGTAGGGAACTTAAGTCGTTCCAAGAGGACCGAATTACAAACTCTTGCACACGAGTATCAACCCCATGGAGCCAACAAAAATTACTTGCATAATTTAATCTTGGATTATCTCTTAGATGAAGGAAAGATAGACTCTGAAGCTCACGAAAACTATTCTATTGCAGATAAACATGCTCTGGCAGCTATGAAATTGAAGCTCGAACTAGCAAAAATCGAGCGGGAACAACTGCAAGAACAAGCTGCATATGAGAAAGAAGCTCTACAACGACGAGAACGCGAGGCTGCCCTAAAGAAAGAGGAGATGGCCCTAAAGAAAGAGGAGATGGCCCTAAAGAAAGAGGAGGCTGCCCTACTCTAAGAGCGTGAGCGAGTACAGCTTGAAGCAAGACAACATCACCTGGAGATGCAACGCGAGCATGATAAGAAGCAAGCTGATATGGCTCTAGCATGTCGTCAACAAAAACTCACGTTGGAAACTACACACCACAACCAGCGCCAACAAGCTACAGCTAGTCTTCCCGTAAGTTTCAATGTCTCCCATGCAAGTAAGTTAATACCACCATTCGTTGAGACAGAGATTGATGTCTTTTTTACCACTTTTGAGACCCTAGCTAAAAAACATAGCTGGCCTGCAGATCAATGGTCTACCCTTCTCAGAGTGCATCTCACAGGTAGAGCTGCAGTTACTCTCAGAACCTTAGCATCTGAGAATGACTACCAGACCCTGAAGCAAGCAGTTTTGGACGCCTACAGTCTCTCCACCGAAAGCTACAGACGAAAATTCCGTGATTATCTAAAGGCAAGTACCACCACCTTTTTAGAATTTGCCAATGCAAAGAAAATATATTTCATGAAATGGCTGGAAGCAGCACATGTCTCTACATTTTCAGAACTCGTCAACCTCATGCTAGTTGAAGAATTCTTTAGAGGTGTTCCCCCTCCCATCCATTTATATTTAGCAGACAAAGAAGAAACCGACTACATCAGATGTGAGAAGTCGGCTGACACCTACAGCCTCATCCATCAGCTAACACCATCACCACCTTCCAGTAAGAAGTCTTCGTATAGGTATGATAAAGTGAGTACCGATCAAGCGAGCTCTCAATTGTATTGTAAGTATTGCAAACTCTATGGACATACCATAGATAGATGTGGGAAAGCTCAATACAAAGGCAATGAAACTCCTAAACCCAAACCTACTCCTCCTAAGTCCTATAAACCTGTGATGAATGTTGGTGTTCCTATTAATGATCTTTCACTCTTCAGCAAACACCTGTATCCTGGAACTGTCTCTGCCACCAGTACAGATTCGGAGGGACGTTTCAAATTGAAGTTCTTGAGGGACACAGCGGCTCTTCACTCAATAATATTGAAATCAGCTGTGCCTAAAGTCACCTACACCGGAGAAACCGTCCTTATCACTGACCTCACTGCTACCACTCCATATCCACTTGCCAGAGTTCACCTGGATTGTCCTTTCGTGACCGGTGAAGTCCAAGTCGCCATCAGGGAAAAGCCTTTTCCCATGTCTGGAGTGCAACTTCTCCTGGGCAATGACTTGGCAGAAGATCTGCAACCTTCCAACCTGATCATCATGGACAAACCCCAGGTGTGTAACTCTGTAGTGGACAATCCCATCTTTAAGTATGTTCCAGCAGAAGTCCAAGAAAGTGAAGTTTCTCCTCCGGTTTTGGTGACCACCCGTGCACAAGCTGCACGCCCGCAACCAGCTGACTCTACTGCAACCGCTGTCCCTCAAGACCATCAGAATCTACCACCGAATCTTACTATGTTGGTGTTCCGTAAGTTACAGAGGGAGGATCCTTCATTAACACAGTTATTCTTCCAGGATGAGACTCAACCTGACAGTATCCCTGGGTTCTTCCTAGAGAATCAGTTGTTCTACCGCAGGTACAGACCCAGTAAGCTGAAGGAGGATGACGATTGGGCAAATGTCGAACAACTAGTGGGTCCCACCAGCCTACGGCCCGATATTCTACACCTGGCACATGGAGCACTTTCTCACTATAGTTTTAACAAAACCTATCACGGAATCAGACAAGACTACTACTGGCCAGGTATGGTTAAAGACGTCAAAAGTTACGTGCAACAATGTCATACATGTTAGATGGCAGGTAAACCTAACATCTCTATTCCCAAGGCTCCATTGGCTCCTATCCAGGTGCCTGCGGAACCTTTCCACAGACTCATCATAGACTGTGTTGGTCCTTTACCCCGGACCAGTTCTGGCAACGCCTATATACTAACTATCCTGTGTCCTACCACCAGATTCCCCATGGCAGTTGCAGTAAAGAACATTACGGCTGCTACTGTGGTGAAACACCTATTGAAGACCTTCACCCAGTATGGATTTCCAAGAGAGGTTCAAAGTGACTGTGGCACCAACTTCACCAGTGATCTTTTCAAGAAGACACTGGAGGAGTTCAACATCACACAGGTATTGTCCAGCCCCTATCATCCTACTTCACAGGGTTCTCTTGAGCGTAGTCATCAGACTATTAAAGCACTCCTAAAGAAATTTTGCATTGAAACCTTGAAGGACTGGGATAAACCACTTGACCTCATTATGTGTATTTTCAGAAGTCTCCCCAATGAGTCTCTAGGAGTATTTCCTTATGAGATGCTCTACGGACGTAAGTGCCGTACTCCTCTCAAAGCTATTAAAGACTCTACGTAATGCCACCTTCAGTGACCCTCAGTATGTGCCCTAGTTTCTTCAAAACTTAAAGCACCTTCTAGAGAGAGTACGTAAATTTGCTAATGACAATCTATTGAAAGCTCAGGAGAGGATAAAGACTCATTTTGACCAACACAGCAAAATAAGGAAATTTAAACCAGGAGACTTCGTGTTGGCATATTTTCCTATCCCAGGTTCTCCATTGCAAAACAAGTTTTCAGGGCCCTACCGCATCTAGGAGTGCAGAAACAACCACAACTACGTTCTTGAGACTCCAGATAGGCGGCGGAGGACCCAGTTATGCCACGTCAACCTCCTGAAGCAGTATCAAGGTACTCCCCTTACTGTGTTGGTATCATTATCCACCTTTAAAGGTCCATACCTCCACAGTGAGACCTTCCCTGCTTCTCCTCCCGAAAGCACTAACACTGAGTCAGTGCCTTCCAACTCAGAAATCCTAACTGATCTTCATACCTATTTGCAGGACAGTAATAGTGCTCCTCTCATCAGAATCTTCAAGGAACATCACAAGTTGTTCAGCAATGATCCACAGGAGTGTAATGTGGTTCAGCACGACATCCAGCTACTCCCTGACACCTGGCCTATTCGTCAACCTTTCTACCGAATCAGCCCGAGCAAAAAGGAAGTTATGCGTGCTGAAGTACAGTAACTCCTGGATCATGGACTGGCCCCCCCTTGTGAGTCCCCTTGGGCCTCACCCTGCATCTTGGAGCCGAAATCGCACGGTAAAGTGAGGCTGTGTACCGACTACAGGAAATTGAATCATGTGACTGTCAAGGATGCTTACCCATTACCTAGAATAGATGACATCCTTGACGCCATTGGTAATTCTCGGTATTTATCCAAACTTGACTTACTCAAGGGATGCTACCAAGTGTGTTTGACAGAGCGAGCTAAGGAAATATCTGCCTTCACCACTCCTTTTAGCCTTTACAGATATGAACGCCTTCCATTTGGACTATGTAATGCCCCGGCCACCTACCAGCGAGCTCTCAACCGCGTCATCCATGGCTTAGATCACACCTACGCCTACTTGGATGACATCGTTGTGGCAACCAACACCTGGAACGAACATCTGCTCTAGCTGCAATGATTGTTCGCCAAGCTCCTGACAGCCGGCCTCACCATCAACTTGGGCAAGTCCACCTTTGCTAAAGGTAAAGTACGTTATCTTGGTCATGTGATAGGGAGTGGCAGCCTAGCTCCGTTAAACATACACACTCAAGCCATCCAGCATTACCCACAGCCTACCACCAGGAAGCAGCTCCTGCGCTTCCTTGGTCTTGCCTAATACTACCGTAGGTTTGTAAAGAATTTTAGTACGGTAGCGACACCATTGATCACTTTAACCAGCCCCAAGCAACGGTATCATTGGACCATTCAGCAAACCATTGCTTTTGAACAACTTAAATCTCTGCTCTGTTCTAATCCTATTCTCGCCTCGCCAGATATCACGAAGCCTTTCATCCTCCATGTCGACGCCAGTGGTACCGGCATCGGTGGCGTCCTGATGCAACAACGAGGCGAGGAGGTTCTACCTGTTAGCTACTACAGCTACAAGTTAAAACCACACCAGAAGAATTACAGCACTATCGAAAAGGAACTTCTCTCCATCGTCCTGAACTTACAGCACTCTTTTTCTAAAATGTGATAGGCATTGACACCAGCCATTAGGAGGACTGCCGAACACCTACACTTTCCCGTCCAAATATATATATATATATATATATATATATATATATATATATATATATATATATATATATATATATATATATATATATATATTATATATTATATATATATATATATATAATATATATATATATTATATATTTATAAATATATATATATATATATATATATATATATATATATATATATATTATATATATATATATTATATATATATATATATATATATATATATATATATATATATATATATATATTATATATATATATATATAAATATATTATATATATATATATTATATATATATATATATATATATATATATATATATATATATATATATATATATTTAAGGAAGGGGGTGGTAGGAGAAAAGCACACAGAAACTGTATTGGAGGGGATCTAAACATTCCCTCTAATGCGTTATGCGTGGTTTCCTCCGAGGCTATGGGTCCCCCTTCTTCCAGCTAGAGGTGGTACTGCCTTCTTTATATATATATATATATATATATATATATATATATATATATATATATATATATATATATATATATATATATATATATATATATATATATATATTATTAAATATGACCGAAAAAGTAAGATTAATATTTCTAACACTAATTTTCTCAATCTTTCGTACATTTGTTTTCACTGTTGGTGGTAATTCAAAAATCAATTCTCCAAAATTCATTTTTATTTCTAGTCTGACGCGACACTTGAGCGCGTTTCGTAAAACTTATTACATTTTCAAAGACTTTAGTTTAAACATACAAAACTGAATAGAACTTACACATCTCGATTTGTTTATATCTACATTTGAGTGAGGTGGATGGGGTGAGGTGGTATTTAATAAGGTATTAATTTCATCAACACAAGACAGAACACGAAACAATGGGTATTGAATAGAAGTGATTGTAGAAAGCCTATTGGTCCATATTTCTTGATGCTTCTATATTGGAGCGGAGTCTTGAGGTGGGTAGAATATAGTTGTGTATTAATTGGCTGTTGATTGCTGGTGTTGACTTCTTAATGTGTAGTGCCTCGCAAACGTCAAGTCGCCTGCTATCGCTGTATCTATCGATGATTTCTGTGTTGTTTACTAGGATTTCTCTGGCGATGGTTTGGTTGTGGGAAGAGATTATATGTTCCTTAATGGAGCCCTGTTGCTTATGCATCGTTAAACGCCTAGAAAGAGATGTTGTTGTCTTGCCTATATACTGGGTTTTTTGGAGCTTACAGTCCCCAAGAGGGCATTTGAAGGCATAGACGACGTTGGTCTCTTTTAAAGCGTTCTGTTTTGTGTCTGGAGAGTTTCTCATGAGTAGGCTGGCCGTTTTTCTGGTTTTATAGTAAATCGTCAGTTGTATCCTCTGATTTTTGTCTGTAGGGATAACGTTTCTATTAACAATCTCTTTCAGAACCCTTTCCTCCGTTTTATGAGCTGTGGAAAAGAAGTTCCTGTAAAATAGTCTAATAGGGGGTATAGGTGTTGTGTTAGTTGTCTCTTCAGAGGTTGCATGGCGTTTCACTTTCCTTCTTATGATGTCTTCGACGAAACCATTGGAGAAGCCGTTGTTGACTAGGACCTGCCTTACCCTTCAGAGTTCTTCGTCGACTTGCTTCCATTCTGAGATGTGGCTGAGAGCACGGTCGACATATGCGTTAACAACACTCCTCTTGTACCTATCTGGGCAGTCGCTTTTGGCATTTAGGCACATTCCTATGTTTGTTTCCTTAGTGTAGACTGCAGTGTGGAAACCTCCGCTCTTTTGCATGACTGTTACATCTAGAAAGGGCAGCTTCCCATCCTTTTCCATCTCGTAAGTGAAACGCAGCACGGAACTCCGCTCAAATGCCTCCTTCAACTCCTGCAGATGTCTGACATCAGGTACCTGTGTAAAAATGTCGTCAACATACCTGCAGTATATGGCCTGTTTCATGTTCATGTCGACTAAGACTTTTTGCTCGATGGTACCCATGTAGAAGTTTGCAAACAGGACACCTAGGGGAGAACCCATGGCGACCCCATCTACTTGCTTATAAATGTGCCCATCCGGGCTCAAGAAGGGTGCCTCTTTAGTACAAGCTTGGAGTAGTTTCCTTAGGATATTTTCTGGTATGTCAAGAGGAGTACAGGCTGGATCACGATACACTCTGTCGGCTATCATCCCGATTGTCTCGTCCACTGGTACGTTAGTGAACAGCGATTCTACGTCCAACGAGGCTCTTATTCCTGTGGCCCGTGTGCCCCGCAGTAAGTCAACAAATTCCTTTGGCGACTTCAGGCTGAAGGCGCAAGGGACATAAGGAGTCAGCAGGCCGTTGAGTCGCTTCGCTAGTCTGTACGTGGGTGCGGGTATCTGGCTAATGATTGGCCGAAGTGGGTTTCCAGGCTTGTGTGTCTTGACATTTCCATACGCATATCCAGGTTTATATTCCCCAATAATCTTTGGCAGGTGGAGTACTGATTTCTTGGCGTTCACAGTTTCGATTAGTCTGTTGAACTTTGCTTTCAATTCGGCTGTAGTGTCCTTCGTTACCCTTTGGAATTTAGTTTGGTCAGAGAGTATGAGGTTCATTTTCGCCAGATATTCGTCTTTTTTAAGAATGATGTATATTGGCGACTTGTCACCTCTTCTGACAATTATCTCCTTGTTCTCACGAAGGCTTTTGGCTGCCGCTTTGAGCTCGGGGGACAGTATGGTGCTTCTGTAATTGCCTCGATTCTTTCCTCCTTCCGCAATAAGTTCTGCTTGTAAGGTATCTTTGGTAGTGACCTTCTTTTGTGTCTCGAGGTCGAATATGTCGTCCAACAGAATTTCCAACTCCACTTTCCGGGCCATCTCACTCGGTCTGGACATAACGTGACAGTTTATGCCCAGATTTAGGAGAGTGACTTGGTCCTCAGTGAGGTTAATTCCTGCAAGGTTCAGGAAGCCATCTTTTGGTCGTGTAATTGCCATAGGTCCTCCATATAACGTTGTTAGTTTCTTGATAATCCTTGTTTCAGTGCTGAGGTGATGTCGGTCTGTGAGGATGTCGAGGTGTTGTTCAATGCGGGTACGGATACTTTCGTCGATGTTGCTATTTCTCCACTCGTTCGTAGCCTGAAGTAGTTGCGTTTTGTTGTCTTTGATTTCATTCTCTGCCTTGTATATCTGATCACGAATCAGATCCTGGCGATATTTTATCGTGAAGGCTTGATTCCTTGCTGCTGGGTCGTGCGTTTTAATATTAGTATATTTTGGTAGCAGTCTTTCCTGTAGACATATATTATTAAATATGACCGAAAAAGTAAGATTAATAACTCTAACACGAATTTTCTCAATCTTTCGTACATTTCTTTTCACTGTTGGAGGTAATTCAAAAATCAATTCTCCAAAATTCATTTTTGAATTTTTTAAGTTGAGCTGGAAATAAATTGAGCCGAAAGATTAAAATTGGTTAATAATGAGTAAATATTAATAAATAGACTAAAGATTGGCAGATGCAATTTAAAAGTTGACATATTTAGTGTTTTGTATCTTAGAAATAATTTGAGAGTCACATAATTTCAGCTCTAAAACACGAGATGAGAGAGCCTCGTCACATGATGGGAATATCTGAAGATGCATGGAGAACCACGTGCATGGGGAATATATGAACCACGTGCATATATATATATATATATATATATATATATATATATATATATATATATATATATATATTATATATATATATATATATATATATATATATATATATATATATATATATATATATATATATATATATATATATATATATATATATATATATATATATATATAAAATATATATATATATATATATATATATATATATATATATATATATATATATATATATAGAGAGAGAGAGAGAGAGAGAGTATGAATGTTTATTTGTATATCATATTATACAAGCAAGTGACAAATGGATGCCAGTAAAACCACAACGATTACGAGGGTCGTAAAGCGGGGCAGGAATACTCGTGTGGGCGCCTGAATAAATATAAAAATAAACCAATTTTCGTATAGAATTGGTAATGCATGAGCTCCTGCATTGGCAGCACTGGAGCCGACAGTCTATCATAAATTTCCCCTTCAACCAACCATTGATCACCGCTGCCAATGTTGGAGTGTGAGAGTAGTGAGAGCCCAATCTCATAATGCCCTGGTAACAGGGGCGGGGGGAGAAGGGGACGTGCCCTGGGACCAGGGAGGGGGGTAATCAAGCAGTTTTTTCTTTATTTGTTCGCGCCTGTTCATCCAGCAGTAATTAGCGGCCGGGTTGGTAACCATTTGTGAAGTTATGTAAGGAATGCTGTACGACTTCTGACAAGTGTAAGATAGGCGGAGAGAGAGAGAGAGAGAGAGAGAGAGAGAGAGAGAGAGAGAGAGAGAGAGAGAGAGAGAGAGAGAGAGAGAGAGAGAGAGAGAGAGAGAGAGAGTGAGAGAGAGAGAAAAAGAGAAAGAGTCTATTAGGCATGATTATATATAAATTATATACATATCAGTGCAGATTGACTCACAAGAATGTGCTTAGTGTATGTGCTCACACAGTTGTCTCCTCTCACTCGGACATTTGTGTCTCCCGTTTATCATTTCATATTTCAAAGATATATATATATATATATATATATATATATATATATATATATATATATATATATATATATATATATATATATATATATATATATATATATTTATATTAGTATATATATATATATATATATATATATATATTAGTATATTTTGGTAGCAGTCTTTCCTGTAGACATATATTATTAAATATGACCGAAAAAGTAAGATTAATAATTCTAACACGAATTTTCTCGATCTTTCGTACATTTCTTTTCACTGTTGGTGGTAATTCAAAAATCAATTCTCCAAAATTTATTTTTATT
Organism: Procambarus clarkii; assembly: GCF_040958095.1. NCBI lineage: Eukaryota > Metazoa > Arthropoda > Malacostraca > Decapoda > Cambaridae > Procambarus > Procambarus clarkii. The sequence continues at coordinate 30,848,075 of NC_091191.1, forward strand.
TCTAGTCTGACGCGACACTTGAGCGCGTTTCGTAAAACTTATTACATTTTCAAAGACTTTAGTTTACACATACACAACTGAATAGAACTTACACATCTCCGATTTGTTTATATCTACATTTGAGTGAGGTGGATAGGCTGAGGTGGTATTAATAGGGTATTAATTTCATACGACAGAACACGAAACAATGGGTTCTGTCTTGTGTTGATGAAATTAATACCCTATTAATACCACCTCACCCTATCCACCTCACTCAAATGTAGATATAAACAAATCGGAGATGTACTTCAACCTTGGGCAATGTACAGATAAAAAATATACTCGCCGATTGGTCAATATACTACTGCAGTTTATATAATCCTCAAGCTCAACAACAAATCATACACGTTCATATTTAAAATTGCGTTTTTAAATACTTCCTACCACTCCTTTGTCTAACCAGTTATACGTATTGACAATTCAAACATTTAGAAAGCTCTACCATGTGTGTGGGTTACATGTGCCTGTTGTGACCATTTGTAACGACGCCTTCTGCTGTTCCCAGCTAGTTGCAATTATTGTTTTTTTTGTGATCGTGTGTGTGTGTGTTTGTTTGTGTATATCTAAGTGGTACGGATATTCCCAGTAGCACGGGCTACGGTGAGCCCGTAGTGGACTTACCTGGCACAGGATCGGGGCTGTAACTGGCCCGTAACTCCATCATATCGGATTTATACCATTGGGAGGTCAGGTATATACTATTAGGTAACATAAAAATGTTAATAATATACTAATAACGACTCGTTACATAATGATACATTTACATGAAAACTAAATTAAATAATTTTTTTATATACAAACCCAGCAAAATGCAGTTTGCATTGGTTTAAATTTTGTATAAATCATAATACTTTGATGGCTGTCTTATAAACGCATGGCATACAGATTTTAATTGGATTTTTTAGCGCAGCTTGCAACCTGCGGTGCACATCTGACATTAACGTTCTTTATATTAAGCAATAATTATTGATATTTCAGGCGTGCCATCCTTACATCGCCGACTGTGTTGCTAAAGGTCGTGTTGAGGATGGCGATGAACGTGTTGGTACCCCTGCTAATCCCACTGGGAGAACAGCTCACAAATGGTAAGTCTCTTATCAATGATCCGTTCCTTAAGCCTTGGATTATTTATGGCTTAATATTTTTCACAGGTATTTACTTTTGTTAGCTGGATATAGTATGCGTGGTTGTTCTTCAAGGTAGGGTAATGGTAGCGATAAATAAGTTGTACTTGCTTGATATTTCATACTTTGTTCAGCTTTGGGTCAAATATAGCAAAGATTCTAATAACTGGTGCTCATTGAAGTGCTGTGAATATTTGGAACATGGAAAATAATGGAATCCGCAAGCCTATTCCCCTATGCAATGCTGGGATACAGCTTTGCTGTGTGTGTTTTTTTCAGGTGGCAAAGTTTGTTTAAATCCGCTCTGTCAAGGTCCCAGAAGGCTACACGAATGTTTAGGGTCTTGGCATACGCTGCTGGTATTGTTCTAATTATGATCACCTAAAACGTCGAGCTTTATGACGAGTCAGCTTTCTGCCCTTCTTCAGTGACTGTCTCAAGTCGTTGTGATTAAATCATTTAGTTAACTGACGAATAAATTAAATTTGTGCTAGTAATGATCCCTGTGGTACTCTGATTCTTATTGACTTCAATTATGATCGCAACTATTTGATTATAACTTTGCTTTCTGTTAAGTACAGATTCGCATTCCGTGTGAGAACGATTATTGTTATTCCGGCTTCCTTCTAATGTTTATATACATGACTTGTGAAGTACTTTGTCCCGAGCTTTCTGGCAGTTCAAAAGTTGCGATAAAGTCCTTCTCTTTCCTGCTTGATCACCTACATGATATTTTGCTGTAGAACTCAAGTCGGGTTGCTAGACCACAGGTCCCTTCATGAATATGTAATACTTTATTTTTGTTGTATTATGAAATTTGTCTTTTTTTGCTGCTCCAATAGATTCTAAATAAAATTTCTAATAATGATTGGGTATATAAGTCAGTGATACTGGACTATAGTATGATCCACCACTCTATCCCTTTTCATAAATACAGGTATATCCTAAGCTGTCTAAGTAGTTCTTTTTCCCCCAGTAAGGTATTGTTCATTATCGCAAGGGGGTTGCTCAGAGCCTCAGCTAGTCGTTTTCAGCATATACGGGAAGATCTAGTATCATTTAACAAATTTCGAAGCATCTTCATTGTTAAAATGGCTTCTTTACCCTCGGTGTTGTAAATTATATTTCGTTCTATCCTAGTTGGTGTACAGGGAGGTACTTTGATTTTATTTTGCATACTTCTTTAAAGACTTCTTTTTGCTCCTTTTATGTGTCCTTATCATTTTCCTTTTACCATTCCTCTCTCTTGCTAAGCCTGACCACATGATAATTTAAACATCTATTTCTACTTCTGAAGTAGTTTCAGTTTAGACATTAGCTATTTATGTTGTATAAGTAACATAATTGATGATCTTTTGCAGGTATTCCAATTTTCCTTTGATCTATTTTCTCTATTATTCCTCAAAGCTTTCTCTCTGAGCTACATTTAATGTAATGTTATCTAAATAGAATGGAAATTTTTTTGCAAATCACAATAACAGACACGATTGGATTTACACAGCATGACTTAAGAATCAAGCAGCAAGTGAAAGGATATTAGAGAGCACAAGCCACAGGTGAACACTTGAAAATCCAGAAAGTGCTTTGAAGAGCAGATCTTGCAAAACACCATACAGTGAGTAACAATATTTTTCACATAACGTTCACAGAATGAGTCCAAAACGTTTAAGGGGGCATCGTTTCGGTTTCGGAAAAGTTGTTCAATGTCAACCAATATTTTTTGACTAGTTGTATATGAAAAGGGCTGCAATTGTTCCAAGTTTCAGTACTGCAGCGTAAATAGAAAGGGAGATATATTTTTGTTTTCAAATTTTGTTTACACATTTTCAAGTGTGGATAAAAAAACACACCTTTCAGATATAATCATTCTATGACAGTTTTCTGACACATTAGCATATAATAAAGGTTCGTAACTTATGGAGTTTCTAAAACATCTTAAGTTTTCCTAATACAAATATTCAAAGTTCGCCCAAAAAATTATGCAAATATATCATGTTTATTGCTATTATAAAATCAAAAAATAAACTTAGGAAAAAACGATAAGTTGGGGGTTTAGTGACATACACTTTACATGTAAGTTTCATTGAATATGACCGCATATTCTGTATTTATTATTTTCTGGTTTAGGGCTTCTATCCCTCTAACTATTTTCTTAGCATCAGGGCTTAGTTGAAATAGGAGTTCTCCAAAGCTCATTTTCGTACTTTTAAGGCGAAGAAAAGAAGTGATTTACTATAGAGTGTATTACACTTATTTATGCAATTTGCACAACGTTTCGAACCTCCATGGTTCATTCTCAAGTGAACAGATCTTATAATGCTGGTTGATTTTATACCCGCACTGGGTCAGGTGATAATACAATAAAGGTGAAAACATGGGGGGATACATAAGGGATAAATGTGAGGTGAAACAGAGGTAATTGCAGAAGGCTTATTGGCCCATACGAGGCAGCTCCTATCTAAACACAAAGATTAATCCAGTGTAATTGGCCTGTTATGTTGGACATCGTCTTCTGTGTTGGCATCGTTATGTTCTGGTCTTGTCCTTACTCTCATGGTGGATAGAGTAAATAGTTCCGTGATTTAGGTGTTCATGGTAGGTTGTTCTATTCTTATGTGAATTGCCTCAAGAATTTGTAATCTTCTTGCATCTTGGGTTTTGTCTATTATGCAGGTATTCTTGTTCAACATTTCTCTTGTTAGAGTGATGTCATGGGCTTGTCTCATGTGATTCCTAGGGGCACCAGATTGAAGATGGCATGTCAAACGCCTCGTCAGCTTGGTCGACGTCATACCTATGTACTTAGATTGAAGGTTACATCCTTCGTGGGAGCAAGTGTACATGTATACAACGCTTGACTGCTGTAGAGGGTTCTCCGTCGGCTTCGGGCTGTTTTTGATAAGCAGTTCGGAAGTCGTCTTGGTTTTGTAGAATATTATCAGGAAGATAATTTTTGTAGTATATCAGGAAGATAATATTTTTGTAGAATATTATTTTTACATGTAAGGTGTACGTTTCATGTAAATTGAATAAAAAAACAAAAAGTTATTCAAGCATTTATGTTATTTTAAAACATTTTAAATATATAAGAAAATAATAATAGCTAAGGTGCTACCATCTGTGGCTGAGGTTGACATCAACCAGTTTTCTCCAAAATTGGCACCCTTACAGATAGGCTTATGTGCAGTCAGGTGTATAAGTTTCATGAAAATCGTCTGATTAAAAAAAAAAAAAATTGAAAAAAAAATTACCTTAATTTTTTTCCTAATAACACTAAATTTAATAATTTTTTGATATATGCTATTTAGGTAGCCGAGAGTCATATATATGGTTTCAGTTGACACTTGTGTTTGATAATCGTTTTTGACCATTTTGGAATAATTTTGAAACCTACTTCAATATTTTTTTTATCCCTTCCTATTTATGCTATGATGCTGAGACTTGGGCCAGATGAAACACTTTTCATGTACAACTCGTCAAAAAAGTTTGATTGAAATCCAACCAGTTTTCATTCATTGCATATTATGGGCAAATTGGGAAGTCATGCCCTCTCTTAATCACTGGAGATTTCAAGCATTAAAAAATAAACCGGGAGGCGCTAGACCCACGCCAGGAAACAGCGGATTGACAAATTTATAAGCAGCTCATATTGTGTCATAACAACAGTCATTAATGCCATATTAACTCAATAATCATCTAACCGTTGTCTTGGTATAGTGTCTCGGCTCTACTCCAGCAAGACGAGGAACACGGTAAGGAAGTTTTATCGTCAACCAATACTCTAGAGCATATTTACACAAGCTCCTACACACCCAGATTATTTCCTTTCCTTTTACCAGAAGAATTGCCTCGTAAATCACACTCAACTACCTTCTTGGTCATCGATGATCACCCCCTGCCGGGGAAGGTGATTTAAAAGAGGCTCAAATTCCTTAGAAGCAACTTTGTAAGGCAATATATATAGAGTAGGAAATGCGAGCAGGGAGAGAGGGGATCAATTAACCTGGCTAGACTTTGTTTTCAGACGAGGCAGAGGCAGATATTCCACTGGGAGCCAGCGGCCACCGGAGACTGGTCGTTCACTATATAACCGGAATGAAAACCAAATCAAGAGAGCAGAGCGGTGAAGGTAGACGACCTTATGCTGGAACTCTCTGCCTTGTGAGCACCTAGTAAGGCTAACACACACACACACACACACACACACACACACACACACACACACACCAGTAAACACCAGTAAATGTAAAGTTATGGAAATGGGATCAGGTGACAGGTGACCAAAGGGACAGTACACAATGAAGGGGAACAGCCTACCTGTAACGATTCGAGAATGAGACCTGGGAGTGGATGTGACACCTAATTTAACTCCTGAGGCACATATAAATAGGATAACGACAGCAACGTACTCTACACTGGCGAAAATTGGAACTTCATTCAGAAACCTAAATGAGGAGGCTTTTAGGGCCCTTTACACTGCCTACGTGAGACCCGTCTTAGCGTATGCCGCGCCATCAGGGAGCCCCCACCTGAAGAAACACATAAAGAAACTGGAGAAGGTTCAGAGGTTTGCGACGAGGCTTGTCCCAGAGTTACGAGGGATGGGATATGAAGAGCGTCTGAAGGAACTGAACCTTACGACACTAGAGAAAAGAAGGGAGAGAGGAGATATGATAGGGACATATCAAGGGGAAGACAAGGGGAATTGACAAAGTGGAAATAGATGAAATGTTCACACGTAATTGTTACGAACCTGGATCCAGCGTCCGAACGTGGAGCAGTAACGACCACGCCATCTGTGGGTCAGCTTCCGAAACCCCCGCCAAACGGACGACGACACCTGGTGAGGACAAGGTGTACCAGCCACAAGGGCCAGTTTCCAGTCCTGTGCAGCTCACAACACAGCCGCCACTGACCTCTGGTGAGGTGGTGCTCCGACGACAGCGCCATCTATGGACTGGATACGTCAGGTGTTTGTGCCCGAGCCTGTAAGTGAGGTGTTTTAGTGTCCCAGTTATTGATGACGTGTCTGCTTACAGAGCCGACCTGAGACTGCTGGGATGGAAGTGGAGTCAGTCTACCCGAGGCAGCCAGTCTCCATACCTTGAACGTTGCTGCAGCTGTTGTGAAGTCGTCCCCCCGGAAGAACACTGTGGTGTGTTAGCCTGCCAGTGGAGTGGCAGTAAGAGGATTTACCCGGGACCGACTGTTGGAGACGATCATCCACTGGGGTATTGAGGACAGGAGGGTGATTTGTGATATCACACGAGACTCCTGTCTAGGGCGTATCCCTTATATCGTGCGTGGAGTGGCCGTACCAGCCTTGGTGGCTCGGAACCTGCCAGCAGACCAGCTGGACGTGTGGTTGACGGCCTCCACGACGGTGCCCCCAGTGGACCTGTGTTTTGGCTGATCTGTGGCCAGGGTAGGCTCAACTTCTTTGGATAATTCGTTGTGTGGCCACGAAGAAAGCACCGAGGACTCAGCACCTAGCTTCTGGACCCAGAGTCTTCAGCAGAAGACTAATTTGTGAATAATCCCCTTGTCTAGTGTTAATACCCCTCCCCCTTGTGCACTCATTTATTTTATATATTTAAACGGTGATGGTAATAATTATAATATTAAGTTCTTAGCTTTCTTTCCCTACTCCCTTTAAGTTACTTGCGTCACGGATCTCATCCCTTGATAGCCACTACTGGCTTGAGAACGGATACATATATCTTCCTCTAACAACATCAGAGTAAGGACCCCGTTGCGTCCCGAGAGGGCCGTAACAGTAATAATAACAGAACGAGGGGACATGGGTGGAAACTGGAAACTCAGATGAGTCACAGAGATGTTAGGAAGTTTTCTTTTAGCGTGAGAGTAGTGGAAAAATGGAATGCACTTGGGGAACAGGTTGTGGAAGCAAATACTATTCATACTTTTAAAACTAGGTATGATAGGGAAATGGGACAGGAGTCATTGCTGTAAACAACCGATAGCTAGAAAGGCGGGATCCAAGAGTCAATGCTCGATCCTGCAAGCACAAATAGGTGAGTACAAATAGGTGAGTACACACACACACACACACACACACAACTTTTTTAGTGTCAGAGTGGTTGACAAATGGAATGCATTAGGAAGTGATGTGGTGGAGGCTGACTCCATACAGTTTCAAGTGTATATATGATAGAGCCAAGTAGGCTCAAGAATCTGTACACCTGTTGATTGACGGTTCAGAGGCGGGAACAAAGAGCCAGAGCTCAACCCTCGCAAACACAACTAGATGAGTACAACTAGGTGAGTACACACACACACACACACACACACACACACACTGCCTAAGAAGAGAGGCAGAAAGACAATACGAAAATGACATCGCAAGCAAGGCAAAGACTCAACCTAAATTTCTGCACAGCCACACCAGGAGAAAAAAACAGTAAAGGAACAGATAATGAATATAAGGATAGAGGCAAAAGGATTCACTACAAACGACAAGGAAGTGTGTGAGGAAGTGAATACGAAATTCCAGGAGGTCTTCACTTTCGAGCAAGGAGAGATTCCAGAGATAAGAGAGGGAATAGTTAACCAGGAGCCACTGGAAGAGTTTGAGATTACCAGCGGGGAAGTAAGGAAGTGTTTACTAGAGTTGGATGTGACAAAAGTTATAGGCCCGGATGGAATCTCCCCTTGGATTCTAAGGGAAAGAGCAGAAGCACTATGCCTGCCACTCTCCATAGTGTATAACAAATCACTGGCAACAGGGGAACTGCCAGAAATTTGAAAGGCAGCTAATGTAGTTCCAATATACAAGAAAGCGGATAGGCAGGAAGCACTGAACTACAGGTCAGTGTCCCTAACCTGCATATCATGCAAGCTGATGGAGAAGACTTTGCGAAGAAAGCTAGTGGAACATCTTGAGGAAAAGAACTTTGTAACACAGTATCAACATGGGTTCAGGGATTGCAAGTCCTGCCTCACAGGGCTAATTGAATTCTACGACCAGGCAACAAAAATCAGGGA
>NC_091191.1:30861242-30868742 GCF_040958095.1 Procambarus clarkii
CAACTGTTGTTATTGTTATAAACAGCCTCATGGTACTTTGGGGCTCATTAACTGTTTAATATTTGCAAACAAAGCCGCCAAAGACTGAGAAAAGATATACTGGTTCGTAAGTGCTTGCGTAACTCTTTCGTGAATCTGGCCCCAGGGTTCCGCGGGGTTCTCCCCGGAACCCTACGTTTCTAAGCCGGGGTTCCCCGAAACTCCGGCTCAGAAACGTCGCTCTAATCTAAAGTGCGTATACACGTTCCAAGATAGCTCTAGTATGTGCTTTGTTCCTAGGTTGCTCTGTAATGTTTGAATGTTCTAATGCTGCTGAAGTGTATATTTAAGATCCAAGATTATTCTAGTGTATATGTTTCAATTTAATTTAGTAACTTTTGAAATTGAGAACACTTCATCAACATATGAACTATAAAACATTTCATCAACATTAAAATATATAAGCACAAGAGCAACCTTTGATCATATAAATAACAGAACACCATAAAAACATGTTGACGAAACCACACATTAGAAAGTGAAAGGACGACGACGTTTCAGTCCGTCCTGGACCATTCTTAAGTCAATTGTTGATAATGATTCAGAACGGACCGAAACGTCGTCGTCCCTTCACTTTCTAGTGTGTGGTTTGGTCAACATATTTCAGCCACGTTATTGTGACTCCTCGTCTGCACCATAAAACATATAAAACCTAGATAATATTAGAACAAGAGCAATCTGGAAAATATAAACGCTAGAAAGAACATTAGGGATACCCATAATTCCAGGTGAGACGGTAATTCCAAATATTGTTTCCAAATTACCTATTACAAGAAAGGTAAATCCTAGAATTCACTGCATTATGTCACAAACTACAGGAAAGACGGGGCTCAGCAGCAGGCTCTCGACCCTGCAAGCACATTTAGCTGAATAACCTAAGATGAATACAAACACACATAAAATCACATTCAGACTCATTCATACAACACTCACTCACAAACAGGTAATGAAGGTTTCCCTGACAAGTTTAGCTGAAGGGTTCACTTCACGAGTCCTCTCGTAATAACTACTTCCTCTCAACTTCCATTCTCTAACATCATGAAGCAAACTTTGTTTCATAGCTGTCACAGGAAGTCGTTTGTTGGTTGTCGTGACTGTTTCCCCTGAGATAACTTGCCTCTTGGTGGTGGGTAGATAGGGAGGAGGGAGGCTTGGGAGGGAGTAACGAGGGAAGGTTTCGAGGGAAGGGTGGGATGGGATAGATATTTAGGGAACGGGTGGATGAAGGGAGCTTAATCAGAATGCAAAGGGAGATGGGAGTTGTGCGCCCCTTTAGGGACTTGAAGGAGAGGAGGGTAGAAATAACCAAAGCAATTCTATCCCTTTGAGATATATTTTATTGTCTCAATAAACGTACTTGAACTTGAAGGGAGAATAAGGGAGGAAGGGAAGAAAAAAGAGGGGAGGGTATTGTAGAGAAGGAATTATGGAGAAGGAGGTAAGAGAGAAGGAAGGGAAGGGAGGGGAAGAGGGAGATGGAGATGAGATGATATGGAGATGCAGGCAATGTGGTCTAAACTACATTGTAGGCCATGGGCAAAGAAATGCACTAGTGACCCACTCCCCAGATGATGGGCACTGGCGCCCACTCCCCATATGATGGGCACTGGCGCCCACTCCCCATATGATGGGCACTGGCGCCCACTACCCAGATGATGGGCACTGGCGCCCACTACCCAGATGATGGGCACTGGCGCCCACTACCCAGACGATGGGCACTGGCGCCCACTACCCAGATGATGGGTACTGGCGCCCACTACCCAGATGATGGGCACTGGCGCCCACTACCCAGATGATGGGCACTGGCGCCCACTACCCAGATGATGGGTACTGGCGCCCACTACCCAGATGATGGGCACTGGCGCCCACTACCCAGATGATGGGCACTGGCGCCCACTACCCAGATGATGGGCACTGGCGCCCACTACCCAGATGATGGGTACTGGCGCCCACTACCCAGATGATGGGCACTGGCGCCCACTACCCAGATGATGGGCACTGGCCCCCACTACCCAGATGATGGGCACTGGCACCCACTACCCAGATGATGGGCACTGGCGCCCACTACCCAGATGATGGGCACTGGCGCCCACTACCCAGATGATGGGCACTGGCGCCCACTACCCAGATGATGGGCACTGGCGCCCACTACCCAGATGATGGGCACTGGCGCCCACTACCCAGATGATGGGCACTGGCGTCCACTACCCAGATGACGGGCACTGGCGCCCACTACCCAGATGATGGGCACTGGCGCCCACTACCCAGATGATGGGCACTGGCGCCCACTACCCAGATGATGGGCACTGGCGCCCACTACCCAGATGATGGGCACTGGCGCCCACTACCCAGATGATGGGCACTGGCGTCCACTACCCAGATGATGGGCACTGGCGCCCACTACCCAGATGATGGGCACTGGCGCCCACTACCCAGATGATGGGCACTGGCGCCCACTACCCAGATGATGGGCACTGGCGTCCACTACCCAGATGATGGGCACTGGCGTCCACTACCCAGATGATGGGCACTGGCGCCCACTACCCAGATGATAGGCACTGGCGCCCACTACCCAGATGATGGGCACTGGCGCCCACTACCCAGATGATGGGCACTGGCGCCCACTACCCAGATGATGGGCACTGGCGCCCACTACCCAGATGATGGGCACTGGCGCCCACTACCCAGATGATGGGCACTGGCGCCCACTACCCAGATGATGGGCACTGGCGCCCACTACCCAGATGATGGGCACTGGCGCCCACTACCCAGATGATGGGCACTGGCGCCCACTACCCAGATGATGGGCACTGGCGCCCACTACCCAGATGATGGGCACTGGCGCCCACTACCCAGATGATGGGCACTGGCGCCCACTACCCAGATGATGGGCACTGGCGCCCACTACCCAGATGATGGGCACTGGCCCCCACTACCCAGATGATGGGCACTGGCACCCACTACCCAGATGATGGGCACTGGCGCCCACTACCCAGATGATGGGCACTGGCGCCCACTACCCAGATGATGGGCACTGGCGCCCACTACCCAGATGATGGGCACTGGCGCCCACTACCCAGATGATGGGCACTGGCGCCCACTACCCAGATGATGGGCACTGGCGTCCACTACCCAGATGACGGGCACTGGCGCCCACTACCCAGATGATGGGCACTGGTGCCCACTACCCAGATGATGGGCACTGGCGCCCACTACCCAGATGATGGGCACTGGCGCCCACTACCCAGATGATGGGCACTGGCGCCCACTACCCAGATGATGGGCACTGGCGTCCACTACCCAGATGATGGGCACTGGCGCCCACTACCCAGATGATGGGCACTGGCGCCCACTACCCAGATGATGGGCACTGGCGCCCACTACCCAGATGATGGGCACTGGCGTCCACTACCCAGATGATGGGCACTGGCGTCCACTACCCAGATGATGGGCACTGGCGCCCACTACCCAGATGATGGGCACTGGCGCCCACTACCCAGATGATGGGCACTGGCGTCCACTACCCAGATGATGGGCACTGGCGCCCACTACCCAGATGATGGGCACTGGCGCCCACTACCCAGATGATGGGCACTGGCGCCCACTACCCAGATGATGGGCACTGGCGCCCACTACCCAGATGATGGGCACTGGCGCCCACTACCCAGATGATGGGCACTGGCGCCCACTACCCAGATGATGGGCACTGACGCCCACTAACCAGATGATGGGTTCTGACTGTATTCATTTCGACTTTATTTTAATATATAAATATTCACTGTTCACTACCAGGAATGCATGCTTGAAGGCAACGTAACGAGACCAGGCAGAGAGCGCCAGGGCAAGTGACATCATCCTTCACCCAGTGTGACCTGACTGAGCTTCCAGATCCCGAGTCCAACAATATTGGTGACTGTAATTCTCTCCCGCTAATAATAAAGCTCCAGCGTGATATTTGCATAAGCAACTGGGTCTTATCTGAAGGCGCCATCTTCTTTAACTATTTAAAGACAAACTATATATTACCATTAAATAATATATAGTCACTTATAAAATAATCTCTAGGTTAATATACAGGAAAAAAAAAAACGATTTCTTGTGTATCATTTCGCTGGAAGAGCCGCCTCATGAGCCAGAGAACTACAAACTACAGTGATCTAAAATGGTTGTAGTTGTTGTGAGACTTTTGCTCTGGCAATATATAAAGTATAATTGCAATTGGAAAGATACAATGTAAATCTATATGAGAGAATGTCTGTTTGTCTATCTGTCTTTCTACACAAAGTTGGAAGACAGATGCTTTGGGCTCGCCTCACAGGGGGAATGGTCTTGGGTACGGGATGAACATAGGCCGGTCGGTGTCTGGCTCCAGTGCCACACTTTACAAATTATAGACCTCTTACCCAACACTAACGTAAGACTTTCATCAAGTCTGAAATGAAATAGTTGAAGTGCTTTTTTGTTGTGGTGAAGTTACTCCCGCCGTTAACTCGCAAATTTTACCATAAACTCTAAAACGATGAACTGAATTCTCTCGGGATACAATCATGAAAATAGTAAGTAGGGTAGATGGTTACAGTAATAACGATAGTGAGTAGGGTAGATGGTTACAGTAATAACGATAGTGAGTAGCGTATGTGGTTTCAATGATATAGTGAGCAGTGAAGATGGTATGATGATGAAGATAGTATATACTGTGAAGATCGTATGTAGGGAAGAAGTAAGATGATTGAATTGGAACAGAAGGGGAAGATGGAGAGGGGACAAGGGGGACAAGGGGATGATGAGGGAAGAGGAGCGGAAGTGGAAGAGAGAGGTTAGATAGGAAGAAGATGGGCGAGGGGTGAATTGGGGGAGGGGGGGGACGGAGAGAGAGGACAGAGGCAAGAAGATTGCAGAGAATGGCGAGATGATGAGGAGGGAGAGTGGGAGAAGGAAGAGGGAAAGATAGTTGAGAGGGAGTGGTGTGAGGGGGTAGGGGGAAAGTGAGGGTAGGAAAGGGGAGAGCAGAGTTGGAAGAAGGGGAAAGTGTTAAGCGATAGAAACAGACCAGGGCACCACCGATCTGATTTTATGGAGTTTCACAGGAGTGGTCGGGGTCGGTCCGTATGTAGCCCTGCAGGAGAATCGACCTCTGCACCACTATAACGAAGAGTAAATGAAATGTGCAATCAAAAGACCGTAGAGTTTAACATTTGATGTAAATTTTGTTGATGATATCCTCATAATGCTCCTCAGAGTCTGCAAGTGCAGACTACTTATCACATGCTCTGTATGACTAACCATCCTGTGTAATGGGGATTTTTTTAGCAACACGTAGATAGCCTTTTGACACACTGTACTCCCCTTTATATAGTCTAGAGTAGCTGCACAAATGCAGATGTACCTAATGTATTAATAAAAAAAATAAAAAAAAATATTGCATTCAGATGTTATGGAAAACGAATGTTCAGATCGTAGATTTGTGTTCTGAATTAAAAATTTTGATTATATTGTGTAATTGAAAAGATTGCAGGGACAGGGGACAGTTAGGAGAGTATGTGTGTGGGTGGAGACGGGGAGGGTGTCAGGAACTAGGGATGAGTATGGTGTAAATATGTTTGGATGAAGAGAGTGAGATGTAAAATTTGATATAATGATTAAGCAAGACATTGAAGGTGTATGAGCGGGGGATGGTGAGGAGAGGGTGTGTGTGTGTGTCGGGAGGATGTATGTGGTTGGAGACTGGGAAGGAGTAAATGTGGGAGATTGGGAGGATGTGTGTTGATGGAGATAGGCAGATTGTTTCTGGGGAAGATAGGGAGAGTTTGTGTGTGGGAGAGACGGGGAGAATATAGAGTTTTGCAGAGATGAAGAATGAGTGTAGTGAAAAATATTACAATATTGTAGAGGGAAGGGGGGAAAGGTCTATTGTGGGGTTTACGGGGAAAAGTGTGTGTGTACGAGGCCAAAGTGTAGGGTGTGTGTGGCTGGGGGAAGATAGAGAGGTTGTATAAGGAAAGCGCGTAGCCTTTAAGGGAATGTGGGAGGGGCCTGGGCACTGGGGCGACCCGGACACCGCCGAGTACACCCATCAAGTGCAATATAAAGGCGACATTCGTACTGAAATCACAACATTAACACTAACCACTACGTCACTTTCGTTCTCAAAACGCTTCACTGGCGTGGAGAACAGTACACTGGCGTGGGGAACAGTACACTGACGCGGGGAACAGTACACTGACGTGGGGGGAACAGTACACTGGCGTGGGGAACAGTACGCTGGCGTGGGGAACAGTACACTGGCGTGGGGAACAGTACACTGGCGTGGGGAACAGTACACTGGCGTGGGGAACAGTACACTGGCGTGGGGAACAGTACACTGTCGTGGGGAACAGTACACTGGCGTGGGGAACAGTACACTGGCGTGGGGAACAGTACACTGGCGTGGGGAACAGTACACTGGCGTGGGGAACAGTACACTGGCGTGGGGAACAGTACACTGGCGTGGGGAACAGTACACTGGCGTGGGGAACAGTACACTGGCGTGGGGAACAGTACACTGGTGTGGGGAACAGTACACTGACGTGGGGAACAGTACACTGGCGTGGGGAACAGTACACTGACGTGGGGAACAGTACACTGACGTGGGGAACAGTACACTGGCGTGGGGAACAGTACACTGGCGTGGGGAACAGTACACTGGCGTGGGGAACAGTACACTGGCGTGGGGAACAGTACACTGGCGTGGGGAACAGTACACTGGCGTGGGGGAACAGTACACTGGCGTGGGGAACAGTACACTGACGTGGGGAACAGTACACTGGCGAGGGGAACTGTTCAGGACGTTATACTGACTCCCATATCGTTACAGTTACACTGATATTGCTACACTGACAATAAGGGCTATAATGGTACTGAACTATTGCCATAGCATGAACAACGCTTCAATGTTACTTGAAACGCTAAAGTGGCACTGAAAATGATAAACGCACACACACACACACACACACACACACACACACACACACACACACACACACACACACACACACACACACACACACACACACACACACACACACACACGCACACACACACACCTGCCTACGTGAGACCCGTCTTAGAGTATGCCGCGCCATCATGGAGCCCCCACCTGAAACGATTCGAAAAAGAGACCTGGGAGTGGATGTGACACCTAATCTAACTCCTGAGGCACATATAAATAGGATAACGACAGCAGCGTACTCTACACTGGCGAAAATTAGAACTTCATTCAGAAACCTAAATGAGGAAGCTTTTAGGGCGCTTTACACTGCCTACGTGAGACCCGTCTTAGAGTATGCCGCGCCATCATGGAGCCCCCACCTGAAGAAACACATAAAGAAACTGGAGAAGGTTCAGAGGTTTGCGACGAGGCTTGTCCCAGAGCTACGAGGGATGGGATATGAAGAGCGGCTGAAGGAACTGAACCTTACGACA
>NC_091191.1:30873742-30971242 GCF_040958095.1 Procambarus clarkii
CTAATAAAGCCAAGACCGAACCAAAGCTACTACACAGTCACATCAGGAGGAAGACAACAGTGAAGGAACAGGTGATGAAACTTAGGGTGGGCGAGGACAGGTACACAGAGAATGACAAAGAGGTGTGTGAAGAACTCAACAAAAGGTTCCAGGAGGTCTTTACAATAGAACAGGGAGATGTCACGGCGCTAGAAGAGGTGGCAGCAAACCAGGTGACCTTGGATAGGTTCGAAATTACAAGAGATGAGGTCAAGAAGCACCTATTGGGGCTGGATGTGAGAAAAGCTGTTGGGCCAGATGGAATCTCGCCATGGGTATTGAAAGAGTGTGCAGGAGCACTTTGCTTACCACTCTCCATAGTGTATAGTAGGTCACTGGAAACGGGGGACTTACCAGAAATATGGAAGACTGCTAATGTAGTACCAATATACAAAAAGGGTGACAGACAAGAGGCACTGAACTACAGGCCAGTGTCTTTAACTTGTATACCATGCAAGGTGATGGAGAAGATTGTGAGAAAAAACTTAGTAACACATCTGGAGAGAAGAGACTTCGTGACAACCCATCAACATGGGTTCAGGGAGGGTAAATCTTGCCTTACAGTCTTGATTGAATTCTACGATCAGGTGACAAAGATTAAATAAGAAAGAGAAGGGTGGGCGGACTGCATTTTTTTGGACTGTCGGAAAGCCTTTGACACAGTACCCCATAAAAGGTTGATGCATAAGCTGGAGAAACAGGCAGGAGTAACTGGTAGGGCCCTCATGTGGAAAAGGGAGTACCTAAACAATAGGAAGCAGAGAGTTACAGTGAGGGGTGAGGCCTCAGACTGGCGTGAAGTCACCAGTGGAGTCCCACAGGGCTCTGTACTTGGACCTATCCTGTTTCTGATATACGTAAATGATCTCCCAGAGGGTATAGACTCATTCCTCTCAATGTTTGCTGACGACGCAAAAATTATGAGAAGGATTAAGACAGAGGAGGACAGCTTGAGGCTTCAAGAAGACATGGACAAGCTGCAGGAATGGTCGAACAAAGGGGTGTTAGAGTTTAACCCAAGCAAATGTAATGTAATGAAGATTGGGGTAGGAAGCAGGAGACCAGATACAAGGTACCAGTTGGGAGATGAAATACTTCAAGAGTCAGAGAGAGAGAAAGACCTGGGGGTTGATATCACGCCAGACCTGTCCCCTGATGCTCATATCAAGAGGATAACAGCAGCAGCATATGCCAGGTTGGCTAACATAAGAACGGCCTTTAGAGACTTGTGTAAGGAATCTTTCAGAACATTATATACCACATATGTCAGAACAATTCTGGAGTATGCGGCACCAGCATGGAGTCCATATCTAGACAAGTATAAGACTAAAATGGAAAAGGTTCAAAGGTTTGCCACCAGACTAGTACCTGAGCTGAGAGGTATGAGCTACGAGGAGAGACTACGGGAATTAAACCTCACTTCGTTGGAAGACAGAAGAGTTAGGGGGGACATGATCACCACATTCAATATTCTCAAGGGGATCGACAGGGTTGATAAAGACAGGCTGTTCAACACATGGGGCACACGCACTAGGGGACACAGGTGGAAACTGAGTGCCCAAATGAGCCACAGAGATATTAGAAAGAACTTTTTTAGTGTCAGAGTGGTTGACAAATGGAATGCATTAGGAAGTGATGTGGTGGAGGCTGACTCCATACACAGTTTCAAGTGTAGATATGATACAGCCCAATAGGCTCAGGAACCTGTACACCTGTTGATTGACAGTTGAGAGGCGGGACCAAAGAGCCAGAGCTCAACCCCCGCAAGCACAACTAGGTGAGTACAACTAGGTGAGTAAACACATGTCTCTTTTAATGGGAATTAAAATCTCACTTCGTTGGAAGACAGAAGAGTTAGGGGGGACATGATCACCACATTCAAGATTCTCAAGGGAATCGACAGGATAGATAAAGACAGGTTATTTCACAAAAGGGGCACACGCTCTAGGGGACACATGTGGAAACTGAGTGCCCAAATGAGCCACAGACATATTAGAAAGAACATTTTTAGTATCGAAGTGGTTGACAAATGGAATGCATTAGGAAGTGATGTGGTGGAGGCTGACTCCATACACAGTTTTAAATGTAGATATGATAGAGCCCAGTAGGCTCAGGAACCTGTACACTAGTTGATTGACGGTTGAGAGGCGGGACTAAAGAGCCAAAGCTCAACCCCTGCAAGCACAAATAGGTGAGCAAATAGGTGAGTACACAAAGACACAAATCACTCGAGTAAATTAAATCACGACAATTTATTCCGAACACAATTCCACGGTGTTGCAAGGCACGGAAAGTGGCCCGCTCTGGGGTGTTGCAAGGCACAGATAGGGGCCCACTTTTCATGTTGCAAGTGACATATAGTTGGTCCACGTTTGGGTGTGGCAAGAGACAGATATTGGCCCACTCTGGAGGGGCAGGGTTGCAAATGATGGATATTGGTCCACTTTGGCGTGTTCTAATGCAGCGAAACCATGATTCAATGACCTCATTCGATCGCTGTTCACATGAAAAACCCATTGAAGCGCGGGTAGGTGGAAGGGTGGTTGGGTGGGGGGGTTGTGAAATGGGGGGAGGGGAGGCCAGAATAGAGAAGATTACCCAGGAACCATTTGGCATTCGCAGGAGCCCGAGTTGTAACATTTGTCTTCAGAACGTATTGAATTGAACACCAGACTGCACTAAAGTCACCCAACCGAGTAGGACTGAATATTACATCCGGCTTCATTATTTCACTGTCACTCGCAGAGAGATAAGAAGAATGGCGAGAGTGTTGTAGTGAGGCGGAGTGCACGTGAGGGAGGTAGTGAGAGTGCCAGTGAAGGTGAGTGTATGACAATACAAGAGTGAAGGTGGAGGAGTGTGTGTTGAGAAAGGGGAGTGTGAGAGTGTGAAGTGTGAAGGGAGAGTTGGGAATGAGGAGGGACACGAAAAGATGGAGGTGAGGAGGAAGAGATGGGAAGGGGGGAGGTGGGGAGATGAAGTTGAGGAGGGGGGAGGTAGGGAGATGAAATTAAGGAGGGGAAGGTTGGGCATGGGAGGAGGAATTGGGGAGAGGAAGTGGGGAGGTGGAGTTGAGAACAGGATGGTAGGGATAGGTATGTCGGCAGTGGGTGGTGCTAAGGGGGATGAGGATTAGGGACGTAGGGAAAGGGTTGTGGACAGGGGAAGTGGGGAAGGGGGAGGCTAGAAGTGATTGCCACTCATTGCTCTGCAGCAGTCATCACCAACAATGTCAATAATAAAAAAAATAAAAGCCACTATGTCATTAAGATAAATATAACAAAGTTTCATGGAAAATAGTTCGGAAAAAGAAACAAATTCAGAAAACAATACATCATAAGAAATAACGTCAATAACTGCAAATCAACATAACCAAATAGGAAAGTTATTGTGAAGATGTTGAGCAAGAAGATTGCAAATATATCTGTCAGGATGATAGTTATAAAAATAATTATTATTACAGTTATTTACTTTTACAGTTCTTTAGATAAATCGCAATAAATGCAAACGTAAATATTCAGAGACTGGAAATTTGTGAACATTTATCTTCTAACTTGAACACTTTGCGTCTCATATCCTTGATCGGGGCTCGAGGTGCGGAGAGAGTGAGAGAGAGTGAGAGAGAGAGAGAGAGAGAGAGAGAGAGAGAGAGAGAGAGAGAGAGAGAGAGAGAGAGAGAGAGAGAGAGAGAGAGAGAGAGAGAGAGAGAGAGAGAGAGAGAGAGAGAGAGAGAGAGAGAGAGAGAGAGAGAGAGAGAGAGAGAGAGAGAGAGAGAGAGAGAAAATGAGAAAGAGTCATCATGTATTAAAGAATACATGAACATCATTATTTAAGGATACAGGTGCAATCCCACCCACATGTATACCTTTAATAGCTGTCGCTGGGAAAAAAATTCAATTACGCTGTCCTGGAAAATGTCCCATAACTCCACAACCCTATTCCCAAACCAATTATTAACCAGTTATTTTTTTAATCTAGACTTGTCCAGTTAATATCAATTTTGTATTATGTATTGAGATAACACTTCTTAAATACTATTTTATGTCCTCCTCTTTTATGCCCTTACGTGCATTTCTCATTTTCTATTAACATTTCAAGATATGGATGAGAGTATCTCTGTTGTCTTCTATTCAACAAAATATTGATTTTTATGCTTAGGGTTCCAGAGTTTCGAATTTAGATTCGAGACTGTCAGCCACAACGATCTCAATATATGGGTAGGATAGCAATATCTTTTTCATGGTTCCTGACAATGCACAAAAGATACGGAATCACCAACGAACACATAAATTCTAAACACTACCACATTACTACTAGAAATATTATGATAAATTAACACACTGTAATAATTGATCGATACGAAGACATTAAAAGATCACAAAAGCACTATATTTCAAACAATCTAAGTCAACCACTAACAGCCTGCTCACACACAAGTACATTCTACCATCCTCAAGACCACAGCAAAATATCCAGCTCACACCCTACCTACTGCCCCAGCCATCATTTACTAGGTAACATGGAACATTGTTCTTGGCTAAATATCTTGTTGCTCCAGTGTCACAATAACGTGGCTGAATAAATGATGACCAAACCAAAACTTAGAAGAAAAAAGCGCATTCATTTAGTCCTCTTAACTCGAAGTTTGGTTCATCCCACAGCGCCACTTCTGCTGGCCAAAAATGGCCCACTGGATACTCACATTATTCACCGAAGCTTCAGCGTTCCTGCAAGCTCGGCATCTCTCCCATGTGTGTGTGAGCTTTTATCATGTTGTGTGAACTCTTTCACATGACAT
This sequence comes from Procambarus clarkii, assembly GCF_040958095.1. Lineage (NCBI taxonomy): Eukaryota > Metazoa > Arthropoda > Malacostraca > Decapoda > Cambaridae > Procambarus > Procambarus clarkii. The sequence continues at coordinate 30,878,580 of NC_091191.1, forward strand.
GATAATGGTCCAGGACTGACCGAAACGTCGACGCTTCTCCATCTTGAGTTGTGGTTTGCTCATCAACTGCTGTCCAATTTTCCGCTTCCTCTGAGGATGTTAACGGACACAACGTGACTCATCACTTAACGTCAGGTCACATAAAATTGTAAAATTAATTTTGGAGAGTTAAGTTTATTTTCTAAGTAAAAAATTACATTAGTAATATAAAATAGAATCACCCATCTTACCCATTAAGTCAAATTTTAAGTAAAGTTAAGTCACGAACACCAAAATTAAACATTAATTTTCTTCCCCCTTTTCTGAACTCCAGATGGAAGACAGACACACGTTCTAATTGTCACGATTACAAATTAAAATCCTAAGACAGCTTTGTACTGAACCTTCCCAGCCTCCTGATTACCACCACCTTCACACAGCTCCAGGCAACGCCGCCGACGACTCCCAACACTCTACATTTCATAATTAAACTATCCCGTGAAGCTGAAATTTCTGCGCGTAATGAAAATACCAGATATTGAAGATCTCACGGAAAATGAGCACAGAACGATAAGACCAAATTACATACAATATCCTGGTGGTGAGACCGACTTTGTACCCGGACGCTCTAATGAAAGTATTGGGTGAACCGGTTTTGATTGGCTGGGAGGTCGTGAGAATGTAATTATCAGCGTTCTTTACCTAGTGGTTATTGCTGTTACACTCTCTGTGTAATATTGCGATATTAAGAGACGCTCATATCAGTTTCTTCAGAAAAAAATTATATTAATTATGATCAACGTGTTTATCTGCATATTATATTGTATGTTAATTTATGCTAAGTCGACTTAGCATAAACGACTTAGCGGAAGTACGAGGTGAATTATAATTATTACTACTATTATTCTTTGAAAGCTTCACGTCATGGTTCTTGAAAGCAAGAGTTGAGTTTATATATAATTCCCATTAGAAGCAAGGGAGTGTTTCGAATTTGGCTTTTAACCATTTATATACTTGATGATTAAAATTGTTACAGGGATTATGTTTCCGTTGCCATTCTCTTGCCAAAATGAGTTGTACATTTTAATGTATTTTGGATGAAACGAACAAATTACTTTGTTCGGACAAAGGGAAGGGGGGGGGGGTAGTTTATCTCCTTTTCCAATGTGGCACCTTTTGTTTCGGTATGTTTTATGTGAGGCATGAAATTGTAAAACAGTTAAATGTAGCAATGAGTGTTATGTAAACTTTCTTAAAAAAATATATAGACAAGCAACATCTCTTCTGTGATGGAGAGACTGAATAGAGGTAATTTGGTTTGATGGATTAAGTTCAGGTCTCACTCCATTTGCAGGCCTGTCTCCATTCAGTGCCGAACACTGCATAATCGATCAGATGTGTGAAGGGAATTGTGCTGCACATTCATACGTGTCTAGGACCAAGGTCCACTCATATGTTCAAGTCCATTTAGAAACGATCTCGTTGATTTGTCAAGTAAGAGTTATACATTCATCAATATTCACGACTAATGTATTAGTCGTTACAATGTCTGGCCTTCGGTCTGGGTCGCATGTTAAGGTTTGAAAGTTTCAATAAGGGGATTTATGGACTCTTTCATGGCGTTTCTAAACTTGCCGCATGAGTACATATTTATCTCTTTTAATTTGTATATAGTCTTTATATGTTAAATTAAATTATATATATATATATATATATATATATATATATATATATATATATATATATATATATATATATATATATATATATATATATATATATATATATATATATATATATATATATATATATATATATATATATTATTAAATATGACCGAAAAAGTAAGATTAATAATTCTAACACGAATTTTCTCAATCTTTCGTACATTTCTTTTCACTGTTGGAGGTATTTCAAAAATCAATTCTCCAAAATTCATTTTTATTTCTAGTCTGACGCGACACTTGAGCGCGTTTCGTAAAACTTATTACATTTTCAAAGACTTTACACATACACAACTGAATAGAACTTACATATCTCCGATTTGTTTATATCTACATTTGAGTGAGGTGGATGGGGTGAGGTGGTATTTAATAGGGTATTAATTTCATCAAAACAAGACAGAACACGAAACAATGGGTATTGAAATGGAAGTGATTGTAGAAAGCCTATTGGTCCATATTTCTCGATGCTTCTATATTGGAGCGGAGCCTTGAGGTGGGTAGAATATAGTTGTGCATTAATTGGCTGTTGATTGCTGGTGTTGACTTCTTAATGTGCAGTGCCTCGCAAACGTCAAGCCGTCTGCTATCGCTGTATCTATCGATGATTTCTGTGTTGTTTACTAGGATTTCTCTGGCGATGGTTTGGTTGTGGGAAGAGATTATATGTTCGTTAATGGAGCCCTGTTGCTTATGCATCGTTAAACGCCTAGAAAGAGATGTTGTTGTCTTGCCTATATACTGATTTTTTTGGAGCTTACAATCCCCAAGTGGGCATTTGAAGGCATAGACGACGTTGGTCTCTTTTAAAGCGTTCTGCTTTGTGTCTGGAGAGTTTCTCATGAGTAGGCTGGCCGTTGTTCTGGTTTTATAGTAAATCGTGAGTTGTATCCTCTGATTTTTGTCTGTAGGGATAACGTTTCTATTAACAATATCTTTCAGGACCCTTTCCTCCGTTTTATGAGCTGTGGAAAACAAGTTCCTGTAAAAAAGGTAAATGGGGGGTATAGGTGTTGTGTTATTTGTCTCTTCAGAGGTTGCATGGCGTTTCACTTTCCTTCTTATGATGTCTTCGACGAAACCATTGGAGAAGCCGTTGTTGACTAGGACCTGCCTTACCCTACAGAGTTCTTCATCGACTTACTTCCATTCTGAGCTGTGGCTGAGAGCACGGTCGACATATGCGTTAACAACACTCCTCTTGTACCTGTCTGGGCAATCGCTGTTGGCATTTAGGCACATTCCTATGTTCGTTTCCTTAGTGTAGACTGCAGTGTGGAAACCTCCGCTCTTTTCCATGACTGTTACATCTAGAAAGGGCAGCTTCCCATCCTTTTCCATCTCGTATGTGAAACGCAGCACGGAACTCTGCTCAAATGCCTCCTTCAGCTCCTCTGCTCAAATGCCTCCTAAATGCCAACAGCGACTGCACAGACAGGTACAAGAGGAGTGTTGTTAACGCATATGTCGACCGTGCTCTCAGCCACAGCTCAGAATGGAAGCAAGTCGACGAAGAACTCTGTAGGGTAAGGCAGGTCCTAGTCAACAACAGCTTCTCCAATGGTTTCGTCGAAGACATCATAAGAAGGAAAGTGAAACGCCATGCAACCTCTGAAGAGACAACTAACACAACACCTATACCCCCTATTAGACTATTTTACAGGAACTTCTTTTCCACAGCTCATAAAACGGAGGAAAGGGTCCTGAAAGATATTGTTAATAGAAACGTTATCCCTACAGACAAAAATCAGAGGATACAACTGACGATTTACTATAAAACCAGAAAAACGGCCAGCCTACTCATGAGAAACTCTCCAGACACAAAACAGAACGCTTTAAAAGAGACTAACGTCGTCTATGCCTTCAAATGCCCTCTTGGGGACTGTAAGCTCCAAAAAACCCAGTATATAGGCAAGACAACAACATCTCTTTCTAGGCGTTTAACGATGCATAAGCAACAGGGCTCCATTAAGGAACATATAATCTCTTCCCACAACCAAACCATCGCCAGAGAAATCCTAGTAAACAACACAGAAATCATCGATAGATACAGCGATAGCAGACGGCTTGACATTTGCGAGGCATTACACATCAAGAAGTCAACACCAGCAATCAACAGCCAATTAATGCACAACTATATTCTACCCACCTCAAGACTCCGCTCCAATATAGAAGCATCAAGAAATATGGACCAATAGGCTTTCTACAATCACTTCCATTTCAATACCCATTGTTTCGTGTTCTGTCTTATGTTGATGAAATTAATACCCTATTAAATACCACCTCACCCCATCCACCTCAAACAAATGTAGATATAAACAAATCGGAGATATGTAAGTTCTATTCAGTTGTGTATGTGTAAAGTCTTTGAAAATGTAATAAGTTTTACGAAACGCGCTCAAGTGTCGCGTCAGACTAGAAATAAAAATGAATTTTGGAGAATTGATTTTTGAATTACCTCCAACAGTGAAAAGAAATGTACGAAAGATTGAGAAAATTCGTGTTAGAATTATTAATCTTACTTTTTCGGTCATATTTAATAATATATGTCTACAGGAAAGACTGCTACCAAAATATACTAATATATATATATATATATATATATATATATATATATATATATATATATATATATATATATATATATATATATATATATATATATATATATTTATATATTTATATATGTGAACAAGCCTGAATGGTCCCCAGGACTATATGCAACTGAAAACTCACACCCCAGAAGTGACTCGAACCCATACTGCCAGGATCAACGCAACAGGTATCTACAGGATGCCTTAATCCACTTGACCATCATGACTGGACATAAGGAAGTGATAGCCGCAGCTATTTGAAGCACTTCCCCGCCGGCATTCGGATGGTAATCTTGGGCATAGCATTTTATCAAATCACCTCATTCTTTGGGGCACACGTGAGGAACACAAATCCGAACAAGCCTGAATGGTCCCCAGGACTATATGCGGCTGAAAACTCAAACCCCAGAAGTGTGAGTTTTCAGTCGCATATAGTCCTGGGGACCATTCAGGCTTGTTCCCATTTGTGTTGCACACGTATGAGGAACATAAATGTTTTGGGTGAGGTGACAAACACAAGACAGAACACGAAACAATGGGTATAAATTGGATAAGTGAACATATGAATGGAAGTAACTGCAGAAGGTTACTTCCTTAGTTACCAAGTGGGCATCTAAAGGCATAGACGACGTTGGTCTCCTTCAAAGCGTTTTGCTTGGTGTCTGGCGAGTTTTTCGTGAGTATAGTGATCGTTTTTTTTTGGTTTATTATAAATTATCAAGACAAAACAAACAAAAATCAGAAAATACAATTGATAATTTATTATAAAACAAAAAAAAACGGCAAATCTACTCATGAAAAACTCGCCAGACACCAACCAGAACCCTTTGAAGGAGACCAACGTCGTCTATGCCTTTAAATGCCCACTTGGGGACTGTAAGCCCCAAAGAACTCAGTATATAGAATAGACAACAACGTCTCTTTGTAGGCGACTAACAATGCATAAGCAACAGGGAGCCATCAAGGAACACATAATCTCTTCTTACGACCAGACCATCACCAGAGAAATCTTAACAAACAACACAGAAATCATCGACAGGTTCGGCGATAGCAGGCGGCTTGACATCAGCGAGGCACTACACACCAAAAAGTCAACACCAGCAATCAACCGCCAATTTATGCACAACTATATTCTACCTACTTCAAGACCTCCGAACCAATATGGAAGCAGCAAGAAGAAGTATGGGCCAATAGGCCTTCTGCAGTTACTTCCATTCATATGTTCACTTATCCAATTTATACCCATTGTTTCGTGTTCTGTCTTGTGTTTGTCACCTCACCCAAAACTGTTGTACCATATCACCTCATCCAATAGAGTATAAGTACGAATAATTTGTGTGAAAATTAAGTCTTTGAAAATGTAATACGAATTACGAAACGCGTTCAGGCGTCAGACAGTTAAAAAATTAATTTCGGAGAATTGCTATTTTTATTAACACCGACAGCGAAGAAAAACATAAGAAATATTGAGAAGATTCGTGTTAGAATATTAATCTTACTTTTTCGGTCATATTCCACAACATATGTATACAAGAAAGACTGCTACCAAAATATACTAATATATATATATATATATATATATATATATATATATATATATATATATATATATATATATATATATATATATATATATATATATATATATATATATATATATATATATATATATATATATATATGTCGTACCTAGTAGCCAGAATGCACTTCTCAGCCTACTATGCAAGGCCCGATGTGCCTAATAAGCCAAGTTTTCATAAAATTATTGTTTTTCGACTACCTAATCTGCCTAACCTAACTTTTTCGGCTACCTAACCTAACCTAACCTATAAAGATAGGTTAGGTTAGGTTAGGTAGGGTTGGTTAGGTTCGGTCATATATCTACGTTAATTTTAACTCCAATAAAAAAAAATTGACCTCATACTTAATGAAATGGGTAGCTTTATCATTTCATAAGAAAAAAATTAGAGAAAATATATTATTTCAGGAAAACTTGGCTTATTAGGCAAATCGGGCCTTGCATAGTAGGCTGAAAAGTGCATTCTGGCTACTAGGTACGACATATATATATATATATATATATATATATATATATATATATATATATATATATATATATATATATATATATATATATATATATATATATATATATATATATATTGGTGTATACTGGCAGCAGGTTTTCTTTCAAACATGTTTCATTGAATATGACCGCATATTCTGTATTTATTATTTTCTGGTTTAGGGCTTCTATCCCTCTAACTATTTTCTTAGCATTAGGGCTTAATTGAAATAGGAGTTCTCCAAAACTCATTTTCGTACTTTTAAGGTGAAGAAAAGAAGTGATTTACTATAGAGTGTATTACACTTATTTGTATAATTTGCACGACGTTTCGAACCTCCATGGTTCATTCTCAAGTGAACAGATCTTACAATACTAGTTGATTTTATACCCGCATTAGGTCAGGTGATAATACAATGAAGGTGAAAACATGGGGGGATACATAAGGGATAAACATAGGGGCTGCAGAAGGCTTATTGGCCCATACGAGGCATCTCCTATCTAAACACAAAGATTAATCCAGTGTAATTGGCCTGTTATGTTGGACATTGTCTTCTGTGTTGGCGTCGATATGTTCTTGTCTTGTCCTTACTCTCATGGTGGGTAGAGTTACTCTACCCACCATGAGAGGATAGAAGCCCTAAACCAGAAAATAATAAATACAGAATATGCGGTCATATTCAATGAAACATATATATATATATATATATATATATATATATATATATATATATATATATATATATATATATATATATATATATATATATATATATATATATATATATATATATATACATTATTAATAGTAGTAATGGTAATGTCTTTTCAGAGACATAATAACTTAGGATAAAAATCCACACTCGTGTATTTGTGAATTTTATGTAAGGAATTTAATCCAAGTGTTTCACACTCTCCTGAGTGCTTTATCAAGGTCTAAGTGTGTGACTAGAACGAGACTTGCACCTCAATGCCTAATGAGGCTGCGTTAGATGTTCAATGCTCCAAGTAGCACGGGCTATGGTGAGCCCGCATTGGACTTACTGGCACAGGAACAGAGATGTAACTTAGCTGCTATCGTGGGTCCAGTTCTCTTATCCTTCTTGACCTCCTGTAATCCTGCTATTTTGGAGACTGGAGTTGTTATTAATAATGTTCATCTGGATGGTAGCCCTCGTAATCTTGTCCATAACTCCCAAGGAATGTGGCTAGTGGGACACTTTCATTCATCTATTGATTGAGATGTAATTTTAATTCACTCAGAGTCATTTTCCTTGTAAAGTTATCCTCTGAAGTAAAGCTTTAGTTACCAGTGAAAGTATTCAGAGTATATATATTAGAACCCTTCCCACTACCCGTATAGTTCTAATATTATTTCTTGTATAGATTATTTCACATTTTTTAAAGTCAATATTGTGATCCTTTTCCCAACTATGGTTAGCTACAGCACTGTTACCAGCCATGATTCTACACGCTTTCTTATGTTCTTCAATTCTGATCTCCAGTTTACGCCCTGTTTCCCACACACAGACTTCATTACAATCTCTACAATGTAATACATAAACTCCTTCCGGATTATTATTATCTCTTACTCTATCACACACTCAGACCACACACTCACACTTTGGTAAAGCACTCAGGAGAGTGCGAAAGACTTGGTGTAAATTCCTTACATAAATTTCACAAATATATAAGCGTGGTTTTCATTCATTATTATTATTATTATTATTATTGTTATTATTATTAGTTCAGTGAGGTATCTTGAAAAATTTACTCCTTTCAAAATATAATTGTTAGCCTGTAACTGTGGTTTTCTTTGGTGAAAAAATTCGTTTTCTCTTTCTCGGAACGAGATGGGAAACTATTCAACTGCTGTTCCGTTTGATCGATGAAGACATTACTTATCCATTTCATGCTTTTCCAACTACCTCATAAGTATGTTATATTGTTAATTTTACCTGGAACTTTGTGTCCTATAATCATACAAGGAATACTTTTATTGTTAAATATCTTAAAGTATTAACTCATTAGCACATCACCAATAATTGTTGGTGGTGTGCATGATAGACTACAATAATTAATAATAATAATTCATTATATCGGGGGACAGGCAGCCTGAGTGTGTATATACGTTAGGCTTATATAGAATTACTGACCCCTCTCTCCAAGGTCGAATTACTGACCCCTCCCGAGGATGCAATCCCATAACAAGCAGACTAACTCCTGGGACCCCACTTACTGCTAGGTGAACAGGTGCTAGGTGATACGAAATGCGCCCAAACATTTCTGTCCCGCGCGGGATTCGAACCCGGAGCTCTAGATTGTGATTCAAGAACGAACCTGACTGTATCACCGGTACCCTAAAATTGTTTACCAGTTTCTCTGATCAATAATTCATGTCATATCCTCAGATCAATAATATTTTTAATATATATCAGCTCATCCAAATATTTTATTGAATATATGTTTAAATCTCGATAATAAAGGCGTATTACAGAAAGTCCGGATTTAAAGAGATCCGTATTATTTATAAAATTGTTAAACAGAAAAGAAAATTAATTGAACATCTAGACTATCGGTTCCATGGAATCAGTGATGGAGATGAAGTGGCTTTATAACTCGTGATGTTAATATTTCCCTAAAGGTTAATATGATGAAGTGTTACCACAACGTTTAAGGTTCGACAAAACAACGGTTTACCGCTACGTTCATGACACGATTTACAGATGGTTTCCTAAATGTTCCCGAAAGTTTGAAATGAAAAAATTTGGATTTGAAGCTTTTAATTTCAACGTTTCAGATCTATACAACACAAAGCTTTCATCCCGATCAAAGCTACATGGTCCAGTGTCTGGCACTAGAGCACGAACACCTATATATTATGTCAATGGTGACAGCACCTCACACCAGATAATAGAGAAGCGACGACGTTAAGGTCCAGGAACGACCGAAAGGTCATCACTCCTGCATTTTCTGACGTGTGGTTTGGTCATCACATCTTCAGCCTCGGTATGGTGACTTATCGTCCGTTATGTCCATGACCAACATCAACACAAACACTGGACGGGACCAACATCAACACAAACACTGGACGGGACTAACATCAACACAAACACAGGACGGGACCAACATCAACACAAACACAGGACAGGACCAACATCAGCACATACACTGGACGGGACCAACACAAACACTGGACGGGACCAACATCAACACAAACACTGGACGGGACCAACATCAACACAAACACTGGACGGGACCAACATCAACACAAACACTGGACGGGACCAACATCAACACAAACACAGGACGGGACCAACATCAACACAAACACATGACAGGACCAACATCAACACAAACACTGGACGGGACCAACATCAACACAAACACAGGACGGGACCAACATCAGCACAAACACTGGACGGGACTAACATCAACACAAACACAGGACGGGACCAACATCAACACAAACACTGGACGGGACCAACATCAACACAAACACAGGACGGGACCAACATCAACACAAACACTGGACGGGACCAACATCAACACAAACACTGGACGGGACCAACATCAACACAAACACAGGACGGGACTAACATCAACACAAACACTGGACGGGACCAACATCAACACAAACACAGGATGGGACCAACATCAACACAAACACTGGACGGGACCATCATCAGCACAAACACAGGACGGGACCAACATCAACACAAACACAGGACGGGACCAACATCAACACAAACACAGGACGGGACCAACATCAACACAAACACAGGACGGGACCAACATCAACACAAACACAGGACGTGACCAACATCAACACAAACACTGGACGGGACCAACATCAACACAAACACAGGATGGGACCAACATCAACACAAACACAGGACGGGACCAACATCAACACAAACACAGGACGGGACCAACATCAACACAAACACAGGACGTGACCAACATCAACACAAACACTGGACGGGACCAACATCAACACAAACACAGGATGGGACCAACATCAACACAAACACTGGACGGGACCAACATCAACACAAACACTGGACGGGACCAACATCAACACAAACACAGGACGGGACCAACATCAACACAAACACAGGACGGGACCAACATCAACACAAACACTGCACGGGACCAACATCAACACAAACACTGGACGGGACCAACATCAACACAAACACTGGACGGGACCAACATCAACACAAACACTGGACGGGACCAACATTAACACCCACACATTTACCGCCGGGGAAGAGAACGTCAACACCATTACTCTTTGAGTGCAAATAAACAGGATAAATTCGTCAATCGTCTTGTTTCTCATGAAGCGGGATGGAAGCGGTCTATTGAAGCAGAGGATTCTTTCAAGAAGCGTCATTCCTTACTCCATCGTCCGTCTTGTGAGATAAAAATATCAGGAGGAGGAGAAGGAGAGATGAAGGAAGAGAGGAAGAATATGAGGAGACGTCAAGCGATTGGAAGAAACGCTCCGCGTTTCTACGTCTCCCACTTCATTCTAATTATTTTCTTCCTATATACCGATGAGGTGTAATCAAGAGGTTAGACGTTCCTTCCGGCAAGAACGTGTAAGTCATCCGTTCACTGCAATGATCTCAGGAAGTCTTCCTGTCACACTTTCGTTGAAGCACACCATTCATAGATGACATACTGAACAATAAAGCCAGTTTCCATTGCCTCAACACAATTCTGTCATTTGAAGGGGCTTCATCTATCATTCTGGAAGAGGTATGAATAACAGTTGTTAAATGTAGGCTTCATGTTAAATAGGCATAAGTTAATGAACTATAAATATAGTATTCTTGGATATTCAGCAGACGAACCGAAATATTAAATATACCTGATAGGAAAAGTGAAGCAGCCTTGGATGAGTGCCTTTGCTTCCGACTTTTAGAGCAGTCTGCTAAAGCCCTCTCAGGAGGAGCTCCCAAGGAAGACGAGTGACAGCTTTAGAAACAGTCATATATTTTAATTAAGATGCAATGTGTACCTGGTTGATGGGGTTCTGGGAGTTCTTCTACTCCCCAAGCCCGGCCCGAGGCCAGGCTTGACTTGTGAGAGTTTGGTCCACTAGGCTGTTGCTTGGATCGACCCGCAGGGCCACATACCCACCACAGCCCACTTGGTCTGGCACTCCTTGGAGGAATAAATCTAGTTTCCTCTTGAAAATGTCCACGGTTGTTCCGGCAATATTTCTTATGCTTGCTGGGAGGGTGTTGAACAACCGGGGACCTCTGATGTTTATTCAGTGTTCTCTGATTGTGCCTATGGCACCCCTGCTCTTCACTGGTTCTATTCTGCATTTGCTTCCATATCGTTCACTCCAGTACGTTGATATTTTACTGTGTAGATTTGATACTTGGCCCTCCAGTATCTTCCAGGTGTATTTTATTTGATATCTCTCTCGTCTTCTTTCTAGTGAGTACATTTGGAGGGCTTTGAGACGATCCCAATAATTTAGGTGCTTTATCGCGTCTATGCGTGCCGTGTATGTTTTCTGTGTCCCCTCTATTTCAGCAATCTCTCCTGCTCTGAAGGGGGAAGTGAGTACTGAACAGTACTCAAGACGGGACAACACAAGTGACTTGAAGAGTACACCCATTGTGATGGGATCCCTGGATTTGAAAGTTCTCGTAATCCATACTATCATTTTTCTCGCTGTCGCAATATTTGCTTGGTTATGCTCCTTAAACGTTAGGTCGTCAGACATTATTCCCAAATCCTTCACATGCTGTTTTCCTACTATGGGTACATTTGATTGTACCCATAGTAGGAAAACATTTGTACATTTGTTTTGTACTCTGTATTATGTTTAAGGTCCTCCTTTTTACCGTACCTGAGTACCTGGAATTTATCACTGTTAAACATCATGTTATTTTCTGATGCCCAGTCGAAAACTTTATTAATATCAGCTTGAAGTTTTTCAATGTCTTGAGCCGAGATAATTTGCATACTGATTTTTGTGTCATCTGCAAAGTATGATACGAAGCTGTGACTTGTATTTTTGTCTATATCTGATATGAGAATAAGGAAAAGCAGCGGTGCAAGGACTGTACCCTGAGGTACAGAGCTTTTAACTGCACTTGGACTAGATTTTATATGGTTGACCGTTACTCGCTGAGTCCTGTTTGACAGAAAACTGAGTATCCAGCGTCCTACTTTACCGGTTATTCCCATTGACTTCATTTTGTGTGCTATCACGCCATGGTCACATTTATCGAAAGCCTTTGCAAAGTCCGTGTATATCACATCAGCATTCTGTTTTTCTTCTAATGCCTCAGTGACTTTGTCGTAGTGCTCAAGTAGCTGTGAGAGGCACGATCTTCCCACTCGAAATCCATGTTGGCCTGGGTTGTGAAGGTCATTGGTCTCCATGAAATTGGTGACCTGACCCCTAATCACTCTCTCAAATACTTTTATGATGTGCGATGTTAGTGCAACTGGTCTATAATTCTTTGCCAATGCTTTGCTCCGTCCCTTGTGTAGAGGCGCTATGTCTGCTACTTTAAGTGCATCTGGTATCTCCCCCGTGTCCAAGCTCTTCCTCCACACTATACTGAGTGCCTTTGCTACCGGCACTTTGCATTTCTTTATAAATATTGAATTCCATGAGACTTGACCTGGGGCCGAGTGCATGGGCATGTTTTCAATTTCTCTTTCAAAATTTAGTGCGCTCGTGTTGATATCAGTTATATTTACAGGGGTTTGAATATCCCGCATAAAGGAATTGTCTGGATCTTCCACTTTCATGTTGTTTATTGGAGTGCTAAACATGTCCTCATACTGCTTTTTTAGGATTTCACTAATTTCTTTGTCATCCTCCATGTATGAACCTTCACTTGTACGAATAGGTCCAATACTGGCAGCGGTTTTTGCTTTTGATTTCGCATATGTGAAGAAATATTTTGTATTTTTCTTTGTTTCCTGAATTGCTTTCTGTTCTAACTGTCTTTCTTCAGTTTAATATCAGTGTTTCAATTTCCGCTCGATTTCTTCAATCTCCCTATTTAAATTATTCCTTCTTTGACGGGAAATTCGTGTCTGCATAAGCAGTTCTGTTATTTTTTTCCTGCGATTATAGTGTTGTCTGCGTTCTCTTTCTACGTTGGATCTCTTTCTGGCTTTCCTCAAAGGAACATGTTTCAGACAGACTTCATACGCTTCCGAAGTCAGTTTTTCTATTCCTTCTGTAGGACTTGTATTACTTAGAACAGTTTCCCATGGAATGTTTGTAAGTTCCCTGTTTATTATCTATCAGTCTTTCCTTTTATTATTAAAATTGAATTTACTGAATAGCCCCTCTCGCTTTATCAACGTTTTAGGTCTATTCTGAGTATTGATGGTCGTTTGCACTTCAATGAGCTTGTGATCTGAGTATGATATCGTAATGTCTCTGATAATGTCTTCATTATTTGTAAAGACCAGATCTAGAATGCTTTCATTTCTCGTTGGCTCCGATATCTGCTGATTGAGTGAAAATTTGTCACAGAATCTAAGTAGTTCTGTAATCTGTGGTTGGTTAGGTCCTGATAGATTTCCTGGTATAATATTATTGTTTGCTATTCTCCACCTGAGACTAGGCAAGTTGAAATCACCTAGAAAGATAATATCAGGTATCGGGTTCTCCAAATTATCAAAGCTATTCTCAATTTTGTTTATCTGTTCTGTGAATTCCTCGGCCGTTGCATCTGGCGGTTTGTATATTAGAATAATCACTAAATTTATTTTCTCTATTCTTAATCCTAGTACCTCTACCACCTCATTTGTAACGTTTAGAAGCTCCGAGCATACAAGGTCTTCCCTAATATACAGACCCACTCCTCCATGTGACCTAATTTTCCTATCACACCTGTATAGGTTATATCCTGGAATCAGATCTCACTGTCTAAGAATTCCCCTACATGGGTTTCTGTGAAAGCTCCAAATACTGCATTTGACTCCGTGAGGAGGCCATTTATGAACTGTACTTTGTTGTTTGTTCTTGTTTTCAGTCCTTATATGTTGGCAAAGATGAATGAGGTTACTCTATTAGTGATAGTTTGACTAGGTGACTTTTTCGGCAAGCCTATTATGCGTGGACATAATGAGTTTGTTCTGACCAGTACTAATTGTTGTAGGGCAGTTGCATGTCGTAGTTGAAGTTCCCTTTCGGTGTGTAATTGTATCTGTAAATCTGGAGTGCAAGTGGATCTGGCTTCCAGTTCCATACACTCTCCATGCTCCTCCTTTTGAATTCTCTTTCGGTCCGGTATAAAAAATTAATAGAGTTTCCTCTAAATTCATTATCCTGCATGCCACTCTTTATGTAGCGTTCCGTGCCTTTCACGTGAAAGTATGGGCAGCTGAGGTCATAGCATTTTCTGTCCTCCAGTGAGGTTTGGCACATGTCAGAATGGAAAAACCTACATATTGATCCAAATCGACACTCACCTTTCCTAAGCATATTTAAAAAAAATTTGGGATGTTGGTAAGTGCATTTTAATCCTTTCTTATTACCAGCATATGTATGTCTGCATATGCCCTTTGCATAAAATTTGCATAAGTTTGTCCTTCTGTTCTGATTTGCTCTATCGGGAACCGTCGTAGTGTCTGTACCTATCGAGCTGTCTGTGCTGTCTGTTACACTTTCTAGTTTACTGTCATCTACATCCGGTCCTACTGAGTTAGAGTTTACAACTTCCTGAGTTTCAGCCTCAGTTTCATCTCTGACTATAGCCTCCGCCCCTGGTATATTAGAATTATTGTTGTTCCTTTCCCACTCCTTCTGGATGGCTGGTAGGCTTCCAATGAATGATGTTTTCCGTTCATGCGTCATGTTATCTAGAAGGTTTTTTAGGATATTCCAAGCTGGCAGGTCATTTTTACACACCCAGAGCAAGTGACCAGGTCTCAGTGCCGTAGTGTTACTCACTCCTGTACAAGCCGAATGAAATCTATTCTTACAGATGTAACATTCAATTCCCGTCGCCTTCGACTTTAAGGAGTTGTTACTGTGGCCACAAATTTGTTTATTTACTCCCATTTTGCCTTGTTTTGATGTATATATCTATATATTTATAATATTATATGTATACCGTATATTTGTAACAATATATATGTTTATTTGTTCTACTGTATGGTCAGTACTTATCGCACGGTCGAGGGTGAGGATTCCAGAGGCTGTACAGTTGACACGCTGTTGTCCCAGGCCGCGGCTGGAGGCCCTCAGTTGCCAGTTACTTGGGTTATAACACTGATATATTAATTCGCCTGTATTACAATAAGGGATTTTCTGCTTTATTTCCGACTTGCAATAATATTCACTTCTCTATTACTAATTTCTCGATCCACATTCCCCTATTACACTTGTTGGAAACCAATTTGCTAGTAAGCACACCCACACACACACACGGTGGGCACACGGGACGTGGGTCTATGGGGCGGGTTCTGGCACCACGAGGTGGACTCCACACAAAATTCACTTGTTATTTCCTTAAAACACAAACGTCGGATGGCAATCACTATGGTATATTGTTTAATAGGTTGAGATGCACTTTATGAGTTATCTGACTGTGTTTAGTTCCTGTATTACTGAAATATCCCGAGATATATATTGTTTTTCACAGAGCTCGTGCTCACGTTTGCTTCCCCTCCCTCACCAACTACGGACCGATCACAGTGTACACTGTAACACTGCAATACGGACATGCTTTAACACACACACACACACACATTCGGTGATATTCACACAGAAATCACAATAGCTTGATGCATCAAATGAACAAATCCACAAGGTCCGTGATGAGGGTTCGAACCTACGTCGAACCCTGTTGTCTCGGAGAGGCTGCAGGATCCGTGTGAGGGCAGTAGCACTCCCGGTGTCAACTATTTTTTACTATGTCGTGGCACAGTCGATTAGGTCGAGTCTGGGATTATCCCAGACGTTGGTTCGAACCCTCATCACGGCCTGTGTAGATTTGTTCATTCGGTGATATGTTAATCTTCTGAAGCGTTCAGAATTGGTGTTAAATTTGTCTTGTGCTAGTTTGGACTTAATATATACCATTGATACGAATACTTGGGGAGCGGGAATTCTTTTAAACACATCTGGTTAAAAATGACCATATTGTTAGCATTGTTGATCTCTCTATGTAAGCTTTCTACTCTGGTACTCACGGTGGGAGTGGAGACCTCGGTAGAAACGTCGTCATTATCCAGGGATGTGTGGTGAGCTCTGAGGCTGAATACAGGCAAGGAAGGAAAGTCATTATTCTGTATAAATAACGTGGGTCTTTTTTAAAGTATGGTTTCCAGAATTTGAAATTCTCTTTTGTCAGTAGTAGTTTCTAGGATTTATTTGATTATTTACTAGCATGTTCTTAATGAGTGTTGTGTTATGTTCACTATGCATATGGTTTCTAGGAACACCAGCTTGTAGTTGGCAGTTCAGTCTTCTCGAAAGTTTTGTGATGGCCATACCAATATAAGTAGATCGAAGGTGGCCACCTACATTGTGTCATGTAAATTGGTATACCACGTTTACTTTTTGAGAGGTTGTATTGTTCAATGAAACGTCGTTTGAAACGTAAATCAGGACGCATTCAAGACAATCTACAAAAAGTGTGTTAGAAGTATTTTGGAATATGCAGCAACGGCCTAAAATACATTTTGTGAAGCATTAAACGAACATCGAAAAAATGCAACTAGATTAGTGTTAGAGAGGTAAGCTATGAGGACAGGCTGAAGGAACGTGACCTCAGGACCTTGCAGGATAGAAGAAATAAAGGAGATATGCTCATAACATACAAGATACTGAGAGGAATAGACAAGATAGACAAGGACAGCCTCCTGAAGTTGAGAAAAAAGCGGGACAAGAGGGCACAAGTAGGAGCTGGAAACACAAATGAGTCGAGGAAATTTAAGGAAACACTGGTACCCTGTATAGTGGTGAAGAAGTGTAATGCCCTGAGAGAAGTTGTGGAAGCCACCTCTACCCACAGCTTAAAAGAACAAATTCGACAAAAATTTTAAACGTCAGAATAGTTAAGCTATAACACAACAGGTACAACAAGACTAATAGGCATAAATATTTAGACCTCACTTCCCAGAAGTCATTGATCGGTAAGTATAGATTGGTAAACACACACGAATACACACACACACACACACTGAGTGAATTGACCAACAAATGGCTGTTGAAGCTCAACCCGAGTAAATGCAAAGTAATGAAACTAGGCAGTGGAAACAGGAGGCCAGAAACAGGATACAGAATAGGAGATAAAGTACTTAATGAAATGGACAGAAAAAGGTCTAGGAGTTGATATCACACCAAACCTGTCTCCTGAAGCCCACATAAAAAGAATAACGTCTGCGGCATATGCGAGGCTGGCTAACATCAGAACAGCGTTCAGGAACCTGTGTAAGGAATCATTCAGAATCTTGTACAACATATATATATATATATTATATATATATATATATATATATATATATATATATATATATATATATATATATATATATATATATATATATATATATATATATATGTCGTACCTAGTAGCCAGAACGCACTTCTCAGCCTACTATGCAAGGCCCGATTTGCCTAATAAGCCAAGTTTTCATGAATTATTGTTTTTTCGACTACCTAACCTACCTAACCTAACCTAACCTAACTTTTTCTGCTACCTAACCTAACCTAACCTATAAAGATAGGTTAGGTTAGGTTAGGTAGGGTTGGTTAGGTTCGGTCATATATCTACGTTAATTTTAACTCCCTTAAAATAAAATTGACCTCATACATAATGAAATGGGTAGCTCTATCATTTCATAAGAAAAAAATTAGAGAAAATATATTAATTCAGGAAAACTTGGCTTATTAGGCAAATCGGGCCTTGCATAGTAGGCTGAGAAGTGCGTTCTGGCTACTAGGTACGACATATATATATATATATATATATATATATATATATATGTCGTACCTAGTAGCCAGAACGCACTTCTCAGCCTACTATGCAAGGCCTGATTTGCCTAATAAGCCAAGTTTTCTTGAATTAATATATTTTCTCTAATTTTTTTCTTATGAAATGATAAAGCTACCCATTTCATTATGTATGAGGTAATTTTTTTTTTATTGGAGTTAAAATTAACGTAGATATATGACCAAACCTAACCAACCCTACCTAACCTATCTTTATAGGTTAGGTTCGGTTTGGTAGCAGAAAAGGTTAAGTTAGGTTAGGTAGGTTAGGTGCCGAAAAAACATTAATTCATGAAAACTTGGCTTATTAGGCAAATCAGGCCTTGCACAGTAGGCTGAGAAGTGCGTTCTGTCTACTAGGTACGACATATATATATATATATATGTCGTACCTAGTAGCCAGAACTCACTTTTTGGCCTACTATTCAAGGCCCGATTTGCCTAATAAGCCAATTTTTCCTTAATTAATATATTTTTTCTAATTTTTTTCTTATGAAATGATAAAGCTACCTATTTCATTATGTATGAGGTCAATTTTATTTTATTGGAGTTAAAATTAACGTAGATATATGACCGAACCTAACCAACCCTACCTAACCTAACCTAACCTATCTTTATAGGTTAGGTTTGGTTAGGTAGCCGAAAAAGTTAGGTTAGGTCAGGTTAGGTAGGTTAGGTAGTCGAAAAACAATTAATTCATGAAAACTTGGCTTATTAGGCAAATCGGGCCTTGCATAGTAGGCTGAGAAGTGCGTTCTGGCTACTAGGTACGACATATATATATATATATATATATTATATATATATATATATATATATATATATATATATATATATATATATATATATATATATATATATATATATATATATATATATATTATTAAATATGACCGAAAAAGTAAGATTAATAATTCTAACACGAATTTTCTCAATCTTTCATACATTTCTTTTCACTGTTGGAGGTAATTCAAAAATCAATTCTCCAAAATTCATTTTTATTTCTAGTCTGATGCGACACTTGAGCGCGTTTCGTAAAACTTATTACATTTTCAAATCCTTTAGTTAACACATACACAACTGAATAGAACTTACACATCTCCGATTTTGTTTATATCTACATTTGAGTGACGTGGATGGGGTGAGGTGGTATTTAATAAGGTATTAATTTCATCAACACAAGCCAGAACATGAAACAATGGGTATTGAATAGAAGTGATTGCAGAAAGCCTATTGGTCCATATTTCTTGATGCTTCTATATTGGAGCGGAGTCTTGAGGTGGGTAGAATATAGTTGTGCATTAATTGGCTGTTGATTGCTGGTGATGACTTCTTGATGTGTAATGCCTCGCAAACGTCAGGCCGCCTGCTATCGCTGTATCTATCGATGATTTCTGTGTTGTTTACTAGGATTTCTCTGGCGATGGTTTGGTTGTGGGAAGAGATTATATGTTCCTTAATGGAGCCCTGTTGCTTATGCATCGTTAAACGCCTAGAAAGAGATGTTGTTGTCTTGCCTATATACTGGGTTTTTTGGAGCTTACAGTCCCCAAGAGCGCATTTGAAGGCATAGACGACGTTAGTCTCTTTTAAAGCGTTCTGTTTTGTGTCTGGAGAGTTTCTCATGAGTAGGCTGGCCGTTTTTCTGGTTTTATAGTAAATCGTCAGTTGTATCCTCTGATTTTTGTCTGTAGGGATAACGTTTCTATTAACAATATCTTTCAGGACCCTTTCCTCCGTTTTATGAGCTGTGGAAAAGAAATTCCTGTAAAATAGTCTAATAGGGGGTATAGGTGTTGTGTTGGTTGTCTCTTCAGAGGTTGCATGGCGTTTCACTTTCCTTATGATGTCTTCGATGAAACCATTGGAGAAGCCGTTGTTGACTAGGACCTGCCTTACCCTACAGAGTTCTTCGTCGACTTGCTTCCATTCTGAGCTGTGGCTGAGAGCACGGTCGACATATGCGTTAACAACACTCCTCTTGTACCTATCTGGGCAGTCGCTTTTGGCATTTAGGCACATTCCTATGTTCGTTTCCTTAGTGTAGACTGCAGTGTGGAAACCTCCGCTCTTTTCCATGACTGTTACATCTAGAAAGGGCAGCTTCCCATCCTTTTCCATCTCGTAAGTGAAACGCAGCACGGAACTCCGCTCAAATGTCTCCTTCAACTCCTGCAGATGTCTGACATCAGGTACCTGTGTAAAAATGTCGTCAACATACCTGCAGTATATGGCCGGTTTCATGTTCATGTCGACTAAGACTTTTTGCTCGATGGTACACATGTAGAAGATTGCAAACAGGACACCTAGGGGAGAACCCATGGCGACCCCATCTACTTGCTTATACATGTGCCCATCCGGGCTCAAGAAGGGTGCCTCTTTAGTACAAGCTTGGAGTAGTTTCCGTACCCGCTTTGAACAACACCTCGACATTCTGACAGACCGACATCACCTCAGCACTGAAACAAGGATTAATAAGAAACTAACAACGTTATATGGAGGACCTATGGCAATTCCACGACCAAGAGATGGCTTCCTGAACCTTGCAGGAATTAACCTCACTGAGGACCAAGTCACTCTCCTAAATCTGGGCATAAACTTGTCACGTTATGTCCAGACCGAGTGAGATGGCCCGGAAAGTGGAGTTGGAAATTCTGTTGGACGACATATTCGACCTCGAGAAACAAAAGAAGGTCACTACCAAAGATACCTTACAAGCAGAACTTATTGCGGAAGGAGGAAAGAATCGAGCAATTACAGAAGCACTATACTGTCCCCCGAGCTCAAAGCGGCAGCTAAAAGCTTTCGTGAGAACAAGGAGATAGTTGTAAGGAGAGGTGACAAGTCGCCAATATACGTCATTCTTAAAAAAGACGAATATCTGGCGAAAATGAACCTCATACGCTCTGACCAAACTAAATTCCAAAGGGTAACGAAGGATACTACAGCCGAATTGAAAGCAAAGGTCAACAGACTAATCGAAACTGTGAACGCCAAGAAATCAGGACTCCACCTGCCAAAGATTATTGGGGAATATAAACCTGGATATGCGTATGGAAATGTCAAGACACACAAGCCTGGAAACCCACTTCGGCCAATCATTAGCCAGATACCCACACCCACGTACAGACTAGGGAAGCGACTCAACGGCCTGCTGACTCCTTATGTCCCTTGCGCCTTCAGCCTGAAGTCGCCAAAGGAATTTGTTGACTTACTGCGGGGCACACGGGCCACAGGAATAAGAGCCTCGTTGGACGTGGAATCGCTGTTCACTAACGTACCAGTGGACGAGACAATCGGGATGATAGCCGACAGAGTGTATCGTGATCCAGCCTGTACTCCTCTTGACATACCAGAAAATATCCTAAGGAAACTACTCCAAGCTTGTACTAAAGAGGCACCCTTCTTGAGCCCGGATGGGCACATGTATAAGCAAGTAGATGGGGTCGCCATGGGTTCTCCCCTACGTGTCCTGTTTGCAAACTTCTACATGGGTACCATCGAGCAAAAAGTCTTAGTCGACATGAACATGAAACCGGCCATATACTGCAGGTATGTTGACGACATTTTTACACAGGTACCTGATGTCAGACATCTGCAGGAGTTGAAGGAGGCATTTGAGCGGAGTTCCGTGCTGCGTTTCACTTACGAGATGGAAAAGGATGGGAAGCTGCCCTTTTTAGATGTAACAGTCATGGAAAAGAGCGGAGGTTTCCACACTGCAGTCTACACTAAGGAAACGAACATAGGAATGTGCCTAAATGCCAAAAGCGACTGCCCAGATAGGTACAAGAGGAGTGTTGTTAACGCATATGTCGACCGTGCTCTCAGCCACAGCTCAGAATGGAAGCAAGTCGACGAAGAACTCTGTAGGGTAAGGCAGGTCCTAGTCAACAACGGCTTCTCCAATGGTTTCGTCGAAGACATCATAAGAAGGAAAGTGAAACGCCATGCAACCTCTGAAGAGACAACGAACACAACACCTATACCCCCTATTAGACTATTTTACAGGAATTTCTTTTCCACAGCTCATAAAACGGAGGAAAGGGTCCTGAAAGATATTGTTAATAGAAACGTTATCCCTACAGACAAAAATCAGAGGATACAACTGACGATTTACTATAAAACCAGAAAAACGGCCAGCCTACTCATGAGAAACTCTCCAGACACAAAACAGAACGCTTTAAAAGAGACTAACGTCGTCTATGCCTTCAAATGCCCTCTTGGGGACTGTAAGCTCCAAAAAACCCAGTATATAGGCAAGACAACAACATCTCTTTCTTGGCGTTTAACGATGCATAAGCAACAGGGCTCCATTAAGGAACATATAATCTCTTCCCACAACCAAACCATCGCCAGAGAAATCCTAGTAAACAACACAGAAATCATCGATAGATACAGCGATAGCAGACGGCTTGACGTTTGCGAGGCATTACACATCAAGAAGTCAACACCAGCAATCAACAGCCAATTAATGCACAACTATATTCTACCCACCTCAAGACTCCGCTCCAATATAGAAGCATCAAGAAATATGGACCAATAGGCTTTCTGCAATCACTTCTATTCAATACCCATTGTTTCATGTTCTGGCTTGTGTTGATGAAATTAATACCTTATTAAATACCACCTCACCCCATCCACGTAACTCAAATGTAGATATAAACAAAATCGGAGATGTGTAAGTTCTATTCAGTTGTGTATGTGTTAACTAAAATCTTTGAAAATGTAATAAGTTTTACGAAAAGCGTTCAAGTGTCGCGTCAGACTAGAAATAAAAATGAAATTTGGAGAATTGATTTTTGAATTACCTCCAACAGTGAAAAGAAATGTACGAGAGATTGAGAAAATTCGTGTTAGAAATATTAATCTTACTTTTTCGGTCATATTTAATAATATATGTCTACAGGAAAGACTGCTACCAAAATATACTAATATATATATATATATATATATATATATATATATATATGTCGTACCTAGTAGCCAGAACGCACTTCTCAGCCTACAATGCAAGGCCCGATTTGCCTAATAAGCCAAGTTTTCATGAATTAATTGTTTTTCGACTACCTAACCTACCTAACCTAACCTAACCTAACTTTTTCGGCTACCTAACCTAACCTAACCTATAAAGATAGGTTAGGTTAGGTTAGGTAGGGTTGGTTAGGTTCGGTCATATATCTACGTTAATTTTAACTCCAATAAAGAAAAATTGACCTCATACATAATGAAAAGGGTAGATTTATCATTTCATAAGAAAAAAATTAGAGAAAATATATTAATTCAGGAAAACTTGGCTTATTAGGCAAATCGGGCCATGAATAGTAGGCCAAAAAGTGCGTTCTGGCTACTAGGTACGACATATATATATATATATATATATATATATATATGTCGTACCTAGTAGCCAGAACTCACTTCTGAGCCTACTATGCAAGGCCCGATTTGCCTAATAAGCCAAGTTTTCATGAATTAATTGCTTTTCGACTACCTAACCTACCTAACCTAACCTAACCTAACTTTTTCGGCTACCTAACCTAACCTATAACCTAACCTAACCTATATATATATATATAAGGGATCCCTCCCTCTCTCTCTACCTATATGCCCCCCATCTGGTGGAGGGTATTGTTACGGCCCTCTCGGGACGCAACGGGGTTCTTACTCTGATGTAGTTAGAGGAAGATATATATCCGGCCCCAAGCCAGTAGAGGCTATCAAGGGATGCGATCCGTGACGCAAGTAACTTAAAGGGAGTAGGGAAAGAAAGGTAAGAACTTAATATAGTATAATTTTCACCATCACCATTTAAATATATAGAAATAAAACGTACACAAGGGGGAGGGGTATTAACACTTTACAAAGGGGATCAACACTGTAGTCTTCTGCTGGAGACTATGGATCCTTGAAGCTAGGTGCTGAGTCCGCGGTGCTTTCTTCGTGGCCTCAAGACGTGTCCTCCGAGAACGCCGAGTCTACCCTGGCCACAGGTCAGCCACAACACAGGTCCACTGGGGGCACCGTCGTGGAGGCCGTCAACCACACGTCCAGCAGGTCTGCTGGCAGGTACTGAGCCACCAAGGCTGGTACGGCCACTCCACGAACGATATAAGGGGTACGCCCTAGACAGGAGTCTCGTGTGATATCACCAATCACCCTCCTGTCCTCAATACCCCAGTGGATTATCGTCTCCAACCGTCAGTCCCGGGTAAATCCTTCCACTGCCACTCCACTGGCAGGCTTAACACACCACAGTGTTCTTCCGGGGGGACGACGTCACGACAGCTGCAGCAAACTTCACTGTATGGAGACTGGCTGCCTCGGGTAGACTGACTACACCTTCAACACAGTGGTCCCAGGTCGGCTCTGTAAGCAGACACGTCATTAATAACCGGGACACTAATACACCACACTCACAGGCTCAGATACAAACGCCCGACATATCCACTCCATAGATGGCGCTGTCTTCGGAGCACCACCTCACCAGAGGTCAGGAGCGGCGGTGTTGAGCGCTGAACCAGACTGGAAACTGGTCCTCGAGGCCAGTACACGCTGTCCTCACTAGGTGTCGTCGTTCGTTTGGCGGGGGTTTCGGGAGCTGACCCACAGATGGCGTAGTGGTTACTGCTCCTTGCTTGGATGCTGGATCCGGGTTCGTAACACCTCCCCACCAAAAAGAATTTGGTTTGGGGTTCTATAAAAAACACAAACCAAATTAGCGGGGCGACACAACTCCAAATGGACTTACTTATACTATGAACTGGAGTGATGAGGCTGTCTTGTCCACAGAACTTTTTTACTGAGAAACCCTGGCACAAAGGGAGCTTGAAAATGGAAGGCAATGATCTGCCTGACGTAATCTTCCACGTCTCCACTGCGATGTCAAGCAGGGGCGTCATCTCACATCTCTCGAGTACGGATTGGTTTCGACATGATCTGGGGTGACTCGACACTTTCCTATGTCGTGGCACCGATGATGGCTGACCACAGACGGCATTTCTGGTGCCGGTCCGATGGTCCTTCAGGGAGACAGGAACCTGGAATACAGGGGTCTGATAATTCAGAGTGATAGCGACAGTGGGTAAGTCAATACTTACGGCATACCCTACTAGGTCCACTCCTAGTCTCAACGGGGCTGTTTGTATGTCGCAGATGGCATTCACTCTGCCACCGTCAGGTCGACCAACGTTCCGCATAACGCTGTGTTGAGGCTCAGCAGTCACGCGGGGGGTGTCAACCTGTCGGAAACAGTCACTCACATTATCACATGTCGTACCTCCTGTATCATCTATTACCTCCCAGGTCCCTTCTTCAACTGCAACACTTGCAGTACAACTCTCCAATCCCTGGGACCTCTTCGCGATGTTCATGGGAGCCATCATTCGTCGGGTCGTCCACTGATCCTTACTGAGAACACAGAGAATACATAGGAGAATAAAACAAAATATCGCTAAGAAACATGAGGCCAATTGAGGGATAAGTTTCCTGAGCTTGTCATGTCCATAGCCGGCCACATCCACACGCCTGGCTTGGACCGAAGAGGGCACTAGACCTTTTGAACACACCGCACCTACCTCTGACGTCTGGGGAATCTCTGGCTGGTTCACTACATGCTGTAACTTGCCATACCGCAAGCACACATCCGCCTTCGCTCCAGACTCGTTGGTATCCGTGGGTGCCCGCACACAAGGCCTCTCTTCTTGCTCAGGTACCTCTGCCTTCTTAACTTCATGTTCCTCGTCGAGAGAATCAGGAGACACTGCTAGATCGTTCTCAATCTGTAGGCGAGAGGAC
Source organism: Procambarus clarkii (assembly GCF_040958095.1). Taxonomy (NCBI): domain Eukaryota; kingdom Metazoa; phylum Arthropoda; class Malacostraca; order Decapoda; family Cambaridae; genus Procambarus; species Procambarus clarkii. The sequence goes on from NC_091191.1 coordinate 30,904,731, forward strand.
AAATTAAACATAGTTACATCCGGGTCTGTCTTTACCTGGACATTACCATTGCCTGTTACCTCAGACCTTGATGTTCTGGCAGACTCGTCCGCTATCTTGGGATGATTGGTGCTCCAATCGGTCACCAGGTCGTTGGCTAGTACCACGTCAATCCCAGCCACAGGGAGGGTATCGACTACTGCCAACGCACATGTGCCGCTGAAATAAGGCGAGTCGAGATGTACTGGCACTAAGGGGGCGATATACTGCGTCCTAGGAAACCCGACTAGGACAACCTTTTGTCGCCCATCCACGCTTACTCCCTCGGGTAACGAGCTCTTCACGATCAGGGACTGGGCTGCTCCACTATCTCTGAGCACTACAATTGATCTACCAGTATGATCACTCGTTACATACCCGGTTGAAGTGTGAGGGGCCAACAAACTTGGTCCTTCCTGCGTCGTCGTCGACTGGCTTCCTGCTGGTGATGTTCCACAGCTGATCAACATCACCTCCCTTCGTGCGCTGCCACCTCTTCTGCCTCGGCACCTAGCAGCTATATGTCCCTTCTGCCCACAAGTCCAGCACACCATATTCCTCCTCGGGCTCCGGTGTTTCGGACTGCTAGGACTTGTTCTTCGAGGGCTACTTGGGGGCGTCTTCTTAGCGCTTTGTGGGACGGGTCTTTCTTCTTCGTCGTGAGGTCTGTCAAACCGGTGCTGGTAATTCCTCGGGACGTACTTAGCAGACGGCCTGTGAGTCAGGATATACTCTTCCGCCATGGTGGCTGCCGCACTCAAGGTCTCTACCTGCTGTTCCTCTAGGTACGTCTTCAGGTCTCCAGACAAACAATCCTTGAAGTCCTCGAGCAGAATCAGCTGCTCGAGGTCTTCCTTGGTCTCCACCTTCCGAGAGGCACACCATTCTTGAAAAAGTCGCTCCTTGATGGTGGCGAATTCGGTGAAAGTGTGCTCTGAGGTCTTCTTCAGGTTTCTGAACTTTTGCCTATATGCCTCAGGTACCAATTGGTACGCCATGAGCACCACTTTCTTCACCTTATCGTAATCGCCGGAGTCGTCAAGGGATAACGTAGAGTAGGCGATTTGGGCCTTCCCAGTCAAGACTGACTGTATCATGATGGCCCAATTCTCCCTTGGCCACTCCAAAGAGGCAGCGACTTTCTCGAAGGCTGCGAAGAACTTCGAAACTTCTCTCTCGTTGAATTTGGGGACCATTTTGATATTCCTTACCGGATCGAAACCGCTTACTCCAGTTTGTCTCTGTCCAGCGCCTAATCGTAATACTTCTAGTTCATGTTGTCTCTGTCTTTCTTCTCTCTCTCTTTCTCGTTCTTCTCTCTCTCTTTCTCGTTCTTCTCTCTCTCGTCTCTCTTCTCTTTCTCGGTCTTCTCTCTCTCTTTCGCGTTCTAATTCTAAACGCCTCATCGCCAATTCTTTATCTTGTCTTTCTCTTTCCATTTCTAATTTCTTCCACTCTATTTCTCGATTAATTTCCAAGGCACGCATTTTGACAGTTAGCAAGCTTATATTCAGCTCACCTGCATCACTGTCAACGTCGCTGCCCTTATCTTCCTTTTCCATGGAAGCTATCTCCTCACCTTCCCTTGTACTAGGAGTTTCGCCTTCCTGTTTCTCTTCTGCCTTCAGGTGCCGGTGAACCTTGGACAAGATCTCCACACGGGAATCACTGGCACGGATCTTGATCTCCAGGTAGGCGCTCACTAGTACAAGCTCTGGCAAGACAGTCCACTCTATTCAGAAAAGCCTGAACATCGTCCAGATCATCGATGGTAGCCTTTTCTGCCATTGTCACAGATGGAACACTCACCTAGCACTTAACACACCGAGCACTGTTCTACGCCAATACTGCACTTTATCGCACCAAACACTGCACTTGCCAATATTGCACGTAATCACTTCGGGCTCCACACTACCCAATATTGCACTGAGTCCAAGCGAACACTTCGCTCTACAATATTGCACTGAATCACTGAGCACCGCACTAGTCAATATTGCACTTAATCGCTTAATCACAGCGAGCACCGCACTGCACAATATCGCACTTAGTCACTGAGCACCGCACAGGACGTATAACGTCACAATCGTCACACAGGGGGAATTATATACAGGGATTACGCCACTTCACCACCCCTGTCAAACATACTTAACAAGGGGACGGATCCCGCTGGGGATGCCAATTATGTTACGGCCCTCTCGGGACGCAACGGGGTTCTTACTCTGATGTAGTTAGAGGAAGATATATATCCGGCCCCAAGCCAGTAGAGGCTATCAAGGGATGCGATCCGTGACGCAAGTAACTTAAAGGGAGTAGGGAAAGAAAGGTAAGAACTTAATATAGTATAATTTTCACCATCACCATTTAAATATATAGAAATAAAACGTACACAAGGGGGAGGGGTATTAACACTTTACAAAGGGGATCAACACTGTAGTCTTCTGCTGGAGACTATGGATCCTTGAAGCTAGGTGCTGAGTCCGCGGTGCTTTCTTCGTGGCCTCAAGACGTGTCCTCCGAGAACGCCGAGTCTACCCTGGCCACAGGTCAGCCACAACACAGGTCCACTGGGGGCACCGTCGTGGAGGCCGTCAACCACACGTCCAGCAGGTCTGCTGGCAGGTACTGAGCCACCAAGACTGGTACGGCCACTCCACGAACGATATAAGGGGTACGCCCTAGACAGGAGTCTCGTGTGATATCACCAATCACCCTCCTGTCCTCAATACCCCAGTGGATTATCGTCTCCAACCGTCAGTCCCGGGTAAATCCTTCCACTGCCACTCCACTGGCAGGCTTAACACACCACAGTGTTCTTCCGGGGGGACGACGTCACGACAGCTGCAGCAAACTTCACTGTATGGAGACTGGCTGCCTCGGGTAGACTGACTACACCTTCAACACAGTGGTCCCAGGTCGGCTCTGTAAGCAGACACGTCATTAATAACCGGGACACTAATACACCACACTCACAGGCTCAGATACAAACGCCCGACATATCCACTCCATAGATGGCGCTGTCTTCGGAGCACCACCTCACCAGAGGTCAGGAGCGGCGGTGTTGAGCGCTGAACCAGACTGGAAACTGGTCCTCGAGGCCAGTACACGCTGTCCTCACTAGGTGTCGTCGTTCGTTTGGCGGGGGTTTCGGGAGCTGACCCACAGATGGCGTAGTGGTTACTGCTCCTTGCTTGGATGCTGGATCCGGGTTCGTAACAGGTATATATAGACTAGAAGGATACATGTGATGTGAACAACAATCTGTGTAACATAAGAAAAAGAGGAAGCTGCGCAAGTCCCATTAACATTTCTTGTGAGTTCCTGACAGCAACAATGCTTTTGATATAATTGTGTATTAACGATCTTACTTAAATCGTTTTTAAATTAGTCAATTAAAAAAAATGATCTAAATTGTACAAACCATTGCTAATACATAGTGTATGGCTGAATTCAAAGAGATTCATATCCTTTACCTGATTCCCTCAATAGTTTATCAAGTATCCAACCACGCAACACTCCTTTTCCAACAGCAGTTGTTGTTTTAAATTCAGCTACATAGAACGGCATGACCATGTAGCACGGGCTATAGTGGGACCGCCGCGTGAGACCGCCGGCCATGTGGTGTGTGCCCTCTCCACAGGGGAGGAACTGTGCGTCGACACAATCAATAAACAGGACAAAACACAAAGCCATTACGACGTCAAAACCTAAATAATTAGGAGCAAAAAAGCTGCCAAAAAGAAAGACCCCCAAAATTATGCGACATTCATAATTTGTCTTACCGTGGAAAATGGCGGACTTGAGTCGCACTTCACAAAAGAACAAATAAACCGTAATAAGATTGTCATCCAAAACTATGACAAAAAAACAAAAACAAAAAATGTAGTGAACAACCAATAAAGCGGTGACGGAACGTCACCTTTATGATGCGGTGACGGAAGGGGGGAGGGGGCCTGAAAGGGGGCCTGACAGCTGAATGGACAGCGCTTCGGATTCGTAGTCCTGAGGTTCCGGGTTCGATCCCCTGTGGAGGCAGAAACAAGTAGGCAGAGTTTCTCTCACGTGACAGCTGACTAACTCCCAGGTACCTATTTTCTGCTAGGTAACAGGGGCATAGGGTGAAGGAAACTCTGCCCAATCTTTCTCACCGGCTCCCGGGATCGAACCCGGGACCACAAGATTACATGTCAGGGTGCTGTCCGCTCGGCCGGCCGGACCCATATAGACCGGCCCCACAGGCCAGTCTGTGTGTGTGTGTGTACTTAACTAATTGTGCTTGCGGGGTTGAGCTCTGGCTCTTTGGTCCCGCCTCTCAACTGTCAATCAACTGGTGTACAGGTTCCTGAGCCTACTAGGCTCTATCATATCTACACTTGAAGCTGTGTATGGAGTCCGCCTCCACCACATCACTTCCTAATGCATTCCATTTGTCAACTACTCTGACTCTGAAAACATTCTCTCTAACGTCTCTATGGCTCATTTGGGAACTCAATATCGCCCTGTGTCCCCTAGTGCGTGTGCCCTTTGTGGTAAATTGTCTGTTTTTATCTATCCTATCAATTCCTTTGAGAATCTTGTATGTGGTGATCATGTCCCCTCTAACTGTCCCCACGATCTTCTCCATCACTTTGCATGATATACTAGTTTAGGACACTGGCCTGTAGTTCAGTGCCTCTTGTCTGTCACCCTCTGTGTATATTCTGACTACATTAGTCGTCTTCCATATTTCTGGCAGGTCTCCTGTTTCCAGTAACCTACTACACACTATGGAGAATGGCAAGCACGGTGCTACTGCACACTCTTTCAATACCCATGGTGAGATTCCGTCCGGGCCACCAACCTTTCTCACGTCCAAATCCAACAGATGCCTCTTGACCTCATCTCTTGTAATTTCGAACCCTTTCAAGGCCGCCTGGTTTACTGCCACCTCTCCTAGTGCAATGACCTCTCATTGTTCTATTGTGACGACCTGGAACCTCTTGTTGAGTTCTTCACACACCTCTTTGTCTTTCTCTGTGTACCTGTCGTCACCCGTTCTAAGTTTCATCACCTGTTTCTTCACTGTTGTTTTCCTCCTGATGTGACGGTGTAATAGCTTTGGTTCGGTCTTGGCTTTATTAGTTATATAATTTTCATACCTTTTCTCTGCTCCTCTTCTCACACTTACATACTCGTACCTGGTTCTCTGGTATCTCTCTCTACTGTCTGGTGTTCTGTTATTTCAGAAGTTCCTCGACTCCCTTTTGTTCAGTTCCTTTGCATTCATACATGCCCTATTAAACCAAGGATTCTTCTTTTGCTTCTCGGTTTTTCCTATCGGTCCGGGATAAACTTGTTTACTGCCTCCTGACACTTTTGGTGACATAGTCCAATATGTCTGGTGCGGACTTAGTTGTGAGTTCTGTCCCCCATGGTAAATCCCCTAGGAATTTTCTCATTTCCTCACAATTTCCCTTTCGATACGCCAGCCCTTTATTTCCCAGTTCTTTTTTGGGGAGATAATTCCTAGCTCTACCAGGTACTCAACGATCAATACACTGTGATCACTCATTCACAATGGGGCCTCCAACTTAACTTTCCTTATATCCGACTCATTTAGGGTAAATATCAGATCAAGCATAGCTGGTTCATCCTCTCCTCTCATTGTTGTCGGTCCCTTGATGTATTGGCTTAGAAAGTTTCTTGTTGCTACGTCCAGCAGTTTAGCTCTCCATGTGTCCGGTCCTCCATCTGGGTCTCTGTTCTGCCAATCTATCTTCCTATGGATGAAGTCTCCCGTGATTAGTAGTCTGGATCCATTCCTACTAGCTACAGAAGCTGCTCTCTCTATTATATTGATGGTGGCCATGTTGTTTCTATCATGTTCCTGTCTGGGTCTTCTGTCGTTTGGTTGGGGGTTATATATGACAACTAATATAATTTTTTGTCCTCCAATTGCTATGGTATATCTTGAGGTTATCTTGAGATGATGTCGGGGCTTTAGTGTCCCTGCGGCGCGGTCCTCGACCAGGCCTCCACCCCCAGGAAGCAGCCCGTGACAGCTGACTAACACCCAGGTACCTATTTTACTGCTGGGTAACAGGGACATAGGGTGTAAGAAACTCTGCCCATTGTTTCTCGCCGGCGCCCGGGATCGAACCCGGGACCACAGGATCACAAGTCCAGCGTGCTGTCCGCTCGGCCGACCGGCTCCCTTGGTACTTTGGTACCCTGGTACCTGTTATGTAGTCTCTGAAATCTTCACAGCCCTGATCAACCATCTCTTCAAAACTCAAGGGGGAGTTTTGTGTGTGTGTGTGTAATTGTGTGTTTATATATATAAATATGAGTGATTAGTTTTGTGTTTGTGTTTACTAACCAAGTGTTTTCGAAAGTGGGTACATCAATGTCAGTTAGAGAAAATATATGTCTATTCATATATGGGTTGAAGGATAGAGGCATTTAGCTAGACTCACCGAACTTTGCAGGATAACTGACAGCTGGGGCAGGATGATCATGGGTTGGTGATAAAATGGCCAATAACACTAATTTGCAATCTGGCTAAACACTACACTCCATCCTAACTAAAATTCATTAATCATGTAGTTTTCTTAATTAATTTTTGTCATACCTAGTTCATGTATTGATGAAAACAATGTGTACTGAAGATAGGTATAGTGAGCAAGGGACACTGGCGAGAAGCAGAAAAGGTGATGAAGAGTAAGGAAGGTGGTGAAGCTTATTAAAAACTGTGAAAGGTAGAGAAGATGGTGTAGGGAGGGAATGATGTGAGGGATTTTAGACGGTGGTTAAGGGAAGAAGAGGTGGTGAAAAGTATGAAAGATGACGAAGGTGGTAATGGGGCAGGGAAGGTGGTGAAGGGCAGGGAAGGTGGTGAAAGGCAGGGAAGGTGGAGTAGGGCAGAGAGGGTGGTGAAGGGCAGGGAGAGTGGTGAAGGGCAGGGAAGGTGGTGAAGGGCAGGGAAGTTGGTGAGGGGCAGGGAAGGAGGTGAAGGGAGCAGGGAAGGTGGTGAAGGACAGGGAAGGTGGTGAAGGGTAGGGAAGGTGGTGAAGCATAGGGTAGGTGGTGAGGGGGCAGGAAAGGTGGTGAGGGGGCAGGGAAGGTGGTTAAGGGCAGGGGAGGTAGTGAAGGACAGGCAAAGTGGTGAAGGGCAGGGGAGGTGGTGAAGGGCAGGGGAGGTGGTGAAGGGCAAGGGAGCTGGTGAAGGGCAGTGAAAATGGTGAGGAGCTTAACTTGATTTCAACGTCCTTTGATTCCGTTGTCTTCCCTTAGCGACTTTGTGCCTTCGTGGTTATTTTCAAAATTGTTAAGGTTTTACTAGAGAATAAGAAACACCGAAGTCTGAATTTTCTTCTGGCCTCGCCTGGAAGCAAGCAAACTTCACGATGCTCTCTCTATCTTTCTCTTTCTATCCTTTCTCATTCTTTCTCTCTGTTTACTCTCTCTCTCTCTTTCTCTCTCTTCCACTCTAAGGGTGCATCTCCTCTGCTCATCTCTCACAATCAGTGGCACAGTAATTATCAGCATTCGTGAAGGTTCCCGGGTCTCATAACCAGATTTTCATAATACAGTTCATTTCCAAGCCAGTTTCTGGCTGACTCTTGCAGGAGGAAGGAAGAGAGGGAGGGGGCGATTAGGCCGGCATGCATCAGACAAGCAGGCAAGCAAGCAGGTAGACCTGCAGGCAGCGCAAGAAAGCAGGCAAAGTTCAAACATAAATATCCCCCTGCCATGTATACAGAGCGCAACAAAATTACGTCGTCATAGAGGAAAAATTATTAGGGAATTAAACGTTACAATAATTTTTAACATATTCTCTGTTCTATTGCAGATATATATATATGTCCTATCAATAAGGTCAGTTGTTTGTGCCTCTACAACTCCTACTCATTCCATTTTAAGCAGTCAATTATTTACAAAAACTGGAAAATCGGTTGTGAAATGGTACGCAGAATGCGGATCGATATGTATTTGAACGCAGAAGTTCATTATAAACATTTGATAGAGTACAAAGAAAATTCGAAAATGTAGTTTTGCTTAATCATGTTATATGTTATGCTTATGTATACATATTTATATATGCACTAACTTGCCAAATCTCGGAAGTGAAGTTATAGAACTTTAGAACACTTTCCCACCAGGAGACTCGAAACCTAGCCATCACAGATGCTTCACAGCAACTGGCATAGCTGGTACACCATTAACCCTCTACACCAACCCAGACCCTTAAAAGTGATGGAAATTTCGGGGTATTTTACCCCCCCCCCCAAATATCACCACCTCCCAAGGGCACCAGAGCTAGTACTCACCTAATTGTGCTTGCGGGGGTGGAGCTTTGGCTCTTTGGTCCCGCCTCTCATCCGTCAGTTAACTGATGTACAGATTCCTGAGCCTACTGGCCTCTATCATATCTTCATTTAAAACTATGTATGGAGTCAGCCTCCACCACATCATTGCCTAATGCATTCCACCTGTTAACTACTCTGACACTGAAAAAAATCTTTCTAACGTCCCTGTGGCACATTTGGGTACTCAGTTTCCACCTGTGTCCACTTGTTCGCATACCACTAGTGTTGAATAGTTTATTCTTGTCTACAAGCGTTAGACGCTTGTATCATCGTCAGAAATACAAGCGGATCTTTAGCATAGGATCGATATCCATTTAAATGAGTTTGGCATTTGAGTCTTTCATTTTGGTCATACAAAGAAGATTTATTTAAATTGAATTTACAGAACATTGTACGCTGTTCGTCGCGGTTAGCGATAAGTTCTACAAACAAATAATAATATTTTCCCGTTTTCCTGTCAGTTACCATAACTCGCATTATAAATTGCAATTGTGATGCCACGGGATACCCTTTTTTATTCGTTCCCATCCAAAATTTTATCGAATAAAGAGTTACTGGCGTTATTGATACACTGTATGTTTTATGCACACGATGTACCATTGGTGGTGGTACATTGCAATGTAATTCCAGAGTAATATCAAGTCTATCGGCATAATATAGATATATCATTCTTGTTAGTTCATCGTCGTATTTAATCGAAGATATAAAAGTTCTCCATGGTCTTCTTAATCTGGCTAGTTGTGCCATGGTTATGTCATCGTAGACAGACATTATTTCTTATAAATATAAATTATTATTTAATTTTTATATCAATGTTTATGCTCGAGATATTTTTATTATTTTTGTATAGCATCAAAGACACAGTAATAAGTTCTTAACCACATTTAACATAAAGTAGGTCAATATTGTAGTACACATTGTAATAATGTAATTGTCGTTCAATGTAAAATTTAAATCACAAACTCATTGCGTTCTTTGTCTTATATACTACTATTACCTTGCTCTTGTCATTTTTTTTTTGACATGCTGATGATGAAGATAAATGTTTTGTTGTGTTAAATTAAACAGTGACTTTAGTTTCCCTTTCCTTCGTTTGAATGAGAGAGGTCTATGAAGAATATGTTTCAGAAAAATGAATATTCTTTCACCACCATTTAAACATTTAATTAATTTGTACGGCAAACATAAAATAAATTACACTTTGGAATACTCCCTCTCCTTTCAAAAAAGGGAATGAACTATTCATTATTCATTAATTATATATTATGTAATATTTTCATCTTCTTAATAACGAAAATCCCACTGACGATGTGGTAAATCGGGCCTTGCATACTAGCTAGAACGCAGTACTCTGCCTACTATGCGAGACCTGATTTGTCTAATAAACAAAGCTTAATTAAGTTCGACAAACAAATAATAAATATTTTCCTGTCATCACAAATCCAACTTAGATCCTATAACATATATGAATTAGGTGACAAACAACTCTTGCCCCCATACCTCATCAATCAATCAGCACAAATCCAACTTAGTACCAAATTACATACACTGTTATTTACCCAGCAAATACTCCAATTTAGTAACAATGACAGGTTTGAATAGAACACTAAAAAAATTTGAAAATCTACACCTATACTTTTCAATGGTGAAAAGACTTTTAATCTTTTCAGTATGCTTTAAAACCTTTTCATCTTTAAAGGATGGGATTATTTTGAATATTTTGGATAGCTCGACTTCTGGGAGAATATATATTATTCTTTTAAATATCTCCTTGAGATCAGTTAGTCCAAAATGTCCTCTCAGATCCACAAAATCACATTCTGAATCCTTGCCTTCAAATTGAATTTCAAGGCAGGATGTATTTAAATTACGTTCTATCTCAATGTTAATATCCCAGTCTAATAGTCCATCTTCATGTGGATTAAATGGATCGAATGTGATAAATAAGGTGCATATATGAGAACATGGTTTGCTCCTTAAGATCCTTCCTTTCTTTTCTTCAGTATTAAAACCAACCATCCATCTATAGGGGTTCATATGTGGGCCACAATTTTTGTTACCAAGTTGTCCATACCTCTGGGCATCCTCTCTTTTTATTTTCTGGGGTAGAAGATATTTATCATTCTTCGATCGACGTGAACGACGACAGCGATGTTGAGAGACTTCTTTCATCTACGAAAAAACAAAATCAGTTAAATCGTTATCCTAAATATTTATAAAATTAATTAACAAAAACGTCTGATACAGAACCAAAGCCTAGAATTATTAAAACAATCCTTTCTAAAGAATTAAATAGTGATACAAAAAATTAAACAAAAAGTTTTTAAAATATACCTTATGTTTCAAAATGAACCAAATAAAGACTCAAACAATAAACAATGACAAAATTAAATAAAAAATAAAATAAAAAAAAAAACATACTTTATGTTTCAAGTGAGCAACTCTTCAGTTGTAAAGATGGATAAGCTTTATAGTCAGTCAAAGGCTTGTTGTGTAGTGCTGGTTAAGCTGTAACAGTCATCTGTTTATATACTCTGGACAAGTTTTGTTATCATCTGACGTTACCACATCCTTTAAAATATGATGTCACCTCTCTCTCTCTCTCTCTCTCTCTCTCCCAAATATTTAAACCCTTTCCGCTCAGCTATATATATCCCAAGCACCCCTCGACTTTAGCCACCATCACCATCATCACCACTGGTTATCAACACCCCAACTACTAAATCATCAACATTGTCCAGTAATGTTTAAAATCAACACTTTGATTTTTGCTATGTTCAGATAATTTACAGTTCTTTTACCACCTATTTTAAACAATATTTTTTTCTTCCTCGGCTTTGATACCTTTTGATAATTACTTACTTGATCTGGAGATTTTTCATCCTATGAGTCCACTCCACTTTTGGACGATTTTTCAGATGAATTTTCAGATGAATCATTGTCACTGTTGGACCTTGTTATTTCTGCTGATCTAATCGATTTTCTATGTTCTCTTAGAGGGTGGGTTAGATCATTAGTTGATGAGGTGATTGTTACAGAGTTCAGCTGGAGTAATTGGGGGACTTTGGATTGGTGAACAAGATAATGGGAGGGGGGGATTGGATGTCTCAAGAGCATGTAAAGTTGGGTTGTTGATAGGAAACCAGTTTGGGTCAATTATGTTCAGAGTGTCCGGTGTTATATTTATTGGGCGAAGGTTGTTATCGACCCTGAGGCTGTTCCAAATATTTAGTAGGCGAATAGGATCTATGTTGCTACAACCAGACATAGTTCTGGAATATTCCATCAAGCAATCGGCTACAGGATGAAGATGGGGTTGTTGGTTCATAATTGACTAATGACTCTAATGGGCAAATCCTATACTGCACTTTTTGGTTGTGACTACTGTACTTAGTTAGTTCTAGAATGTGGACCGCCAAGTTGTCGGAGTCTCTTTATATAACGTCCTTTCCAAGGTTATCCTTGCCAGGTTTCCCCTGTCTCCCTAATACCAGATTAGTTTTTGACTAAAGCTCTTCCTTCTTTACAACTTTTAGTTTGTTTTTCTAATTCAAGGCTCAAAAGTGATTATCTATTTGAATTATTCATTATTAAATGTTTAGTTTTGTCATCATTCATTATTAAAGGTTTAGTTTTGTCATCAAGATGTTATGATTGGAAAGTTGTAACGGAATAAAAATCTGGAGAAGATTGAACAAACTGACATAACCATTACAAATATCTTTCATCATTATTTCATCATTGCTATGTTGTACAAATGTAATCTTTGTCTTCTTCTTCTTCTTCTACCTCCCTTTCTACAACTTGATCTTTCAACACCCCCCGATTTCTCATCTTTTTTATAATTCCATTCTTTTTTATGGAGTAGTTTTGGTACTGATTTTTCCAAATAGTAATATTTTCCCTTTTTTGTGAGAGGTAAGCCACCATTTTAGTTACTACATAATCAGGGGAAAGATAAGAATAAAATTTGGCATCTCTTGGTATTGTTTCTATTGGATTTTTAATTTTATTAATAATACTAGTAAATTGTTCTAATAAATCACAATGCATGTCCCACGCTGTAGATAGTGATATATTTCTTAGTTTTGACCAATTATTATTTTTTTCATAATTACTAATAAGATGCTCAATTATATTCTCATCATATCTCACGACTTCATCGATTTTAATGTACATATCAATATTTGTAATTGATTTTTTGTTTACTTCAAATGTTTGTTCATAAGTTAAACAATTTCTAATAATATACTCACTTAAACTTTGTTCAACATTTCTTACCCCATCTAAAAGAAAAAACCATAAATCTACCACAGTGTTAATATATATTATCATTTTGGCCTCTTCAATTTTAAATGGGGAATATACCCCAAAATCTTCGTCAATTACAATATCCTGATTGTGAAATTGTTTAAAAAAAATTTCATACCAGATAAATTTATTATCAGCTGTTAATCCTGACATATCGTAAATTTTCAAATAAATTAACTGTCTTCTGCTAAGATTGGGCGGATAATTAAATTTAATGTGGGAATCATTAATATTATCATTTATTAACTTATATAACTTATAAGCTATAAATAAGTATCTTATTAGATTATGTCTCAGGGGTAAATAATGTAATCCAGGAATTTTTTTGGTGTTAAATTTTTCATTATTTATATGTTCGATATCTATATTAATGAAAAGTTCCTCTTTTTTGTTCATATTTTTTTAAATCCTTTAAATATTCAATTCTAATACTTTCTCGAAATGATCTGCCCTAGCAACAAATAGGGAATTAATTATTGGCTAAGATTTATTGTCATATGAATTTTTTATTATATATTTGTGATAGAATTTAATCAAATAAATCCCAATAACATATGGTCTTTGTTTCAAGGTTATCTGACCATGGCATAGACAAACAAAGACTACTTTTTTTCAGTGGCATAACGTGTCGATGTTAATGTACTATTGGATCAAAGACTCTAAATCCTACCCCCCTCACCCCCCTACACATAATGAATCTTATACTATACTATAATGTAATAATGTCCAACCAATTAATTCACATATCATTCTTTACATTAGAAAGGGAACTTAAGTGACTGACTGGACTCTGGGCGATGGTAGATTTAACCAGTTCAGTTATCATTTTCTGTATTTCAGAGTTACGTACTTCTTCCGTTAGTCGCAAGGCAACATTTTGTAAATGATCCACATTATCTTGAAGCCTCGACAATTTAGTTAGCACCTCAATAACAGTTATATGGGTGGTTAATTCATATTGGGGATATTTACTCAAATTTATTGAAGGTTTCGGTAATCTACCTTCGGTTTCCAGGTAATCAAGGCCTTTAAAAATAGAAGTAACGTTTTCGTCTTTTGTTTTGTATAGATCATTGTAATCCATCTTATGTGGATAATTAAATTCTTCTACTCCCAATGGCCACCACTTACCATTATTACATGATACCAAAATTTTTTTGGTAGCTAGGAGTTCATCATTTGAATAAAAGGTTACTAAGATATGTTTAAGTTTTGCAGCATCATACTCTTTTCTAAAGAATAAAATATAGTTGATCATTTCGTTTACTGACGACGTCATTATACTTATTATTTCTGTGCTCGTTTTGGGCAAATGAATGTAATAGTTAAGTGAAATTCTAAATTTTTATTACTTTTATACACTTCTTACAAAAATTTAATTTCTAATTAGTGACAATAGTTGTTGAAAACTTGTACTTTTAATAATGATTAGTTCCCCTTTTTATACCATTTGACTTAATTTTAGTTATCTCAAATAATATGAGAGGAGGTGGTAATAATGATGGTGGGGGCATTGAAGCCAAGTATAATGACGTCGTCAGTAAATGAAATGATCAACAGGATCTATACAAAACGAAAGACAAGTACATTTTTAAAGGCCTTGATTTCGGCTAGAGTCCATTCAGTTACTTAAGTTTCCTTTGTAATGTAAAGAAATATGTGAATTAATTGGTTTGGCATTATTATGTTATAGTATATTATAAGATTCATCAATGGTTTTTATTTATACTTTTAGCATTTGCTCCTAACTTCAAGATTTATTTATTATAAGAATAATAAACAAATATTTTATAACATAATCAATTCAGTAAAATAACTTAAAATACTACACAGTGCTTTGTGTCTCTTACACAATCCCAATAAATATGTCACTACTGTTTTGGACATGTGAACGAGTTTCATTAAATGGCAGTGGTCATCACCGTCACTAAACCATACAAAATGTATGAATAGTGATCGCTATCCAATTTGCCAATGTTTCTCATCTCGGGGTCTGTGGTGTGTTTGAAATAAAAGTTCAGTAGTTGTTTCATCTGCTACTGCTCTTTCCCATGATCTAATCATTAGATTCCGTTGAACTTCATTGATTAATTGGCGTTTTAAAAAATGAGGAATATTAGGGTTGGTGTTGATTGTTCTACGTAAGCAGGCCACGGTCCAATATCCTATTCTATTAATATCCAAAAAGGAATTCACAAATTGATTGACGCACATTGCCTGCAAACTATTTGGCTTGTAGGTGTTTTTACATGGAGGTGGTGATGATGATGATGATAAACCTTCGTCTTCTATAATAAAACGACAGATTTCTTCCTTTTCTCCCGTTTGAATGAGGTCCATAAAGAGATGGGGATTTCGGGTTATGAAAAGTACGCGGTTTACCCTTTCTACATAAAAGGATCCATAGTCTTTCGCCACTATTCGAGCAATTAATTCTCTCTTCACAGAATTTAAATGATAAATTCTGTCAAGCTTTCCTATGTTAATACAACATATATCATCACACTTTTTATCACCATCACTGAAAACCCGAAATGTATAATTTTCAGACCATTTATTACAATATTCGGGTACCCCATAAGGATAACAACGTTTATAGTTGGGGTCCCTATAAATTATATCTTGACGAGGCTTGTGATGATAATATGCAAACCCATCATGTAAACAATATGGCTTATGTCGAATCATCCTGCGATTAACGTATTTAACCCATTTTTTATTTTTAAACCATGCTTCGTAAGCTCTCACATCTCGGGTTAATTTCCAACGTATATTTTTAAACATCATGTGCATGAAATAATAATGCCGATTCAAATATTGTTTTATAGACATAAGCTTTTTCAGCGCTGCCTGATCAACTTTGCTACATGACGATGGAATCGATATTCCGTCTGCTATCATCATCTCTCTCAGAGCTTCTCGTTCCTGATTGGAAGCTTGTATCATCATCAGAAATATGGAAGGATCTTTGGCGTAGGACCTATATCCCTTGATAGGCACTATTAAGTAATCCGGATCATGGGGGTACTTGAAATTATGTTCACAGAACATGATGCTTCTTTGGTCAATGTTAGAGAAGAATTCTACAAACATATAAGAACAATAATTTTCAGCCTCATTAAATAAGACTCGCAGTATAAATTGCAATTGGGATGCCGCAGGATATCCTTCTTGAGTAGATCCCATCCATATTTTAATAGCATAAACATTTACAATTTGGGGGTTAAATTGTATTAATTTACTTATAGATGGTTCTAAAGTAATATTTAAACCAATTGAAAAATATTTGTCTACATATTTTTTTATTTGGGAACTTGATGTAATCGAAGATGTAAAAGATTTAAAGGGAAACATGGATACCATGGTTTTAAAAGCTTTGTGCAAATGAGTATTCCGAATGTTAGTAGGATTAAATCCCTTTATGTACAATGAGTGTGAAAAAAATTTAAGCATAGATTCAACCAGAACAAAGTTTTCAGCAAATATTATCACAAATTAGGAAAAACAAATTGACAATAAAAATTTAGAATTTCACTAACTATCCATCCATTCATTTACCAAAAACGAGAACATATTTTAGTAACCTTTTATTCAAATGATGAAATCTTCTGAAGTGCAGAAAATGATAACTGAACTGGTTAAATCTACCATCGGCCAGAGTTCAGTCAGTCACTTTGATCTTTGATCTAATAGTACATTAACATCGACACGTTATGCCACGGAAAAAAAAGTAGTCTTTGTTTGTCTATGCCATGGTCAGATAACCTTGAAACAAAGACCATATGTTATTGGGATTTATTTGATTAAATTCTATCACAAATATATAATAAAAAATTCATATGACAATAAATCTTAGCCAATAATTAATTCCCTATTTGTTGCTAGGGCAGATCATTTCGAGAAAGTATTAGAATTGAATATTTAAAGGATTTAAAAAAATGTGAACAAAAAAGAGGAACTTTTCATTAATAAAGATATCGAACATATAAATAATGAAAAATTTAACATAAAAAAAATTCCTGGATTATATTATTTACCCCTGAGACATAATCTAATAAGATAATTATTTATAGCTTATAAGTTATATAAGTTAATAAATGATAATATTAATGATTCCCACATTAAATTTAATTATCATGAAATAATGATGAGAGATATTTTTTAATGGTTTTTCAGTTTGTTCAATCCTCTCCAGATTTTTATTCCGTTACAACCAATCATAACATCCTAATGATATTCTCTCTAAGGCCTGGTGATTTTTTTTGAAAAATTGTTTTGATTCAATTCATCTGCCACTGCTCTTTCCCACGATCTAATCATTCGATTCCGTTGAACTTCGTTGATTAATTGGAGTTTAAATAAATGAGGAATATTACGGTTGGTGTTGATTGCTCTACGTAAGCAGGCCATGGTCCAATATCCTATTCTAGTAATATTCAAAAAGGAATTCACAAATTGATTGACGCACATTGCCTGCAAAGTATTTGGGTTGTAGGTGCTTTTACATGGTGGTGGTGGTGGTGATGATGATAAACCTTCGTCTTCTATAATAAAATGACAGATTTCTTCCTTTTCTCCCGTTTGAATGAGGTCCATAAAGAGATGGGGATTTCGGGTTATGAAAAGTACGCGGTTTACCTTTTCTACATAAAATGATCCGTATTCTTTCGCCACTATTCGAGCAATTAATTCGCTCTTCGCCGAATTTAAATGATAAATTCGGTCAAGGTTTTCTAGCCTAATACAACATATATCATCACACTTTGTACACCTGAATATTCCAAATATTAGTAAGAATGTGGCTACTAAATTTCTATTGGATGGAAGAGTAGCGAAGCGTGTGTTGGTTGGCCGTCAGTGGATGTAAAATGTGAGAGTAGCCTGCGACTACTTGATATTTATATAATTCAGCTGATACTGCTACCATCTACTACGGGCAACCAGCTGTCTCCTCCACTCTTTGAGCAACGTTTTGTAATTTTTACTGCCCTTCTTTTTTTTTTTTTTTTTTTTTTTTAGTAAATTTTGATAGCAGGATGATTTATTGATTTAAAGTGGTGAGACCACAAAAATATTAATGCTTGCTCTACTTGGTGGAGGTTTCCAGGTAAGCAATCAAGTCTGCATGCTCATTCTTCTTCTTAAGACCAACGAACACCATCTTTGTGCCTGGAATAAATTTTTTGGGGTTGGTCAAGTAGATATCCAGATTATCTTTGTCCCATGTGATACTCTTGGCCTTGTTGGCATAAGTGTAAATATAGCCAGAAGCCTGACCAGTTTGGCGGCCGAAGAGGCCATTTAGATTGGGTCCAGTTTTGTGCTTGCCGTTTAATTCAACAGTGTGACACTGTGCACACCTCTGCATAAAGATCTTCTTACCTTTTTCCCTCTCACCCATCTTCTGAAAAAAAAAAAACACATTAACTTAAAAGGTTAAGGTGTATGCTATTTATTTATTTATTTATTTATATGTTTCATATACTTACAAAAAGAGCACACTGCACAACCTTGAGTCAAAACACGCTCACAGATGGACTAAAAAATACTGTAGATACAGATTTGGATAATGTATCTAACCAGCTACAACTTCAACCAAACACAGTTTCAAATGAGAAAACATAAGAAATAAATAATTACACCCTCCTCCTCCTCATCAGCATCATCATCATCATTATCCAAAAAAAAAGAAAAAATATATATATATAAAATGAATAAAAATATGATATGGAAATGTGGTAAGGATGACATTTTAACTTTTCGGACTAGAGTTTTTACAGCATTGGTGCCTGAGCTGGGCCCTGAGGTGGGCCCTGGGGTGGCAACTGTGTCTGTACCTGCGGTGGACCTTGCAACTGAAGTGGTGATGGCTGGCCTTGGGTTGTCATATGAATATGAACGCTAGGTGGTACCTGTTGCTGCCTGAGAAATTGATGCCCTCTGATTGAAACCCAAACAGAGGTACAAATAACACATACATATACATTTATTTACAAAAAAACATTTTTTTTAATTGTTTTATTTAATGAATGTTGGTCTCAGGATTGGTTCACCCCCCTTTCTATGACAAAGTTGGTTAAAGAATAATAAGTATTTTCTATTTGATGGATCATTATAATTTTTTGAGGCTAGTTTTAATAAATATGGCTGTAAACTCTTAAAAACAAGTTTCATCTCTGAAAGTGTTTCATTAAAGTTAAGGTATAGGGTAACTGGTGTCACATATTCGTCAAAAATCCAACTGTTTTCCATAATATATCTTTCTATATACAAATCAGTGACTGCCAATTGCTCCACTCCATATATAAAACTAGTTGCGGCTTCTAAAAACAGCCTGTCAGTTTGATTACCCCAAAATAAGATTTGGGCATACTTACGAGAAAATTCCCTAATGCTACATTTTAGATGATGCATATTCAACACAAACACACTTTTTACTATTTGCTTACAAAGTGGACACAATATTTCATCTTTGTAGATAATATTTGATAAAAAAGAGTACATCCCATAAGAATTATTCATATATCTAAGGCAGCCATAATTATTATAATCAAATTTCCCTGTAGATTTTTTACCCAACAAAATTTTGGCTGATAATGTAAACATACATTGAGGACAAATACTGTGACCACATCCAACCATATAATCATCAAACATAAAAACCATGTCACCTGACCCATTCATATCTAAACAAATGGGGCAAGATACAATTTGATGACGAATGACATTTTTCTTGATAGTTTTAAGGGAACCGTGTTTAATTGATATATCAATGACAACGTCCTTATTATCAGGTCCCCAGAGTCGGTTGGACACCAGGTTTGTTTGATATTTTTTCAAAAATGGTATTTTAACCAGGACTGTAGAATTATTCTTAGTTTCAAAACACTCGTCTTGTCTAAAATCATGTTCATTTTCAAACAGATTTATATCAGTATCAATTGATCTGATATTTGGTGAACAATTAAATATAATAGTTAATGATGCCTTTTCTGCTTCTGTCATAATTTCTATGATGTTTCTCACTTTGATATTCTGCTGTAATCTTGACCTTGTAGGAGAAATCTTACAAGTCAAAAAAAGTTGGCAACCTCTTGAGTTTTTTTAATTTGATATTTTGTATATATATTTTTTTTTAAATGTCTTCTCTTTGGACATTTCCCCAGGAATAATTCCATATTTAACCTAGAAGAAATATGAAAGATAACATTAATATTAATTAAAAAAAAAAGGGGAAGAAATGGAGTTGTAAGGAAGGGGAAAAAAGCTCTTTATTCCATAGTTAACTATTCTAAAAAAAAATAAACAAAAAAAACAGCACTTTTCTCGGGTTTGGTGTGTAGAAAGATGTCTGAAAAGTGATAGGGTAAATAAGAGAAGGATGGAAGTAGTAGTAGCAGTAGTGGTAGAAGGGTAGAGATAAAATTTCTTCAATTAGTAACTGTGGTCTCTCTCACCTCAATCAGTTCATAAAGTTTTAGGGAACATATCTAAACCCACTGACTGGTTCATTCTGTTGTCAGGATTAAATCATCACACAACAACAATTGACCAGGGAGGGTGGGGGTCTGTCTTATTTATGTTAATGACACTGTCCTGTTTTTTTGTTTTTTTTTGGTCATAAAGGGGGGAACCTATGAAAAAAATATATATATAAATTAGGAGGTTTAACTATTCTTTTCATTGTTATGATGTCTTTGACATAATTTTGTTTATAATTTTAACTCTGACACCAAAGGGGTAGACCTGTCTAGAAAATTTTATAATTGCTGGTAAGTAGGCTCTTTCCCAGTTTCCACCAGCCAATCCACACCCAATTAACGATGGAAAAATTACCAAACTGTATTTTCCATTAGATACTTGCACTGCTAATTTATTTAGACCTTCATTAAACCAATAAATCCTGTTTTGGGATGTATCTTTTAAAAGGCCAGATAAAAGTTGATGATCGAAAGGTTCTAAATGTCTAGGATTTCTTCCTTTAGGTCCAACATCAACAGTACACGACTGCTGTATGAGTCTTTTAGTATAAAGGTTTTGATTTTCTCCTTCCCCATATAAAACTGCCCAAAAACATTTATAACTACTGGTCCCTTTGTTACAGTGTTAGGATGACAAATCTCAATTTTTCCTGGTTGAGGTCTATCTTCAAGCATAGCACGGTTTAAAGTGCCTATTGCCCGGCGTCGTGTATAAGAACCACAGTATGGATATATCTCAGCAAGAATCTGAGAAAGTCCATGAGATTTAACAGCTACACAGTTGAGTATTTGTACAAGCGCTATATTGGGGCTTCTATATACAGGGTCAGTAATGTCTCCATTAATAAACTCCAAGTTATCTACAAAGAAGAAAGAAACATTGGTTATACCATTACAGTCCATAATTATCTTCTAATATATGTTGCCAAAGAATATATTTTTAAGAGATTAGGATATGTTTGATTACCTTTCTTGATAAATTCCTCCATTTCAGTCCAATAGTTTGTGAATTACTTCAAATATTTTTAGTTGTATTTGTCATGACCGTGTTTATATTATAATATATGAAAAACAAAAACTGTTGTATTATATATAGTTATATATATACGTTTTTCTTTTTTTATACCTTCTATCAAAATTTCATAAGACTTATAAGAGTTGGGTTTGGTATCCATTTTCAAGTTGGGATTATATCATAAATAATTAAAAAATGGAAGTCATTAAGGGGAAAAACAAATTGACTAAGCCTGATGAATGTGAAACACTAAATAATAGAATATCTAATCATATTCGTTTTACATTTAATACCCACAAACGTTATTTAGGGAAAGGTGATTATGGTAAAGTTGATCTTGTTCAAGTACCTACTATTGAACTTCTTGATCCTAGATTACCACATCAAATACATGTTTCAAAATATTTACCCACACACGGCTTCCAAACTTTTTAAATCTTCTAAGAAGAAGCACAAACGAGGAAAAAAGTATCTACAAACATTTGTGGCTCGAAAGAGTTTTCGCCGGAAAAGGGATTTTTTAATGGAGATTGAAAACATTGCACGTCTTGATGAAAATATCAGAAAGGCATTCTTTGTTCAAGTGTATCGTGTGTTTATGGTCGAAACTGCCTATAATGTAATACACTGTCCACAAGGTAAATTTCTAGAGTAATCACAACCTACAAAAGTTCCTCATTCTTTGAATAATATTGAGTATAAATGTCCTTTCAAATCTAAATCTATAGACTACTTTATCGAAATGGAATACTTAAACCCACGCGATTGGATCCTACTAAGGAAAAAAGTCGACTTATTGAAAAATGATCAGTATTGTCGTCAACAATTGCTTACTACAGTTCTTAGACAGCTTATTGATGTTCAATTAGTCTTATATAATACTACTGACAAATATATATCAGGTACTTATTACGATATTAATCCTCAAAATGTATTTGTATCCAATGATGACATTCATCGAATTAAATTAATTGATTACGGAGGCCTTTTTCTTCCTTCTTTAAATATATATTCTATAATCACAGAACGGATGCCAGTATTTCATTCCGAAAATATCTGTGATGTCTTTTCTAAACAAATATCTAAATCAAAACTCAATTATAAAAGATATGTTCAATATCTTTCTAACCGATATTTTACACGTTTGCCTAAACGAGATAAATACAGTGTCATTCCTACTATGTATGGTATCATTGTAACCGTGACAATGTGTGTGATGTTAATGTGGGGTTGTGAAAGACAAGATAAAGTACGCCACATTTTAAGAAAAATTATTCACTCATATAATCCAACATTGATTTTGAATGATGTCTATAAAAGTCAAGAGATACAAAAAAATATTATAGAATTGCTTAAAACCTCAAACATCGTTGAAAACCTAACCCTTTAGATAAAAAATGAATGCCAATTTTGATTTCAATAATATGGAATTACATAATTTTGATACTTTTATGGAACCTCTCTTAAAGTACATTTCTCCAGAACACCTTTTAAAAACAGTCCATCCGAATTTATCAATATACCAGAGAGTTGAAAAATGGCGTCAACTGGAAAAAAGTAAGAATGTAGCATGTTGTTATAAATGTCACCAGTCAAATAAACCACTACACCTCCTCCAAATACCAACATTACGAAGACTTGCAGATGAGTCAATCGAATCTCATCACTTTTGTGATGACTGTATTAAAAAATGACGATTTATGTTTATTCCAATAAACTCTTAAACTCATCTACTAACTTGTATATAACACAAAATAAAATGAAATATAAAACTATAGCCTATGTCATTCCAATAAATTCATTTAACATTGATTATGAAACTGTAAATTTTAATAATGCCCATAAACACAAACAACAACAACAACAACAACAACAACAACAGTATAAAATTGTTTTGCCTCATTTACAATATATTATAATTTGGTACTTACACAAATATTATGTTCCTATTGACCAGGTTAAATTTCAACAATTAGTGAGTGTAGCTTCTACTTTATTATTCAGAATTAATATAGAAAAAGGAAAAGGAAAACTCCCATCCTTAGAAACATGTATATCATCCATGTTAACTTCTGTTTTGGGGCATTCACTACCTTTCTTGATGCCATCTTTTATCAAACTCATCTATCAAATTCCACATATTGTAATAGAATGGGATAATGAAAATATTTTATCACATCAGTTACTAAAAGAAGGAAACCAAAATTTATTTTCACCACAAATATTTAAGGCATTTGATATAGATATATGTTAATTATACTATTGTTGTACAAGAGTCACAGTTCCTGCCTGTTTATCCCATTTGGATAAAGCGTTGAAAATCTTGTGATCATGAGAAAATGGAGACCACAGAGTTCTCCCTTGTCAAATGAGTGGGAGGTATGATAGAACATTTATTTTTAAAGAGGATAATTTTGTCAGGCTATATATAAGACAAGAGCAGCTTCATACTTGCTCAGTTGCTCTCTATCCACGTGACCAGGTTAGTGATTTTTAATGTATTTTTAGGAGATGTGTTGGCAGCTCAAGCAGACCAAAGAGGTAGTATCACAATATTATTTCAAACTTAGATGAAAGATATACAATATTATGTGATTATAATTTTGATCGAAAATTGGAAATAACAAGCAATAAAAGTGGATATAAATCCTTTATCAAAGACCCTATCCTATTTCTAAAGATGGTTCAAGCTTCAGAAGAGGAAAAAGAAGCTTTAGTGCAAATCGACGGAATATCGATTCCACCTTTGTCGACATACTACAAAAGTTATTATGAAGAAGAACTTTTGTTAAGAGAAGCACAAAGCTATTTTGGGAGAGATAAATATTTTAGTTATTTGATGTTTGAACCCATTCATTGGAATTCCACTGGACAATTGATACCAGGGATGATCATCCTCTTTTTCTTTATGTGAAAAAAAAATTGTCCGACTATAACATATATGGAACAAGACATGAAAAAATGGATACCACCATTCCAATTCATTTACAACATTTAATTTTTAAAAATTAATCTCAAAACTGTATGAAAAATGTTGATTGAAATAAGGAGGACTCAACGTGCGAGAAGTGACTTTTTTTTTTTTTTTTTTTTTTAAGAAAGTTTCCTGTTTCCTGTCAATATAAGACAGAGTCGCCCTCTCTTGCTTCATAGTTGCTCTCCATTCACACGAGCAGGTCAGTGTTCTCATTTCATTTGTGAGGGGGGGGGTGGATCTCCTGATGGTGTGGCTGTCATATCTGGAATTATATTGAAAAAGGGAGAGTGACTATTGTTTGCTCATGGTTCTCACACAACTAGGTCAGTCTCCTTATTTCTTCTACTATAACGGATTTTTTTTAACAGACTGTGACAGGCCGAGATGTAAGAGAGCTGTGAGGATACTAACCAACTAAGGAAGAGTTGTTAAGTTTCTTGTGGATTCCTCTCTGTTACGGCCCTCTCGGGACGCAACGGGGTTCTCACTCTGATGTTGTTAGAGGAAGATATATGTATCCGTTCCCAAGCCAGTAGTGGCTATCAAGGGATGAGATCCGTGACGCAAGTAACTTAAAGGGAGTAGGGAAAGAAAGCTAAGAACTTAATATAATATAATGTTCACCATCACCGTTTAAATATATAGAATAAAAGAGTACACAAGGGGGAGGGGTATTAACACTTTACAAGGGGATCGTGCACAATCTAGTCTTCTGCTGAAGACCCTTGATCAAGAAGCCAGGTGCTGAGTCCGCGGTGCTTTCTTCGTGGCCTCAAGACGTGTCCTCTGAGAACGCCGAGCCTACCCTGGCCACAGGTCAGCCACAACACAGGTCCACTGGGGGCACCGTCGTGGAGGCCGTCAACCACACGTCCAGCAGGTCTGCTGGCAGGTACTGAGCCACCAAGGCTGGTACGGCCACTCCACGAACGATAAAAGGGGTACGCCCTAGACAGGAGTCTCGTGTGACATCACCAATCACCCTCCTGTCCTCAATACCCCAGTGGATTATCGTCTCCAACCGTCGGTCCCGGGTAAATCCTTTCACTGCCACTCCACTGGCAGGCTTAACACACCACAGTGTTCTTCCGGGGGGACGACGTCGCAACAGCTGCAGCAAACTTCACAGTATGGAGACTGGCTGCCTCGGGTAGACTGACTCCACTCTCAACACAGCGGTCCCAGGTCGGCTCTGTAAGCAGACACGTCATCAATAACCGGGACACTAATACACCACACTTACATGCCCAGACACAAACACCTGACGTATCCTGTCCATAGATGACGCTGTCGTCGGAGCACCACCCCACCAGAGGTCAGGAGCGGCTGTGTTGTGAGCTGCACTGGACTGGAAACTGGCCCTTGTGGCCGATATTCGGCGTCCTCATCCGGTGTCGTCGTTTGTTTGGCGGGGGTTTCGGGAGCCGACCCACAGATGGCGTAGTTGTTACTGCTCCTTGCTCGGATGCTGGATCCGGGTTCGTAACACCTCCCCACCAAAAGGAATTTGGTTTGGGGTTCTATAAAAAGAAACACAAACCAAATTAGTACGACGACACAACTCCAAATGGACACGCATACTTTATGATCTGGAATTGCGAGGCTGTCTCGTCTACAGAATTGTCCTACTGGGCAATTCCGGCACAATGGGAACTTGCAGATTGAAGGCGATGTCCTGCCTGGCGTAATCTTCCACGTCTTCCACGTCTCCACTGCGATGGCAAGCAGGGGCATCATCTCACATCTCTCCAGGAAGGATCGGTGTAGACACGATCTGGGGTGACTCGACACTTCCCTGCGTCGTGGCACCGATGATGGCTGATCCCAGACGGTATTTCTAACACCGGTCCGGTGGTCCTTCAGGGAGTCGGGCACCTGGAATACAGGGGTCTGATAATTCAGAGTGACAGCGACAATGGGCAAGTCAGTACTTACTATACACTCCTCTACTAGGCCCACACCTAGTTCCAACAGGGCTGCTTGCTCACTGAAGATGGCATTCGCTCTGCCCCCGTCAGGTCGACCAACGTTCCGTATAACGCTGTATTGAGGCTCAGCAATCACGCGGGGGGTGTCAACCTGTCGGAAACAGTCACTCATATTATCACTTGTCGTACCTCCTGTATCAACCATCTTTTTCCAGGTCCCTTCTTCAACTGCAACACCTGCAGTACAAATCTCCAATCCCTGGGACCTCTTCACGATGTTCACGGGAGCCATCATTCTTCGGGTCGTCCACTGATCCTTATTGAGAACACAAACGAGAATAAAACAAAATACTGCTAGGAAACGTTTGGTCATCTGAGGGATAAGCTTCCTGAACTTGTCATGTCCATAGCCGGCAACATCCATAAGCCTGGCTTGGACCGAAGAGGGCACTAGACCTTTTGAACACACGTCACATACCTCTGACGTCTGGGGAAACTCGGGCTGGTTCACTACATGCTGTAACTTGCCATACCGCAAGCACACATCCGCCTTCGCTCCAGACTCGTTGGTATCCGTGGGTGCCTGCACACAAGGCCTCTCTTCAAGCTCAGGTACTTCTTCCATCGTAACCTCATGTTCCTTGTCGAGAGAATCAGGAGACACTGCTAGAACGTTCTCAATCTGTAGGCGAGAGGACAAATTAAACATAGTTACATCCGGGTCTGTCTTTACCTGGACATTACCATTGCCTGTTACCTCAGACCTTGCTGCTCCGGTAGACTCGTCCGCTATCTTGGGATGATTGGTGCTCCAATCGGTCACCAAGTCGTTGGCTAGTACCACGTCAATCCCAGCCACAGGGAGGGTATCGACTACTGCCAACGCACATGTGCCGCTGAAATAAGGCGAGTCGAGATGTACTGGCACTAAGGGGGCGATGTACTGCGTCCTTGGAAACCCAACCAGGACAACCTCTTGTCTCCCGTCCACACTTACTCCCTTGGGTAACGAGCTCTTCACGATCAGGGACTGGGCTGCTCCACTATCTCTGAGCACTACAACTGATCTACCAGTATGATCACTCGTTACATACCCGGTTGAAGTGTGAGGGGCCAACAAACTTGGTCCTTCCTGCGTCGTCGTAGACTGGTTTCCTGCTGGTGGTGTAACACAGCTCATCAACATCACCTCCCTTCGTGCGCTGCCACCTCTTCTGCCTCGGCACCTAGCAGCTACGTGCCCTTTCTGCCCACAAGTCCAGCACACCATATTCCTCCTTGGACTACGGTGTTTCGGACTACTAGGACTTGTTCTTCGGGGGCTACTTGGGGGCGTGTTCTTATCGCTTCGTGGGACGGGAGTCTCTTCATCGTCCTGAGGTCTGTCAAACCGGCGCTGGTAATTCCTTGGGACGTACTTAGCAGACGGCCTATGAGTCAGGATGTACTCTTCAGCCATGGTGGCTGCTGCACTCAAGGTCTCTACCTGCTGTTCCTCTAAGTACGTCTTCAGGTCTCCAGACAAACAATCCTTGAAGTCCTCGAGCAGAATCAGCTGCTCGAGGTCTTCCTTGGTCTCCACCTTCCGAGAGGCACACCATTCTTGAAAAAGTCGCTCCTTGATGGTGGCGAATTCGGTGAAAGTGTGCTCTGAGGTCTTCTTCAGGTTTCGGAACTTTTGCCTATATGCCTCAGGTACCAATTGGTACGCCATGAGCACCACTTTCTTCACCATATCGTAATCGCCGGAGTCGTCAAGGGATAACGTAGAGTAGGCGATTTGGGCCTTCCCAGTCAAAACTGACTGTATCATGATGGCCCAATTCTCCCTTGGCCACTCCAAAGAGGCAGCGACTTTCTCGAAGGCTGCGAAGAACTTCGAAACTTCTCTCTCGTTGAATTTGGGGACCATTTTGATATTCCTTACCGGATCGAAACCGCTTACTCCAGTTTGTCTCTGTCCAGCGCCTAGTCGTAATACTTCTAGTTCATGTTGTCTCTGTCTTTCTTTTTCTTCTCTTTCTCGTTCTTCTCTCTCTCGTCTCTCTTCTCTTTCTCGTGCTTCTCTCTCTCGTTTCTCTTCTAATTCTAGACGCCTTATCGCCAATTCCTTTTCTTTCATCTCCATTTCTTTATTTTTCATCTCCACTTCTTTATCTTTTAATTCTCGTTCATCTTCTAACTTCTTCCACTCTATCTCGCGATTGATCTCTAGGGCACGCATTTTGACTGTTAGGAAGCTGATATTAAGCTCACCTGCATCACTGTCAATGTCACTGCCCTTATCTTCCTTTTCTGTGGAAGCTATTTCCTCACCTTCCCTTGTACTAGGAGTCTCGCCTTCCTGTTTCTCTTCTGCCTTCAGGTGCCGGTGAACCTTGGACAAGATCTCCACACGGGAATCACTGGCACGGATCTTGATCTCCAGGTAGGCGCTCACTAGTACAAGTTCCGGTTTGCTCAGATACTTTAATCTGGCAAGACAGTCCACTCTGTTCAGAAAAGCCTGAACATCGTCCAGATCATCGATGGTAGCTTTGTCTGCCATTGTCACAGATGGAACACTTTGCACTTAACACACTGCTTACACGTTAGCACTTAACACACCGAACACTGTTCTACGCCAATATTGCACCAAACACTGCACTTGCCAATATTGCACGTAATCACTCCGGGCACCGCACTACCCAATATTGCACTGAGTCCAAGCGAACACTTCGCTCTACAATATTGCACTAAATCACTGAGCACCGCACTAGTCAATATTGCACTTAATCGCTTAATCACAGCGAGCACCGCACTGCACAATATCGCACTTAGTCACTGAGCACCGCACAGGACGTATAACGTCACAATCGTCACACAGGGGGAATTATATACAGGGATTACGCCACTTCACCACCCCTGTCAAACATACTTAACAAGGGGACGGATCCCGCTGGGGATGCCAATTATGTTACGGCCCTCTCGGGACGCAACGGGGTTCTCACTCTGATGTTGTTAGAGGAAGATATATGTATCCGTTCCCAAGCCAGTAGTGGCTATCAAGGGATGAGATCCGTGACGCAAGTAACTTAAAGGGAGTAGAGAAAGAAAGCTAAGAACTTAATATAATATAATGTTCACCATCACCGTTTAAATATATAGAATAAAAGAGTACACAAGGGGGAGGGGTATTAACACTTTACAAGGGGATCGTGCACAATCTAGTCTTCTGCTGAAGACCCTTGATCAAGAAGCCAGGTGCTGAGTCCGCGGTGCTTTCTTCGTGGCCTCAAGACGTGTCCTCTGAGAACGCCGAGCCTACCCTGGCCACAGGTCAGCCACAACACAGGTCCACTGGGGGCACCGTCGTGGAGGCCGTCAACCACACGTCCAGCAGGTCTGCTGGCAGGTACTGAGCCACCAAGGCTGGTACGGCCACTCCACGAACGATAAAAGGGGTACGCCCTAGACAGGAGTCTCGTGTGATATCACCAATCACCCTCCTGTCCTCAATACCCCAGTGGTTTATCGTCTCCAACCGTCGGTCCCGGGTAAATCCTTTCACTGCCACTCCACTGGCAGGCTTAACACACCACAGTGTTCTTCCGGGGGGACGACGTCGCAACAGCTGCAGCAAACTTCACAGTATGGAGACTGGCTGCCTCGGGTAGACTGACTCCACTCTCAACACAGCGGTCCCAGGTCGGCTCTGTAAGCAGACACGTCATCAATAACCGGGACACTAATACAACACACTTACATGCCCAGACACAAACACCTGACGTATCCTGTCCATAGATGGCGCTGTCGTCGGAGCACCACCTCACCAGAGGTCAGGAGCGGCTGTGTTGTGAGCTGCACTGGACTGGAAACTGGCCCTTGTGGCCGATATTCGGCGTCCTCATCCGGTGTCGTCGTTCGTTTGGCGGGGGTTTCGGGAGCCGACCCACAGATGGCGTAGTTGTTACTGCTCCTTGCTCGGATGCTGGATCCGGGTTCGTAACACTCTCCCATAGCAATCCAGGATGTTGCGGGAAAGAATCAAAAGTAATAGAGGAGGAGAAAAACCATCTGGGATACCAATATCCACATACACAGCTTTAACCAAAAAAATTTGAGATAATTTTCAACATTCTTTTGCCAGAGAGGCCATTTAGGGGTAAATTGACATTTTATTAGAGATTTTTTTTTTTTTTTTTTTTTTTTGCATAATGAATCCTTTCGACAAGATGATGTTTACTACGGAATGTGAGAATATCAAATCTTGTACCTTCAATTACATCAAGTTTACAATTGTCTAACTATATTCAATACTTTTATAATTGTGGACTAAATATTACATTAGAACGAGATTTAAAATTACCATCAAATTTTTTGTTTGAAACAGAAATACAAACTCTTTATTCCTTGAAAATATGGATGGGATCTAACGAGGAAGGGAAACCACTAGCATCACAATTTCAATTTATACTACGATGTCAAATAGAAAACGAAGGATTCTTCATCGAACTTATTTCAAATATAGATGAAAGATATACAATATTATGTGTTTATGACGAAAATTTTAATATAAGAAGCAATAACAATGGATATAAATCCTTTGCCAAGGACCCTCTTACATTTCTAAAGATGGTTCAAGCTTCAGAAGAGGAAAAAGCAACTTTAAGAGAGATGATGCGAATCGATGGAATATCAATTCCACTTTGGTCAACATACTACAAATGTGATGAAGAAGAAATTCTGTTAACAAAAAACTATTTCAAGCGTGATTTTTATTTTAGGTACCTGATGTTTGAACACATTAATTGGAAATCAACTGGACAATATGATGTTTATGAAAAATGGGTGAAATGTTTTGAAAAAGAGGTTGATAATTCCTGGTATCAAATCAACCAATATAGTTTATGTAAAACCAAAAAATGTCAGACCATAAAATATATGGAACCATACATGAAAAATTTATATGAAACTTTGGTTAATGAAATTAATGACAGATGGTTTAAGTATGAAAACTATTCTTGTCGCATTTTTAGTGATGGTGATGAAGACTGTGACAATATATACATCATTGACTTAAAATTTTGTAATGACTTCAAAAGCATTGACAGAGTTTATCATGTGGAAAAAACTAAAAAATATAATGCACTAATTGCTCGCTTAGGGGTGAAAGAATATGGATCATTTTTTATCGAAATGATTATCATCTATTACTCTTATTATAAGAGAGAATGTATAATTTTTGTAACCCGTAATCCCAAACTCTTTATAAATATAATTCAAACTGGGGAAAAAGATAAAATTTGTAGTTTTATCTTGAAAGATGAGGGTTTATTATCATCTCAGATGAGGAAAAATTGTAGTTTAGTAGCCCAATGCACTCGGAAGATTGTAAAAAGTTTGGTTTCGGATACTGAAACAGAATGTTGGAATGTAGCCACATTGCATGAAAAGATAGATACCACCATCCAAATTTCCCATTTACACCTTAAACAATTCATACTTAATGAAGGTCTAGAACATCTAATGATTGGATTCTGGAAGAGAGCTGTGGAAGATTTAAAAGCATTATGTATTTAAATAATTATAAGTTCATAATGGAAATAGTCTCCCAAAGAACAACTGATGTCTGAAGAATGGGAAATTAGTGATACTTGCCACTTTCACCAGTTGCTTTCTTAAGAGACTTTCCTAGATTAAACAACCGACCCACAATGATAAATTAGAGTGATCTCACCGAGGTGGTTGGGAGCTGCTTTTTTTGTTGGGGGGGGGGGGACCAGATTTAAATTGGCCACCAAAGTGTAGAGAAACATGCTGGCGCAACTCTCGAATGTGTACTTAAGTGGGATAAAAAAAACTCTAAGCTCATTCTCACTATGGAACTAAACGAGGACAGATGGATGGTGGGTAGCATTGTGAGATAAAATAAATAAAATAATAATAATAATAATAATAATAATAAACAGTGTAATTGTAAATCACTCCTTCTTCAGTCAGGAATGGCACAGATTAGTGATGACAACACTATCTGTGAGTCTGCTCCCGAACCCTCCCCCTCCAAATGGACAGCAGCACCACCACCATCAAGTGAGGATTCTCCCGAAACTTCCCCCTCCAAATGGACAGCAGCAGCACTACCATCAAGTGAGGATTCTCCCGAAACATCCCCCTCCAAATGGACAGCAGCAGCAGCACCACCATCAAGTTAGGATTCTCCCGAAACTTCCCCCTCCAAATGGACAGCAGCAGCACCACCACCATCAAGTGAGGATTCTCCCGAAACCCACCCCCCCTCCAAATGGACAGCAGCACCACCACCATCAAGTGAGGATTCTCCCGAAACTTCCCCCTCCAAATGGACAGCAGCACCACCACCATCAAGTGAGGATTCTCCCGAAACTTCCCCCTCCAAATGGACAGCAGCAGCACCACCATCAAGTGAGGATTCTCCCGAAACTTCCCCCTCCAAATGGACAGCAGCAGCAGCACCACCATCAAGTGAGGATTATCCCGAAACTTCCCCCTCCAAGTGGACAGCAGCGGCGCCATCAAGTAAGGATTCTCCCGAAACCCACCCCCCTCCAAATGGACAGCGGCGCCATCAAGTAAGGATTCTCCCGAAACCCCCCCCCCTCCAAATGGACAGCGGCTCCATCAAGTAAGGATTCTCTTGAACCCCCCCCCCCCCCCTCCAAATGGAAAGCGGCGCCATCAAGTAAGGATTCTCCTGAACCCCCCACCTCCAAATGGACAGCGGCGCCATCAAGTAAGGATTCTCCTGAAACCCACCCCCCTCCAAATTGACAGCAGCTCCATCAAGTAAGGATTCTCATGAACCCCCCCCCCCCTCCCTCCAAATGGACAGCGGCGCCATCAAGTAAGGATTCTCCCGAAACCCCCCCCTCCAAATGGACAGTGGCGCCATCAAGTGAGGACAGGATATACCGGCCACAGGTGCTGGATGACTCTTTTTATCCAGCCTCTGTTAATGATGTGATTGTGACTATCGCCATTGGGCATTGTGTAGTGGATTATGAAGATATCCCCAACTTTATTGCACGCATAAGGAGCTTAGTGGAGATTGAAAAGCAGCAGTATGAGGCTACAAATCCAAAAAAAAGAAACTGCAATAATTTAGTTGAAAGAATGATGAAAATACGAGCAGTAGAAATGTTATATGATAACTTCCGTTTGGAGTCACAGATCATAACGCCTGTTCACCTCGGTTTGGGAAGAATAGAAGTATGCTACAGTAAAATTCAAAGTGTTATAGAATGGGTTAAGGTAATGGCAGAGATTGCCAAAAAATATGCAGGAGTGGATTTAAGCTTACCTGAACATTTGAGATTTCTCAATCAGAAAGTTTATTTACAGAATGAGTTTACAGCTCTCTACAACCCTGATTATAAAGGATGTTGCACTGAGGTAAAACAAGATGAAGATGGAGAAAATGAACATTGGACGATGACTTCTATATGGAAGCTTTATATTAACTAGCTACAACAGTACAACAAAGCCTTCAGAAGATTGGTCCAAGAAATACATTATTATTTTTTTTTTAATTAATTATTCTGTTCTGAATCTTGTTGTAATCATATGATTTTTTACTAATAATTAACAATTTTTTTTTAATAAAAAATTACAATAATGGTCATAATCAGTGAAAATGTTTTCTAATGTGGTAGGAATGAAATCTTTTGGAATTAATCATATCTTACCACAAAAGTTGATACATAAACAATGTAAATAAACTATTAAAATAACCGACCTTCAGCACAAAATGATAAGGCTTATCATTTTTTTTTCCTCTGATTGAAATATGAAATATATATAAACATTAATTTGCACAATATGTCTGTAAAAATTTACCCTATCATACATTTGATTTTACAGGTGGTAGATTGGATTGAACATTATGACTGGCACCAACATATGGAGAAAAGTAATTTCTGTTTTTAACAAGTTTATTGAAAATGAAAATCATCAGTTTAGGCCACTAGGCAATGGTATTATAACCCAAATAACAGACACTAGCAAAATATGGGAAAGTCCGGTTGCAAAGATTATGTGGCGAAATCTGACTTATGAACAAAAAAAATATATAGTGAGACCAGACACAAAACCAGAATATGAGATGGGTTCAACCATTCAAAAATTTATTATGGATCAAAATGTTCGACTACTCATATCATCACCCTCTATTGGTTGGACTCAACTTGAACAAGAACTACGTCAATTGGAATGGAGAGGTGAAGCCTTTGTGAATGGTGAAGAGATTACTAGTGGTGGAACTGACTGTTATAATCAAGTGCTGATAATGACATCTCCTAAAAGTTTTTTTAAGAATATTTCAACATACAAGGGTGATAAAGTTATTTTTTTTTTTTATCATCAGTCTTACCTGACCCATACAAAATGTGATCGGTGTGAGAGAGAAATCTGCAATGGTAATTATCTGTCCAAAATTTTGACAAGAAAATGTTTTGCCTGTGATATTTGCCAGAAAAAGTTCTTTGCAATGTACTACTTAGTAATACATTTCAACACACAACATGCATATGAAATACCGTGCCATGTGTGTGGGACAGTTTTATTGAACAGAGGCTGTCGAAAAGTCCTTTTTGATAGTTTTTTTTCAGAATTTGATGAAATTCCCACTCGTGGTGGAAAGTTACCAAAGTTATTTATAAGAAAATTCAAAGATAAAATATCATCTTCGAACGCTGCAGAGTGGTGGAATTTTATCTTGAATGCAGATGAAAAGAAGATATACACAATAATAAAACCAGATGAAGAAAAAAGGCAGTTGGAGAAACAGATGGATTTCTCACTAGATGTAAAAAGGAATAAAATATCCAAGAAGTTTTCTTCAATTTACCCATTGGAAGGAGAAATTTTGTATATAATTAACTGTCTTCATATTTTTCCTGATTTGTGTAGAATGCTACGAGGAGTATTTGATCATTATTTGCCACTAGAAATAGAAATAGATGCAATTATTAAATTCACAGGTGAAGGTTCTCTTGTAAGTGTTTTTGCTGGCACTGCATTCATTGAAAATCTATTGAGATTAAGAAATGTGGACGTGAAAGCTACTGATAATTACTCAAACATAAATTCTATATCATGGATGGAGGTTGATAATATAAATATCTCTGAGGCAATTAATAATAAATATCATCCAGATGTTCTTTTAATGACGTGGCCACTAGAAAAAAAGAGTTCAATCCCAAGTGCAATGGCTGAGGGTAGTTTTTATATGAGCACTTCAGGATATTATGAAATGATAGATGAACTCAACCTAAGTGAAAGAGAACCTTTAAAGTATGAATATTATAGTGATGCCTTATATGCTATTAAAGAGTTTAAGGGAAACAAGTTCACTTATGTTGGAGATAAAATGTTTTGTTGTGAGTGTAATGCTCTTTTTTCCCATTATCTAGAGGAAAATTTTGAAAAGGTGAATAGTGGAATTACATTATCCAAAATTCACTTCTATATCAGGAAACCAACAAATTGATCAAACTGTTCTAATAGACTATATTATTAAGGATTAGTTTTTAACTAGAAGTTTAATGCTGTTATTATACTTTGGATGTGTAAAAATGTGTAATAAATGCTGTTTTTATATCATAGCCTACCTAAATTTGAGAAGTATGACACACGTTTTTTTTTTTTTTTATTAGAAATTATAAGTGTTTAAAATTATTTTAAATATTAAAATTGAATTCACATCAGGTACTGACTCTGTATGTTTTTAATTAGAAATTATCGAATAATTATTCAAATTATTTTGTATATGAGATAACAAATAAGGGGTTATGCATTCATAAATTTTTCTATTTACCATATTATCTCCAAGAATATATAAAACTGTACCAAAAACAGATGTCATAAGTGTAATTGTAATTAGTTTTAATATAACTTTTGTTTGGCGATTATTTATAATGTTATTTGAATTTTGATTATTAGGTTGGTTAAGGTTGGTGGAGTTGGAGGTAGGACTTGAGATCGGGTTGGTGTTGCTGGGATTAGAGTTGTTGCTGGAATTATTAGGGTTGTCACTTGAATTATTAGGGTTGTTGCTAGAATTAGGGTTAGGGGTGTTGTTGGGGTTAGGGTCGTTGCTGGGGTTAGGGTCGTTGCTGGGGTTAGGGTTAGGGTTGTTGCTGAGGTTAGGGTTAGGGTTGTTGCTGGGGTTAGGGTTAGGGTTGTTGCTGGGGTTAGGGATGTTGCTGAGGTTAGGGTTAGGGTTGTTGCTGGGGTTAGGGTTGTTGCTGAGGTTAGGGTTAGGGGTGTTGCTGGGGTTAGGGTTAGGGGTGTTGCTGAGGTTAGGGTTAGGGGTGTTGTTGGGGTTAGGATTAGGGGTGTTGCTGGGGTTAGGGTCGTTGCTGGGGGTAATAGTTTCTATAATAACTATAGTCATTATATATTTTTATATATGTATAAATAAAAGTAAACAATTAATATTATTATTATGATAAATAACAAAAGTATAATAGTATTATGGTAATTAAATATATTTGTGGGATGTATAACGGTGTAAAGTCTAAGAGAATGTTCTTGAAGTTCCAATGATATTAACCTC
This sequence comes from Procambarus clarkii, assembly GCF_040958095.1. NCBI lineage: Eukaryota > Metazoa > Arthropoda > Malacostraca > Decapoda > Cambaridae > Procambarus > Procambarus clarkii. The sequence goes on from NC_091191.1 coordinate 30,941,379, forward strand.
AAAATCGAGCCAGTTTCACAAACATAAATAAATTTTTTATTAAAATTTGGGTCAATGGGATGTATTTTTGAATTAGGATATAAGTAGGTTTTAGCTAAATTATAATTATGTGGATTACATAGAGCTTTACATCCTTTATTAAAAACTGCTTTCTCAAAAGATGAAGTTTCCAATAAACTTTCAATATCCATTGAATTACTACAGTTCCAATATAACTGCTCATCTGGAACGGTAGCTAAAGGATGGGAAGCATCTTCTATAATATTTTTTTTTTCATTGTCTACTAAACTTTCATTACAAAATCTTTGTTTATATTTGTCTCTTATGAGAAAAATTCGATCTCCAAAATTTACAAGACTATATCGAAAACATCCAGTATTAATTTTATTATGTAAACGCATAAATTCTATAAAACTCTCACTTGTTTCTAATTTGGAAATTTGTTTTAGAATGGAACAGTATGGATAAATTTTAAACCACTCTTTAAATCTTGTCCAAATTAGAATTGCCTGGATATTATTATATATATTATCATCATTAAATATTGTACATAGAGATTTTTCATCATATATTTCACAATCATTAAGACACGTAAGCAACATATTTACATCTTGTAAATAATTACAATAAATATAATATGTATATTTAGTCTGAATATGTATCCGGAACATTTCTCGTACTTTTGTTCCATATATAAATGTTAATTTTCTTAAAAAATAAAGGTCACCACAAAGAAGTGCTTCTATATTTGCTTTGAAATTTTGAATATTAGTTTTGTTAGAAAATGCTAAGAGATTTGGATCAATGATTTTTTGAATATTTTCATCTCCTTTAATAATAATATCATTAAAATCATCTAAAATCTTCTTTATAATAGCTGTATCATTTATATCTTGAATTTGTCCATATAATTTACCTATAGGAAGCAATAATAATTGATCCAAGGTATTAATAATTTTAGTTGCTTCCTGTTTATTCATTTTTTATTTGAAATTACATTACTTTAAGTTTTACAATATACAATTTTTTCAGTAATATATACCATATCTTTTTCAAGAACTGTTTTTGAATGGTTACGAAGAAATGGAATAAAATCAAAGAACTGAGCAGCATTTTCTTCGTTAACCAATTTTTCAAAATTCGAAGGTGTAGTAACATCACTGAAACCTAGTATTTGATGTTTTCTGTATGGAGACTGACTTATTAGTTGACGCATTTGTGAAACTGTCAGAAATACTTGACCAACAAATATACGATTGAGCTGTAAATCTTCAGACCTAATCCACATTGTATAATCCAAATTTGGAGTTAACATGTTACCTAGGGCAAAACTTCCCGATATATGGCTAATATCACCTAATTTTTTTGGAAACTCTTGATAATATCTGTTAACACCTGTATCACCCATGAGGTAATGTCCTAATACATACTGAGGCGAGCAAGATAAAAAATTATTATCAAATTTTTCAATAATAGCTACATTACTTCCTAATTTAGATTTGTATTCTTATACATATGTGATAAACTTATATAACTTTGAATCATAAACTAACGGAAATTCTTCCAAATCCCTATTTTTTTTATTTCCAATATTTTGGGGATTGTATAAATGTAACAAATGGGTATTGACATTTTGATGTTTCTGTGCCTCATGTAATTTTAAAATATCACACTTTGATAAACTGATCATTGTCTTATTTGATCTTATTATTTTTATATTTGAAATATGAAAATGTTACCACCTCCTCCAGCCTTTGGGTCATCTAATCTCACCACCTCACAGTCGATATTAGGGAATCCAAAGAAGTTTTAAAAAATTACAAAACATGATGAAAATATAACTAAAATATTTGAAAAACTTTTCCAAGATAATGAATTGAAAATAAAGGAGGGTATTGAACATTTATCTACAACTATGATTCAAACTTCGTTGGAACACGTCCGTATTATTAGTCACCTAGTACAGTGCAATGGGATATAGAGAGTGTGAGATGTGCTATGAATAAAAACAATTGTCCTACACATGAGAGAGAGAATGGAGAAAAAAAAGAGGGATTACAGTTAACTCCACAAGAAGCTCAAATGGTATTATCAGATATATCATCATGTAATGCTAATGATAATGATAATATATTTTATTAATTATTTTTAAAAAGTCTTACCTCTCCAGATTTACCATCGCGAAGAATAGTCACTAGACTAAATATTTAATTATACAAAAGATGTGTATGTATTATGATATTTTATTTTTCGTTATTCTTAGTATTATTATTTGGTTTTATTTAATTATATATTTTTCACCAAATCAGATTGAAGTAAGTAAAAATCTGATACTAAACAATAAAAGAAAGACAATAGAAAAAGAATCTTTACCACTCATACCATACTCTATGGCTGTATATAAACATAATAATAAAAATACTAAAAATGAACGTGAAAATGTTTTTGTTCATATTATGCCTCAAAATTATCATTTTTTCGTAGAACAAGGCCAACTCATCTACCATCCTACTTCCCCCCCAAAGATTAATATATGTTGTACATTATCAGAATTTCCTGAAATAGCATATGTTTTTTCTGTGGAAGAGTCAACTACTTCTTTAACTATTCCCCAAAAAAACAAAATGTGTCGCCGACCTCTTGAGTATTTAAAAAGTAACATATATACACTAATGACATCGTTTACAGACACACCATTTAAAAAATCCACTAAAACTTCTCCATCATCTCGCACTCACAGGACGTATAAAATTAATAAAAAATGATAACTAAAGGAGAAAATATTTATTTACTTTATTTACAAGATCCCAAAAGAAATCAACATTATCTTAAACGAAAACGAAAAAGAAAAAAACGTAATAAGGATAAAAAAAGATCATTACAAATGTACAGTAAATTCCATGAATTATCTAACATCAATAATTGTTATGTTGATAATAAAAACTTCGTAGAAGCTGAAGTATATATTTTATGGAATTATGATCACATCACTATAAAAAATGAAGACCAGGAAGACTGTTATCTCCAACAGCAAAATCTTCCAGAAGCTTTAGCCATATATTCCAAATATGTCCGCTTTACTTGTCCAATTTGTTTAAATGAAAATAGCGATAAAAATCTTATAATGTTACATTGTGGGCATGTTATATGTATTTCTTGTTACCAGATGGATAACTTTGACAAGTTATTTTGTGCCATATGTCGATGTAATAATCCACAAGTTTTAAAGGGTATTGGTTCCTCTCAATAATTGTTTAAATATTTCCAAGTGGCTGTATACTGAAAAGTTGGTATAGATATAGCTTTTACGAAATTGGGAAAGTTGTTGATTAAAAAATTTTCCTCTTTTAATATGATTTTTTAAAATACATACTACACTAATACTATTATCTTCGACCGATATAAAAACATATGTTTTTCCAATTGATTTAATAAATAGTATAGCTACTAATAAAATTTCTCCAATTTCCTGAGAAACATTTATTTTTAAAATACCGTTACTGGTGATACTCAATATATTTGTATCACTTTTATTTAAATAGATTACAGATATTGTTTGTAATGAGGATAAATTTGGTTGTGTTACCACATTCTGTTGAAATTTTAATCTACCCTCAGGTGCTACAGGGGGGAATGAGAATAAGAGAAAACATTCTTCTTCCAGATTGGGAACTTTTTTCCATAAATGAGGTATAATCTGAGTGTTTAGTACATTCATGAAGTTTGAATTCTTTATTAGTATTTCCTAGCTCGCAAATTTCATTAGTAATTGACGCATCCAATATGAACTTGGCATCTTGAATGTAGACATTAATTGTGGTTGTTGAAAAACACTTGGGGCAATATTTATACTCAATGGAAATATTAAGAATCCAACAGAAAAATCCTGAACATTGTAAACAATAGTAAATTTTTGTATTAGATATATCCAACATTATATTTTTTAAATAATACAAAAAATAACTACAATGAATAGTAATAACGGCTTACAACATGAAAATAACATACTTTTAGAATTAGATAATTTAATAATTGAACAATATATTGATGAAATTGATAAAATTTATAAAAATTATGAAAATTTTTGTTCAATATCTCGATTATATTCGTTATGTTCTAAAATTATGAATATATTTAATATAGCCTCTATATTTTTATCTATTTTATTACCATCACAAAATTATAGTTTAATTTTTAGTTTAGTCGGTATATCATTAAATAGCATGTTTAGTATTGATTTGCGTAAAGAAAAACTTCAACAAATTGTATCTGTATATTATCTCTATATTATTCCTGATTTAGAAAAGTTTATTTATGATAATATAAGCAAAGATATACGACAAATTCGGAATTTTCAACATGAGATAACTGCAGGGAACATTAATAACAAAATTAGTAATATTAACAATAATAATAATAATAATAATAATAATAATCCTAGTCTTTCTTGTTTAGATAAAATTGCTCAAATGAAAGAAATTATAACAAATAATTATACAAAATATATGGGTGAAATGTTTTCTGTGCCTGTAAGCTTAACTTATGTAAATTATACAAGTATTATATTGTGCTTCAGCACATATATATTCCTATTCATTACTATTCCTCTAATACACATATACTTATCCCCTCTAATATAAAATTTTTGGTAAATATATAAAAAAATGGATGAACATGTTATTGATCAAATATTTAGTAAATACCTAAACCAAAGTGATTTGGAATGTATAAAACAGGAATTCAATCGTCCTATTTTTAATCCACGTACGCAATGAGAAATTATAACATATGTCGAAAATGAAGATGAAGAAACCAATAAACAACAATCTTCTCCTCCTATATCCACACTACAAAGGCGCAAAAAACGTTTATTACTTAACCCATCTAGTTTGAAGAATTACAAGTGTATGTTTGAAAAATTTGGCCGTTTTAAGCTTCAGCAAGTCACCGGTTACACCAGATTTGATAAATATATATAATGTATATTTAAATCGGGATGCCAATTTAAAATATATGACGCGTCTAACCAACGTTCGAACACTAAACAAGTACATCGTAGGTCCCATTCTTGGACAAGAAATGCGTCTTCCTCGTACATCGGTTAATTTACGCCGTAACAATAAGCCTATTTTAGATAGCCGTTTGATCTCTCAGACGGTTGCTAGAATATGGAATTTTTCTCAGTCTGAACATGCTTACAAAATTTTACTTATATACCATACAGGTCTTCGAGCCAAAGAAGCCAACAATGTAACTTATCGTAACGTTGTAGATGCATATTACCCAGCCACTCAGACTGTCGTTTTGCCAGTAGTATACAGTAAACACGGTAAGGATCGCAACATTCCCTTATTAAAAGGAGGGGCTTCCACTTTTTTTATTCAATACCTCATTCCCTATGCAAATAAGAAGATGTTACGATTAACTCTACTGAAATATCCTGGGACAAATATAGCTGATCATTTGGATAAACCTATTTTTGATTCTAGTTACCAGAGTACACATAAAGTTTTTAAAAGTTATCTTTGGAAAGTTGCTAAAGAAAGAAATCAGAAATTATCTCCTAATGAAGAATATAGTGTTCAAGAAGATATAAAAGGGGCAGGTCTCCATTCACTCCGAGCTGATTTTGCTACACGTACTTTTAACAGTCTTTCAAGACAATTAGGTAAGAATCATATTTTACCTTTTAAAATTATTAGTGAAATTTTAGGACATTCAAACGTTAAGGAATTTTTAAAAAGTTATATTAATCAAGGTGAAATAATAATGGAAGGTGGAAATGAAGAAGATGAAGAATTTAGTGCTGAGGGTGGCGTTGGTGAAGTTAACCAATTGCTTACAAATGATGAAAGTATTCACTGGGGTAGCAATGCACGAATGGCCCTACGACACCGTTATCGTCATATGAATGTAAATACAATCTCTAATTTGGAAGATCACATTTACCCATTGGCATCTAAAGAAGCTTCACCAACCATAAATAATAATTCTCCATCAATATCTAATAATAATAATAATAATAATAATATACTTACTAATACAATTACAAATAACCCTATTGATAATATTGGTACAACTATTACTATTGATACTGCTACGACTAATGCTGCAGTTAATAATATTAATAATAATATTATTAATAATAATAATAATGATGATAATAATAATAATAATAATCGAATCGTTTATATATAAATAAAAAAAATATGTAAATAAATAATTAAATATATATTATACTATATATAACATGCAATCTTCTAACATTTATAATATATATATATATATATATATATATATATATATATATATATATATATATATATATATATATATATATATATATATATATATATATATATATATATATATATATAAAATGGACAATAATTGTTTATTGTTAGCTTTCAACTACATTCAAAAAACATCTTATGAACCAAATGATAGTTACTATAATCCCCGTCTTTATAAAAATCATATTCTTTATGAAGCTTCTGTTTTAGTAGTAAATATGTCTAATGGTTTTTGTAATGTAGATAAATCAGCTTTTCATTTCCCTCTTAAAAATATTTATACATCTCTACATTTAAAGGCAGATGAAGATGAAATGATTAGTGATGATGACGATGATGATTTGAATAAGTGCCTAGAATTGTTAGTAACCAAGTTTAATGTAAAATATGCTTGGGTTTATGGAATTAATCAAATCCTTTTTAAATTACCGGTATTGCAGTATCTTACTGTCTTTAATATAAGGAGTTCAACTATCTATAAATTTGGAGAAGAAATTAAATTAGATGAGTATTCCATACCAAGACCTATACAAGTTTATAATAAACGTAATAATTTTCCACGACCTTCACATAGTATAACTAATCTTTGTCAAATGCGCTCCAAAAATTTAATTAGAGGATATCAAGATTCTTTGAAGACTATTAATTTTTATGCAGATAGTAAAAAGAACCCAGATTGTGGACATTTACATTGTTCTTTACATTTCAAAGCCACCAAGAGCAATTCAACGTGTGCATGTTTATTAAATGAAATAAATCGCCTCATTCTCATGTTTTTATCCGCCAGTCAATATCTATATTTAACCGAATACAAAGAATATATTAAATGCAATCCAAATCACAATGAACGCTTCTGTCAATTCATGGCTGGATGTGAAGTTGAATTCAAACTACAAACGCTACTACTCAGTATGATTTATCCCGAAAAATTTCATTGGGACTGTTATAGAAATGAAAATGGGATTTATGTGTCAGTAAAACTAATAGATTATCCAAGGAAAAATATAGATAAATATAAATTAATTAAATGGCAAACTAGTCAATTTTCTAAGCTTATTATGACGGAAAAATCAATCAACCATCGAGATTCTAATTTCATTCAAAATATTATGATATTTTTGGGGTTTGATGAAATATATAATGTACATTTATTACCTTAGTAAATAAAAATGGAATCTATTATTAATAGTAATTTATATTTACCTACATCATCTGATGATTACTCAAGAATACTATCTTCAGATTCAATATCGTCATTACCTTTATTTTCACAAATTTCTTTACAACCCGAACCCGAACCCATACTTGAACCTGAACCCATACTTGAACTTGAACCCGAACCCATACTTGAACCTGAACCCATACTTGAACTTGAACCAAGACCTAAACCTAAAATGGAACCAGAATCAAAACTAGAACAACAAAAACAACCAGAACTAACAGATTTGCCATCTCCTAGACCACATTTCCCAAAAAAAGATAGAGGCAGTTTATATAGTCATGTATTTGATTATAAAGTGAAAAAGAATAATAAAGAATTACGACGATATCTATTGAAAATATACATTCAACAAAAATGTTCTCCTAAAAACAATGATGATGAAATGTCTAAATTTATTTATGAATTTCGTAATCAAAATCTAGAGGATATGGACGATGAAGAATTGAGAAATATTATAAATATGATAACTTTGGTACAAAATATATTATCAGATCACTCTTATGTTAAAGACTTCTTTCAATTATTTAAAAATGTTTCTGAACAAATTAAAGACATTGCTCTCCAGAAATATCCTCAGTATTTATCGTCAATAAACCTGATTTTTAAGCAGATTATAATTAGTTTACAACGCATTGAAAATAACAAGAATGAACATGTTGACAAATTATTAATGCTTCTTTCATTAGACATGAAAGATATGAAACACTATCAACCAACTTCTTCTAGTACAATAATAATACATGCCTTGGTTCAAACTGGAATAAGTTTAATTATGTGTGGTATAATAGAATTTATTAATAATCGGGGTAAGGTTCAGGCAGAATACGATGCCAATCAATTCTTTAATTTAAAAGAACATGATGAAGAATTAATGGAAAATGTTGAAGACAATGATGATAATCCAATAAGAAAAAGATTCAAACCTTCTTCATAAAAAAAAATATTTAAACATCATATGTGTTCAAACATCAGGTACCTTAGAAAAATCTTACAATACATTATGCCTACTATACAGTCCATCTTGGATACATCAGTGACAATGAAACAGAAGTGAAGTGCATGTTGTATGATTATATAAAAGGAGTTGAATATCATCTGAGCCTTCAGTTTATTAGCAGTCAGGATGCCCTCCGCATCCTCTCCTTAAAGACAAACTGACATAATGGGAAATTACTTGGAGAAAGCTGAAACGAACCCCAAATCTAGAAGTCCAAGTCCCTTTTTAGAAGAGGAAACAATGGATGGTAGGTAATAATACGAATATATAGATGTTTATATACATTTTTTACAATATACCTTTTTTTTCTTATTTTAATATATGTTTATGTTTTTTTTTTTTTTTTTTTTTTTTTTTAGAACAATCTACACAGCAGTTAATGTTGCCCCCCCTCCCGCCTGAAATGGTTATAATAGAGGAAGATGATGAACAAGAGACGAATGATTTTGGGATATTGGAAATGGAACTCTGTATTATTAAAGAGAAGAATGTCGAAGGTGAAGAGAAGACTCACATAGTGTTCCAGATGCCAGCTAAAGTACCAGATTTATTATTAACAGGAGGGATCCAAAGAATAATGTGTCTCATCAAGCAAGTACCTACAATATTCTCATGGCAGATGTGTCAGGATCCATGTTTATTTACTGGAATGGTGTAATGACAGGGTGGAACGAATATGTGGCACCTCATTTGGTAGGGAGAACGAATCTGTTCGTGTTTGGCAGTAAAGTTAAATTAAAACGATCAGAAACAAACCTAATAAATAGTGATTTTGCTAATGGTCAAACAGATTTGACTGGTGCCCTACAAACTATTGTACATGAAGTTTACCAATGTAAGGAGAGGTATATCAAAGTGTTTCTTATTACTGACGGCCATCATAATACAACATTGATTCAGCCAAGTCATGTTATTGACAAAATGAATGAGGTTGAGAATAAGATTTGTGAGGTTTTTGTGTTAGGTGTGGGATGTGACTTTCCCGTTCAGTATAGTCTGGATATAAGGTCGCGTTTGCACAATGGTAGTACCAATATGCCTTCACTTTTCTGGGCAAAAACGTCAGATGAATTAGAGGAAGAGATGAAGAAAATTGGTGGATACATATCTCATGGAACTTCACCGATCCTGAAGTTGTCAGTGAAAGGTTTCTTACTGCCAGGGGGTATAGCTAAGGACAAATTCTACCTGAATGAGTGGGTATATTTTCCCTGTGAACAAGAACAAGTGAAACAACTTAGATTAATATATGGTAATAATGGATGTCACATTTCACCCCAGTTTCGTCGTATATCATTATTTGAGTTGAATGAAGTATTTCGACAATGGAATTCTGTTATTATTCAAATTAATAATAAGAAAGAACCAGTTCCTTCAGATGTATTACCTTTAATGGAAAGAATTTTGAAATCAATTCAAGCTAGTGAGGAACTCAGTAGTAGATCTATTCGAGATCGGTTAGAACAAAAAGAATTTAACAAATATGAATTAGAGTTAAGATCCTTGCTTAATAAAATAAGAGTAATATTAACCACTGAAAAATTCCAAAATGAAAAAGACCTGGCTGAAACTATTCTGAGTACAACAGTAAGAGGTGGAAAATATGAAACTAAATGTCTTCAGATGAAAGGTCATTCAGATGAAGATTATAGAAATGATTGTAAAATGTTCATGGAGATTTATGAAGAACAAAAAAAGTTGATAATGCGCATTAAAAATGATCCAGATGATTATTGTCAAGTAACAATGACCTCCACTATATCTGACTTGCAAGATCGAGATTTCCCCACGATGTTGAATAGTAATAATAAATATGAGTTTTTAAAACTGTTTACGATCTCTTGCATTCCCGTGTATGCTCCACATAGTGACTCTGTAACAATCAATCCATGGTCATATAGTGTTAGAAGTATACTGAAATGGCCATATACTATCATGAGCCAGGTTGCCATAGAAAAGAGCAAAGTAGTGGAGTTGGTATCTGATAATAACTTTAATGCCATAATCCCGATCTTTTCTCAAGATGCTTCCCAAGTTATGGCCCCATTAATGGGTACAAGACTCTATGCGATGTGTGCGACTTATGCAATCACAAAAAATCCATACATTATTGATTTTGACATTCACATGGCAGCTTTAGGAGTGACCTGGATGAGGATTCTGTTTGAAAACCCAACTCAGCCTAGGCCCGAGTTTGTGCGATTGCGTATTGCACACATAGAAGCAACAGCAACATCGGGGTATCTCCACCGACCAAGTTTTAAGAAATATTGGCAAGTGCTTATCAATGACACGGCCCAAGCACTCATGACAGAGAGTTTTGAAAGAAATTTGTCGGAAAAACTCATAAAATGTGAGTCACTAATTAAACCTATGTTTATACTTTACTTACATCAACGAAGTGATGAGACTCCTCTAGAGGATAAAGTTGTTATCAAAGTTGTGAGGATGATTCTCTTAGAATACATTGGTCATTGCTTTTCTAAATATAAGAAACAGGAAAAGAATTCCACACCCTTCACTGATTTCTTTGCCAAAACACTTGTTGATGAAAAGCTTAAAGAAGAATGGGTGAAGAACTACATTGCGACCTCAGAAAACCTAACCCTTAAGGATTTTTATACCTTAGAAGAGGTTGAGAAGACAGCCAGAAAACATTTTAAAGACGAGGACATGCAAAATATTAAGGAAAAGTTAATTGAACAGATCCCCATAGCTGTGGATATGAAAAAGGTAGAGAAGCTACGGGATGTTTTTCTGGCTGGAGATATATCTTGGTTTTCATTGCGAATTTTTGCTAAAGAAGTTGGTCTAAAGGAAGACGTTATTGACAATATGTTTAATGAACACAAGTGTTTATTTATACTGCACATGCCCTACAGTATAGAGACTCTCGTGAACGGCTAACTTCAAATGTTAGTGATAACGTCCAAGCTTTAGTGACTCAGCGGGTTCACCAGGAGAATTGTCTCAATATTTACAAGGAGTTTGAAAATATAATTGTTCAACATAAAAAGGATTTGTGGTTGCAGGAATATTTATCAACACACAGAGAAATTGTGCGCCCCATGACAAGGTCACAAATCCTAATAGAGGCTTCTGGACGAGGAGTTCAGGTAACAAATGATACTTTTGAAGAAGTGTATAAGAAATACCGACCAAATGTAGGGCTGTTGGGTAATGCTTGTCAATGTCGAAATGGTCCTTTTTACCTGATACCCAGTAAAAGGTATAATCAACACTTACATTTAGCACGTCATTATTCTTCAAATTATCCTCATCATTTGCACTCGGCAGCCTATTTTTGCTGGCATGAAGACATAGCAGATGCTATCTTCTACCAAGAGTCTATTAGTAAGTCTCAATTAGATAATGCTTTCATTGAGGACCTTACATTTTTACTAAATATATATCAAGAAATGGCCCCCTACTGATGATTAATTATTTAATAATTCATCCAGGGCCACCCGATGTGGGTGGGCCAACTCAATTGTTATTATTGCTGTGACCACCTCTGTTGATTTTCCCCTACCTAAGCTTTATTAATTAAATTTGGCTTGTGCCATATTTAAGGTTAGTAGTAGTATCTATCATTCATGCCCTATTGTACTCACTACACAATTTTATGATATTAAATTGGGTGGTACTGTTTTTTTTTATAATATAATTATTGTATTTATGTATGTAGTTAGAAAAATATATTTATTGGAATGGTTGATTTCCTTCATTTTCCCAGAGCATCTTCACACAAACTTTATAGCATATTAACACAAACAAGGTTAAATTTGGCACACACACACACACACAAACAAACAAACATTAAGTCATTCAAATAAACAATGTTTATTTATTATAAACACTTTAATAATAGTGGATATTCTATTTTCTAGTTCACTCTCTTGTTGGTTGGTGGCATCTTCTGTGTTAACATCTTACGCTCGTTCTTGAGGTACTAGTTCACTCTCTTGTTGGTTGGTGGAAACTTCATTCTTCTGTGTTAACATCTTATTCTCGTTCTTGAGGTAAAACAACTCTTTCTTTTTCTTCCTCCCTTATATATTCTATTTTCTAGTTCACTCTCTTGTTTGGTGGAAACTTCTGGTAGATAACAACATTCTTCTGTGTTAACATCTTATTCTCGTTCTTGAGGTAAATCAACTCTTTCTTTTTCTTCTTCAAGAGTGTTTCCATTCTTTTCAAGTTTTTATTCAACTTGTCTCTGCCTAGGGTTAATCTGGGAAAGCATCTTCATACAACTTTTTCTTGGAAGGGCAGCAAAGCGTGTGTGGTGGGCTGGCTGGATGGCCATCCGTTAGTGGATGTAGTGAGTGGCCACGGATATTTATATATGTGGCTCAGCTAACACAGTGCTTCCGGCAACCAGCTATTAGTCAGAACCGGGACTTTTATGTGGTACTTATTACTATCTAGCTTATCTAGGCAATTCACAAACACAACGAAAACAACATATGTCCCATACAGTCCTGCCCTTTCGATAACCTACACTGAATACACTGAATAATAATTACCAAGGCAAAATTTTAACAAATAAAAACATGCACACTTTTATTTAATGAAAATTGCAGTGGAATTAATATGGAATGAAACATGTCAACCCTTTTTGACCATTGAAAACAAAAAATCCTTATTCTTGCATCTTTCATATTGTTAAGCTAAACAATGTCCCAGGTTCTTTCCTAAGTCATGCATTTGAAAATAATTTAGTTTTATTATCTTCTTAGCATGAAATGTTTTAGGATTGTTGTTATGGTAGTTTACATATATTATGTGTTTCTTCATACCCTAAAAAGATCAGAATATTTGCTATGATATATGAATCTTGATGATTCACCCTTGTTTGCTTCATTATGTGTTTGTTAAAATTCCTAACCTCCCATTGAATCCAGTTATATTTATTTTTAACAAGAGAGTTTCGAATTGTTACGCCTACATCCATTCCATTTATGTTTCTCCTACATTGCCAATGTATTTTCTCGGGCCAAACCATACTGAGCAACAGCGCTTGCAGTTTGTATTCGACTTCACGTTCAGCCATATATTGGCACATTCGTTCCTTATCCCTATGATTACTATTAATGTATTCTTTATATTCTGTCGTATATAGCTCTTGACTAGCCGATATGAACATAAGAGTAAGGCGGTTTATTTCATTCAACAGACAAGCACAAGTTGAACTACTCTCACCTTCTAAATGAAAATTACACTGTAGATCATTATTGCTGTTTTTATTTGTGTTATAGAAGGTAATACTCTTTGTGGAATCATGGTATCCATTAATCAAATTTTGGGCGAGTAAATGACAAAGATTTGTAATACTATGTAAAACTGGTGGAAATGTATAAATATTACCCTGACGGTATAATACATTTCGAGATTCATTAAAAGATTTATTTATTGTTATTTTGTCTCTAAATGTGTGGATGTTCTTATTTCGGATATCGAAGACTGCCAGATTTTGTAAAACAGGTAATTGGAATAAGATTTGATTATTTCCATAGACCCAGACATATTTTATATCATATTCTGACACCAGAGTTTCTAGACATTCGCTTAAGTTATTTAATTCTTCTTGATTTTGGTTTAATTCTACATCTGTTATTTCATCTTTGTTCGTTTTTGTATTTATATCTAGATACCTATTAATGCATTTGAAGGGGAAATGAAAGACCGATTTATCTACATAACAATAACCATTAGCCATATTTACTACTGAAGCAGAGGCTTCGTATAGGATATGTCGTTTATGGACATATCCATTCGATTCAGAAAAAGTTTGTATATAATTAAAAGCTAATAAAAAGCAATTTTTCATTATTATTAAACCTCTATTTTTTAAAGAAACAAATGTACAGCATATGTTTGATATTCTGTTAAAATAAATTTTTTTATGAATTTATTATAACTTAAAAACAATAGGAAAAAAAGAAAAAAGTAGCAATGGGGATAATAAGAATTTTAGTTGCTATAATCCTAATTATAGTCGTTATAATAATTATTTATTTACGCGGAAAACGTATCAATGTCAGTAAGGCTATCAGACATGATCCGATTCATGAAACAACATTACAATCCACCATCAGTCCAACAATAACAAAATTCTCTGAAACATTACAAACCACCATCAGTCCAACAACAACAACAACGTCCTCTGAAGTACTTCAAGAAACAACATTACCATCCACCATCAGTTCAACAACAACAACAACAACAGAGTCATCTGAAGAATCTAATATAATCATTTCAAAGTTGGAATCATTATTCTCCCCGTTTATTATCAGAGATATAAATACCTATAAAGGTCTCGTAATTATTCCTAAACCACCAATTTCGTATAATCCTAAGAATAGAATCAAAAGTGAGAATACAATCATTAAGCCTTTCAATAGCTTCCTTTTAAATTACAATAAAATCCACAGATATTTAGATAATAATATTGTCTCAAATAACACAAATTTTGTATGGCAAAATTCTAGTTACGACAAGGGATATTATACCAAAAATCCAATTATTTTAATATTTCCTTGGAATATTAATGATTTGAAACCTAATGTTTATACAGATCAAAGTGAAATACAAGATGTTAAATTACAAAACCATATAAATGCAGTACGGACCAAATCACATAATAAAAGAAAAAAATTCGACATGGACAAATTGTGGATATCATGTACGCATGCGGCAAGTCAAGATATATTTATTCAGGGATTCTCTAAGTATGATTTTCCAATTAAAGAAAATTCATTACCACCATTTGTGGTAATGAAACTTGAACTTCAAGATGGTAATAATGAGGTGGAATGTAAAATGGTGGCTAAGAACATTAATTCCTCAGAAACCTTTGCTAGCATTAAATTTAATATCTATGTGGAAATCTCGGAAGAAGAACAAGAAACAGGAGGAAGATCAGGACTCCTCCCTGATATAGTTTCCGATTATGAGTCCAGAAACGTAATATTCGAGAGAATGTAAAATTATGGTATCCTGTATTCAATGCAAGAAATAATTATTTTGAATGCTGAAAAATCAACATTGAATGTCCTATTCAAAATAATGTGCGTTTCATTTCATTTCAATAAGATAAAATTAACATAGGACTTCAAAATAGGTATTTTTTTCTCACCCCATAAAAAATGAGTGAAATTGTTAAAACAATCTTGAGTATGGTACATTTCCCTGAGGATGGGACCTCAGGTTTAAGAGAATGTATAAATATAAAAACTTATTTAAACAATGTTTCTGCTAAAGATGATGATGAAACAAGAACAATCATATTACTAAATAAATTGTTTCATTTATTTGATCTATCTGATCGATACATAAAATTAATAACTAAAACATATCCTCTTATTAAAAGTCAATATCAACAAAAGGAAACCATAGCTTTATTAAATAAACAATATGATGAGTGTAATATGGAAAAAAAATTCCTAGAGACTGCGATAGCAGAAAAAGAACGCGAAATACTCGATTTAAATAAACAAGTTGACAAGTTTACAACTGAAATAGAAAAACAAAAAAATATAATAAACAAAATAGAAATTGACAACAATGAATATGAAGAAGAATTGAAAACCCAAGTATTGTATTTAGGTCAATTAAAATAATGTGAAGATAAAATAGAGGAAAAAGACAAACAAATAAAAGAATTAGATAATAGAAATATAGAAAAAGACAAACAACTAACAGAAAAAGACAAACAAATAACAGAATTAGGTAATCAAATTAAACAGTTAAATATTCTAATTAATTCAAATAATACTGAAATAAAATCTAAAAACGTTGAACTCAATAAAAACCTACAACTATGTACCACACAATTATCTGAACAAAAACAAGAAATAAATAGAATAAATGAAGAATTAACTCAAAGTCATAGACATATTAATGAAAAACATCAACTAGAAGAAACTTACAAAAATGAACTTGAGAAATGTAACTATGAAAAACATGAACTAGAAAAAACCTATATGAAACAAAAACAAGCCCATCAACGGCAATATGAGGAGTTATTATCACTCAAAACAAAAGAACTTGAGAAACATCGACAAGAAGAAGAAACTTATAAACAACTTCAGGACCAAATGCTAAATAAATATAAGGAATTATTGGTGAATATAAACACAATAAATAATTTTAATAATACATTATTTAATAATTTAAAAAAAAATCTATATTATCAAATAATGATATAACTGAATGTTTTTTAAATATATTGTTTATAAATAATAGTTATTCAAGTGAAAAAAATAAACTAATTGAAGAAATAATAATAAAGATTATTGATCATTTTAATACAGAACACAAGAATTATATTCAACAAGAACACACAAATAGAATGGCTAAGTTAAATGACATTATTAACAATAGTAATTATAATAATAATGATCTACAACCTGAAAATATAGCAAATATATTATTTACTAACAAGGAAGAAAGAGGGTTATTTAATCATATACTAAATAGTTTCAAAACTAATATTACTGATGAAATAGTAGAAATACACAAAACAGAATTAATGCCTTATGTTGATTTAAATGTTGTTTTAAAGCGTCAGTTACAAGAACCAAATTATTTGGCTAAAATGTTAGTAGATGAACTTGCATCTATGGATTTGGTTAAAGAAAAGATAATAGAACAACTTGCGGATTTATACAAATATACCAAAGAAACAAATTATGAAGTTATAAAGGTATATACTTTTATTACAATTATATATACAATTTATCAGAACGAACTTAAAAAAGATTTTAGCATACGAAATATAAAACACTTTTATGTAATTATCTTGCAAGTGATTCACAAATCATATGGTGATACTTCTAAAATATTAGCCATTCAACAAATGCAGGAATCAGAAAATTCGATATTAAAACAAACAAATAAAGAAATGAATTCTAAAATGTTAGTCATGACTTCTGAATTAAAAGAATCGAAAATACATTTGTCGATGATTAATACAATTGACGTTTCTTCAGACTATGATGAAACTCTAGTAGAAAAGTTCAATTCTATTATCAGAACTATTATTAATGAACTCGATGCTTACCTATCAGAGAAGTGCCGAAAAAAGTATTTGTTATTAGCATTCGATCAGATTAAAGTAAAAGAAATATTTTGTAGGAATAGTGTTGCCAAAAATGAAATGAAACAATTATTCTATTCTCTTTCGAATCATATTTCTAAATTTATATTCTGCGCCCAGTTCTATAAAAATCTTGTTATGGTAATAAACGATAAAATTCTTATGCCTTCTATTCAATTAAACCTATATTTTTCACAACACCTATATGACATCGATACTATGAAAACAGCTTTATTAAACTCCCAAAATATAAAGAAAGCTATTAAAACCCCTTCTGTTTTTCCCATTATATATAATATTAAGGGTTTAACACTGATTGGAGAAAAAATTAACATTAACGACGATGAAATTTACAAAAACCAAATAGTGTCTATTGATAACAAGGATAACAATTTAAAATTACTTACATTATTGAACAGTGATGATATTGAACAAGAAAAGAAATGGTTTATTGAAACACAAATAATAAAGAAGTATTTAAATGTAATCGGCGATGAAATCATTTTAAAAATAATTTCCTCTCAGAAAGTTTCATCACAGGAAACAACAAAAACATCAAAAACATATAAAACAACAGATTCAGGGACAAAACAAAAAGATGCCAAACATCGATCAAAATTAAATACCCAAGACAGACGAAAAAATGAAATATTGACTCTGAAAAAGAATCAAAGAGGAAAACAGTTCATGAATAGGAGAGGAACAGATGGAAAGCAATTGGAAGAGGAAGTTGATATTAATCCAATAAATGACCCCAGTTCATCAGTTGAAGGTAAAGAATGAGGATATTAAACCAATAAATGACACTAGTTCAATAGTGCTAGAAGAAAAGAAGGAGGTTGAAAAGGAAATTGAAGAGGATGTAATAATGCTAGACGAAAAGAAGGGTGATAAAAAGGACTTTTTTTTTTTGGGGGGGGGGGATAATAATAAAAAAATTAAAAAAAGGAGTAGCAGGTCGGGGAGTAGGCAAATTAACTCAACTCCAAAAAAAGAGGGAAAGAGAATAGAAAGATTTTAAGAAAACATTCAGCCTTTGATTATATACTACTTATCCATTAAATTATGTGTTTATGATCTAACAAAATAATCAGAATTAGATAATAGTAATCGGCCTATATTAATAAAAATATAGAAAATATTAATGAAAATAACTTGTATTGATTCAGCAACCTATGGTGGAGGGAGGGGGATGGGATAGTGGTATAAAAGGAGAATTTCTGCCTATTTAAGAGTCACAAACCCTTGCTCTCTCTCCAGCTCCAGTGTCAGGTGTACAGTCTACTGAAATTAAGCAGTTTATCATTCAGTAGGGTAGTGGCGGGCGTCATTACAGTTTAACTATTGATCCATATGCAGTCATCTAGTCCATCAAGAATTACATAACAACAAGCTTCAATAATCAATTCCTTACCAGTTCAGTTTATGAATCAAATCATAAAAAAAACCACACACTCTATTTCTTATTGTTATAGTACCTACATTAACTACTTATGTGTGCAATGATCAGGTACAGCCGAAGCTGAAGGAACAAGTCAGAATATACCACTTCCTAAGCCATTTGGAAACATATAAGGAGAGTATAGTGTAAAATGATTGACTTGTAATTATTTGTCTCTTTCAGGTAAATTAACATTTAGAGATTGATTTTTTATTCATTATAATACAGTAAAACACAATTATAATAGTAATTTTAATTTATTGTTATTCGTTCTTTCCTCCCTCTATCCTCCCCCACCCCTTGTTTCCGAACTGATGAAGGGTTTCGAGATAACTACTAACTCTTCTGGGGAAGCAAAAGAACAAGCTGAAAGAGGTCAAGCTGTATCTGTCTTACTTGAGCAAATGTCTTGTTTGGTTGAATCAACGGTAAAAGCAAGGTCATCTTCTTCATCTTCTTCCTCATTATCGTCTTTATCGTCGTCCTCATCGTCGTCCTTATCGTCGTCCTCAGACGCATTCGAAAGTGACCGGTTGATTGACAAACTAAAGGGCTTGGTACTAAATAAGGCCATAAAGAGAAAGATGAAGAAGAAAGAAAAGGCACTAAGGAAGCTTGATTCTAGAAAAATCAAATGGCCATGGTCTTCAGATGGAGATGATGACACCAAGTCAGGGGAGGAATGGGAGAAGCAGGAGAATGTGGAGGAACGTGTCTTCGGTCAGGAAACAACAACAGGCACAGGTATGTATTTGTAATTAACTTTACTAAGAGGATTAATTTCAGTTGTACGTTATTTATTTTTTGGTGATTAAAAGTTTTTTTTTTTTAATCTGTGAATTCCTATGCTCTGTTAAAATTTATTCGGTAGAGAATATATTAATGTCTTTGTTATTTGCTACTACACAGCTCCGCAACTTCCCAAAAAGAGATGTCGAAGTGACACACTAAATGGAAGATAGAAGTTGTTCAGACCATTCGGAATTTACTTTTTTTTTTTTTTCCGAAGCCATCATGGATAAAATCACACAGACTGGAGAAAAAAATGAGGAATGCCTGTATAGCAGAACCTTGAAACCGGTTTCTGAATGTTGTTGGCTGCATTGTGGTGGCTTATTTCCCCAAGAAAATACTTTTACAAAATAAGCATGAATGGACAGTTCAATCAGAAAATAGTAGTAGTTGTTAGTCACTCTAAATAAATAATTGGGGTAAAAAAAGGTAAAAGAATGAGATACTGAATATATTATATTATATCCACAAATTAATTTATTTTATTATCCTACCCCAACCCAAATTTTTCCAAAAGGCTCCCAGGCCCCCACCTTTTTCTAGTATTTGGGCAATTTTTAATTCAAATTCACTTTTTTACGTAACTTCTTCAACCCAGCACCCAAAAGCACCCGTGTCGAGCAATAGTGGGATCGCATCCGTGAGTGGGCATCCCGTAGCAGTCATACTCCCCAATTTCATTAACTTGCTGTCGCCCACAAGTTAAGGTAAAGAAGCTGCGCTGAAAAAAAAACTTGAAACAATGATTATTGATGTCACAGAGAGAACATCAATACACCTCAATCAAAAGAATATTGATTAGAAAAAACGATGAACACCACCAACCTCAAGCAGAAGAATACTGATTTAATATAAATTTTTGGTCCATTGAAGGTTGAAGTCAACATTTTTAAAAGTGATATTTTAGATAAAGTGTTGAAAACCTTGTGATCAAACTCATGGCGGCGAAGTCCACCTAGTAATGTAATAGCTGGTTGCCCGGAGCAGTACTGTGTCAGTTGAGCCATATATATATAAATATTCGTTGCCGCCGACCACTCTCACTCTTATATTACATCCACTGATTGCCAGCTTCGCTGCTCTTCCAAAGAAAAAGTTGTCCAAGATGCTCTCTCCTCAGATGAACCCCAGGATGGAGAATAGGACACAAGATACGCTGAAAAAAACCTTGAAACTATGCTGGGAAGAGAAAGAGGAGACACTAATATTGAATATAGAGAAAGAGTTGTTACAAATAATCCACGACATCAAGCTGAACAACACCAACCTCAAGCAGAACAATACCGACATCATCAAGCAGAATGAGACAATACTTTTGAAGACAGACCAAGAGTTGTTACAATTAATCAGCAAAATAATCACCAACATCAAGCAGAACAACACCGACATCAATCAGAACAACACACTATTGAAGATGATAGAGCAAGAGTTATTAAAAATAATCACTTACCTGAAGCAGAACTACACCGACCTCAAGCAGGAGATTGATGATTTAAAAAATGAAATTAAAGAGTTGGAAGGCTGAAACAACCCACCTTTCTTTTGAGAATTGATATATGCAACCACTTGGAAGTCATATTAATTTATAATGGGACCAAAGAGCCAATGTTATTCAAAACTTCCGCACAGTGACTGACATAGTGACTGACGTGGATACATCACTGACCTGAAGAAGAAGAATACAAACCTCTGGCAGGAGATTGCTGATTTAAAACAAAAAAACTTTCGAACAGTTGAAGGCTGCCTCATTTAATTTTTAATTCCACTGTAATTTTCACTAAATAAAAGTGTGTATGAATTATAAAATATATTGCTTTATTTTTTTTTAATTTTGCCTTTATTATTCTAGTGTACATAGGTAGGGGAATGGGGGCACCTTTTAATTTCACTGTAATTTTTCACTAAATAAAAAGTGAGCCCAGAATGGAAACAGATGTAGTATAATTAAAAAGTAAGATGATAATGTCAGTATGGCTGGCACTAGTTCCGGTGAGTGTCAGTACAAGTTGTCATATGTCGGTATTGTGAAGACTGTCTAGATACGTGAAGGTGGGTTTGGAGTGAATGAGGACGACGCCTTGCACCCACCTCCTCCAAATAGAGGGGAGGGGGGACAGGAGACATTTATAGCTTTTTGGAGACATGATATTTAAGCATGATCTCATTGATATATCAAGTGATTCTTCCATTGAAGTTGGGGAGGAGGAAAACATCTATTTAGGAGCCGAGGAAATAATCATTAAATTTTGTGTGTAAAGTTACTTCACCCGATTATCCGACGCTGGGCTGGATGCCCATTCATCTTTAAAAATTCGTATGTACAAAGTAGTGGGTAATTTTTCTTCATATTTAAAAAAACTATGGATAGTTAATTGGATGAGGGTATACTCACACACAACATATTTGTGTTTTTTCAGGTGGTAACTTAAGTTGTCATCACACCCATTAAACAAAACCAATTCATCATCTTGAAATACTACTTTAATAGGGTCTATTTCAATTTTTTCCTGTGATGAGGCCTTCGACATCAAAATCACTTGATAGGTATTTTCAAGCTTGACTCCATTATTTTGTCTCATGAATAATTCATATTTTATTCCCCACTTTAATAGTATTTCTTCAAGTTTTATTAACATAATCTTTACAGATTCAATTTCCCATATTTCATTGGGGTTAGTAGGGTTGGGTTCAGTCTTTACAGATTCAGCTTCCCATATTTCGTTGGGGTTCATTGCTTTGTCTGTAGGGTTGGGTTCACTCAGAGTCTTATCATTTTCAAAATTTGCTGTTGTCTCGTTAATATCAGTCATAATGGTGATCTATTTCAAATCTGTGAATGTAAAAAAAAAAAAAAAAATATGTTAAGGCATATGTAACTTAACTGATCAATCAACATTTTTATCTAAGATAGTATAAGGTGATGCAGGACTAATAATTAGAGTAAGACCAAACAAGACCCTACCTTACCCAAACTAAGTCAATATAATTATATTATCTTATTATATAATATTATCAAAGTGGACTCACTAGATACAGCACAGGACTAGGGTTGCAACTGACAGTTGAATTCTTTTATATCTATCTTTTCAAATTCTGACTTGAGGAGTAGGAGGATGAGGAGGAGGAGGGGTAGGGGTGAGTTAAATCGCCTTCAAGTATATAAAAACGTTATGCCCAATATTATTACCTCAGTGTTAAGTGGTCTGATGCAGCATGCATATATCCATAGTGATAACTATTTAATATTATTTAATTGTTGACATATACAACAACTATGGATTCACCACTTTCTATAAATATGTTAATGATGACCCTTGATAACATATACCAAAACAAGATGAAAGAAAAACTTCCAGATACATTTGGAGCATCATTTCAGAAGATGATTTGCTATGCTGAAAACAGTTTAAAGTCTTCGGAATTGTAAGTATCATTATTATAATATGTTAATAATATATATCATATATATATTTTTATAATATCCATACCCCAATAAATTATTACTTCTTATTTTTTTTTTTTCGTTTTGTTTGTAGGTATGAAAATCTTTTAAAAACATTGAAAGAAAAAAAGAAGATAAAAAGAATAAGTGCAAATGTCCCACATGGAATCCTATCCCCTGAAGACGACCCTGCTATTCTTCATGATATAAAGGTCAACTGCTATGGCCCTGATGACACAATCTACAACAATGATCCTGAAGTTCGAAAAAATGTTCCTCGTGGTGTAACACTCTTGGAGTTTAAGGGACAGTTTGATTTAGTGATCTTTGCCAATTAAAAATTTACTGGTGGTATTGGTGATGAGGATGATAAACAACCGGAAACAAATGATCTATGGAAACAATATTGCTTAGAAGGTCTCAGTACTACTACTTCTAAAGTAGTTTGTATGACTAAAGTGAATGGTGAATCAGCTCATTTCAGTGGCAGATACATTAATGGTAAATTTTTTTTAATTACTGGGAGTAAAAGTGTTCATATGTTAATCGGAGAAAGGGAAGACATTGAGCGGTATGATGGAGAACGTTATGTTGTTGCTAAAGTTGTGGCCAGATCACTGTGGGATACATTGAATAATATGGATATTATGAATCGACATTTGGTATATAGTATCTTACACTATACTAAATGTACAGCTGTGTGTGAGCTTCTTCAACCTGACAACCAACATATTGTTAACCTCAGTCACTTGGATAAGCATCAACTCAACGTTATCTGTTTTACTCCATTGTACAACGAAAATGAAGAGACTAGCCTTCTTGCATTACCTCCACACTACACACTCAACCTGTTTACGGCATTAGGCTTTACATCTCCTGCCTATTCAATAATTGAAGCTAAAGATGTAGTGAAACACCAGAATAAGGTAGGCAAACAAAAAGTCTATTGTACAAGGAAGTGCCAATTTATATTGTCACATTTTTCAATACAATTTCTTTTATGAAACTATATTATTAAATTATTTTTACAGGTGCGAAGTGATCTTTACAAAGAAGGTGAAGTTTTTTATTTTCTAAATGAGAATGAAGAAACAATTGGAATGATAAAAGTAAAAACAAGATGGTATGTAATACTTAGAGCCTTGAGGGAAAAAGCAGTTTATTGTTTTTTATCCAAGAAAAAAACAAGCATAATTGGAGTTTAGAGAATAATATTCACTTAACTCAATTACGACTAAATGAAATTCAGAAATGGCTCAAGTTCTCGATTTATATTTTACAAAGATGTAAGGTGAGTATGATGGGTAAAGCACCTACCTACTTTGTTTTCATAAAAAGACCCTCTTAAGAAATTAATTATTTGAAAAATAAGGGATTTATAACACTAATAAATAATTATCATTACTTTCAGGAAATGGGGACAAGTTTTCTACAGTGGCTAAATGAAAAAGTAGAAAAAAAACATATTGCTGTGAAAGATATTAGGCCCCAATTTCCAACAATATGGAGCAGGTTTCTTTTTGAAAAAAATTTGACCGACAATTTTGAAGATGATGAAGAACAGGAATTAGGTGGTTAGTTACCATTAACTTTATTATACAGTGGAAGGCATTGGGAAGACAACCAACTCAGTTACACATTTTCATCTTGATCATCTTTAGAAGTCTATAGAGACAAATTACCGTCTTCATTACTGTCGAGAAGTGGACTAGGGACAATTAATTAAAATATGTTTTCTAGTAACACCTGTGGTAGGGATGACATCTTTTAGACTGGAGTTTGTATTGATTTACACATGATATATAAAGTGTTCATCAATAAAAATAAGTAAGTAGTTAGGTAGTAGTGTAAAAAATGTAGTAAAATTTCCACAATTAAAATTTCTATTTTTATCACAGAATTTCCACTTGGTTCCCTATATTTTTCTTACCATTATTTCAGCTTTTTAAGGGATCTGGTAAAGGATTTCAGCTGATAAACTCTTATAGTCCCAATTTTAAGTCTATGAGTCAACAGGAAGAGGATGAGGAGGAGGAGGGGGAGGAGGGGGGAGGGAGATTGTGTATTATATAAAGAGAGAGAGAGAGAGATGCCTCTCTCAGTCACTAACTAGTCAGTCTAATACAACACTCACATTTTGTTTTCATAGCAATGAGAGAAGAAAAAAATCGTTTGGAGACTTTTAAGGACTGTAACTTCAGTGTAAACAGTCATGTACTTGCAAAGGCGGGTTTCTATTATACTCATAAAGCAAATATTTTAGAATGTTCAATGTGCCATTTTCAAATTGATGCCACGAACGTAAACAAAGATGAAAATAGAATCATTGCTTTACATAAGAAAGAGAAACCAGAATGCACATTTCATCAGAACGTGAAAAGATCTATTTCTAAGAAGTTTGATTCATATGACAGTTTACGGTTTGAAAAGGAACGTTTGGATACCTACATAGATTGGCCACTTGAATGGTTAGAACCATCTGATTTGGCTCGTGATGGCTTTTACTATCTTCGAACAAATGACCACGTTGCTTGTGTCTTTTGTCGAGGCATTCTTGGTTCCTGGGAAAGAGGAGACACTCCCAGAGGCGAACATCAGTATCACTTTCCCCATTGTCAATTCATTCGAAACCAACCAGTGGGAAATTTTCCACTGATATTTAATGAAAAATTCGAGGGTTATTCCGTTCCACTGAGAAATAGTAAAAATTCGTCCTATAGACAAGGAATAGATGTCTGTGGTCTAAGTCCTATGACAGACAATGGAGTTCACCAACATACCATTGCCAAGCGAAAAGAATACTTAACACTTGAAAGTCGCCTAGCAAGCTTTAACAATTGGCCTGAACGTGTAACACAGAAACCAACTGAATTGTCAGAAGCTGGATTCTTCTATTGTGGTTTAAGTGATCATGTGCGCTGTTATAATTGTGGGAATGGACTTCGAAACTGGGAAACTGATGATATACCTTGGGATGAACATGCTCGCTGGTACCCAGAGTGTACCTTCCTCTTCTTGATGAAAGGAAAAGAATTCATTGATCAGGTATGTCAGCTAAGTAACTTGAAATGAAGGTTGACTATTATTATTGTAATCTTTATAAAAGCCATTTGTAACATTAACTTTATTTTTTTTTTCAGGTTCAAAGGGAAAGGCCACCTTATGAGACAAACCCTTCAATAACCCATATCAATGAAGATCAACACAAACTTATTAAGGAACTAGACATAACTAAGCACCTTATTTCAATGGGTTTCAAGGAAGATCATGTGATGACAACGTATCATAATCAACTCAAAGAGAAGGGGTTACCTTTCTTTGACATTGAGTCATTTATTGAAGCAGTCTTACAGTACATAGAAGACGAAGTTAGAAAACTTCTAGTAAATAAATTGGCATTGGCTGAAGTTGATGTTGTCCCAAGCCCACCCATGTCTGATAGAAATGAGTTGGCTTCTGACACAAACCAACAAGTAGAATCATCTACAACTTTAATGGAATTGGCATTGGCTGAAGTTGATGTTGTCCCAAGCCAACCAATGTCTGATGGAACTGAGTTGGCTTCTTACCCCAATCAGCAAGTAGAATCTACAATAGTTGATGAATTGGCATTGACTGAAGTTGATGTTGTCCCAAGCCCACCAATGTCTGGTGATTCTAACCCACAACCATTATTTGGTAGAATAACTGATCAAGTTGCCGCTCTCCCAAAATCAGAAGGTACAATTAGACACAGAGTGATTGAGTGTAAGATTTGTATGGAGAAGGAGAGTGAGTTAATGTTTTTACCTTGTAATCACATATGCACTTGTTTCAAATGTGCATCAAACATATCCACATGTCCAATTTGCAGAGCTGAGATAAAATATACTATTAAAGCAATTATATCATAGTAAAGAATATTTTAGATGTGTGATAATGATATGATATGTACGATTCGAGAGCAATACTGCAAAGCCTAACATGTTTGAATTTATGGAAATGAACGTACAGATGTGCTGGTGGCTGAAGGTGCTGAGGGAGACCATATTGAAAATACTTCATACCCAAGACTCTTCTAAGAAATTAGAAAACATCATTGTCAAGAAAGTTGTGTTGGATACAAAAATATGTCCACACCTACAGTAATAAGGATGATTTTAGACCATTTACATAACATAATGTATCCTATCTATCAACCCGGCTGGAAATATATGAATTTCAAATCCTATTATTCCTATAATAAATACCTTATAATTATTATTGACGAAATATTATTCCTCTCCCCAGATATAATCTCAGATGAGGAAAAGTTGTAGTTTAGTTATACCAATGTGTGTGTGTGTATCCTTTCAAAATAGATATTTCTATTTTTTTTTTTTTGTCTTTAAGGTAGTATAAAAGTGTCACTAAGGTAGCCTGCAGCAGAACACAGTTTATGGATTAATTAGTGGTAGAGTCGCAATCCAAGCACACTACACTACATACTACCTCTTGATATAACTTTCTAGACAGTGAAAGTGAACAAACAAGCAGTACTATTCAATCTCTGGCGGAACTGAAGAAGCAAACAACCATTCCACAAACTAGTCAAGCCAATCAACCAACTTGTCTGTCAACTGATCTACAACCACCCAACCAATCTGTCCATCAACTGGTCTACAACCACCCTTTTTCTGTTGGAAGTTTCTTTCTAGGGAAGTGGATAACAATTGATCATATAAAATAAGAGAGCACATACTGTTTTTCATAATGGTTGCACCATATGAATTTGATGACATGCAATTGTCAAGGTCTTTAGTCAACCTGTCCTCTTAAAAAGAACGTCAACATTTGCCGTTTGACTCTACGGCTGTTTTTGGACGTTATTTTGTGTAAAACTACGTCTATTTTCGCTTCCATGGACTATCTCTTGTTATACAATGAAATACCACACTTATTATTCTATAACTCACTGACTATGCTCTGATATTTGTTCTTCAAGTAAAAATATATATATTTTTGCCTTAATTAGGCCATAATCCAGAAAATTCCAGCCTATCGCTCTTTATATTTAGGAAAACATCTAATAAATTTGGAAATGAATTTTTCGTTCGCCGACAGTTGCCTGCTACTATTTAACCCTCCATGCTCTAATGTCGCTGGTCATTGTGACTTTCCCAGGATTTATATATGTTTTGTAGTAGCATTTAGTCAGACTACAGTAATTTAACTAATGGGAAACCTCTATAGTTGTCGTAAATTAATAATAATCATTTATCAAATAATAAATTAGCAAACATATGCAACATTTTATGTTACGACTTTCGGGTAGGCCGTTCTGTTTGTTAACAACCTCAATGGTTCAAAATACACAATACTTTTAATATATAAGTGACTAAGTATGCTCTAATATATGGTCCTCAATGAAAATTATCGTTTTTTTTTGTTAATTTGTCCATAATGAATAAGATTCCTTACTGTTGATCTTTATATTAAGAAAAACATCTAAACAAATTGGTATTGTGTTTTCGTTCAGATAAAGTTTCCAGATACTATTTCCTAGTTATCAATTAATGTAGGTGGTTATTTTAATTCGCGGATACCAGGGGCTTTCTCCCATTATACAATATAAATGTACTCACTAACTATTCTCTGGTATCTGTTCTTCAAGTAAAATTACCTATTTTTTTGTTTAATTAGTCCATAATTCATAAAATTCCTTCAGGTCGATCTTTATATTTAGAAAAACATCTAATCAATTTGGAATTTAATTTTTCGTTCACCTACAGTTACCAGCTACTATTTCATTGTTATATTTTATGTCGCTGGTCATTACAATTTTCCAAGAATTTAAACAGCTAAACAGCAAGTAGCATCTTGTTAGAGTACAGGAATTTACCTATGGAGAACCTCCATAGCTGCCGAATATTATTAATGATTATATATGTAATTTAAAATAATGAATTATATACCATTTCTTATGTTACGTCTTTGGCGGGTAGGCGGTTCTGCGGGTTTACAACCGAATTGTTTAAAAATCACACTATTTTAAATGTATGAGTCACTAGTATGCTCTGATATATGTTCTGCAATGAAAATAAAGATTGTTTTGTTGTTAATTACTCCATAAATGTGTAATGTGTTAATTCAGTCTAAAATCTTTTTGCAACGTTTATATGCGATATACGTAGCTGGAAACTACCTAATATTTAAAAATAATAGTTGCAACATTCTATTAATATATAATGTTGAAATAAATATCACACAAAGTCTGTATATCTGTTTTTAGATGTCTTATAAATCTTCTTCTAAAATAGGATTAATGATTTCTATGAATCTTGAGTAAAAATTATGTTAATTATTATTAATTTAATTGTTATTATTTTAAGTAAAAGAATTGCAAGTATTCGCATAACCACGGGATCTCTGTTTGTGTATGAATGCACGGATTTGTTTTTGTTATGAGAGGGACGCCTTAGAAAGCATGGTGTAGGCCACCTGTGGCTCGCATCCGATCCCACGATCGTCGTCGCCCCTAAATCAACACAACAGGTATTTAGTATTTACGATTATAATAAGTAATATTTCTTTTATAATAATATTGCAGCAGGTG
>NC_091191.1:30973742-30991242 GCF_040958095.1 Procambarus clarkii
CAAAGTAGGAAGAGATGTTTGTAAAAAAAAAAATCAAATATTTTTGAAAGTATAAGTAGATTTGATATTTTTCTTTAATTGTTTATGTCTGCTGTCTCGCCTCCTTTATAAAATGGCATCATTCTTGCTTTTTTAAGGATATCAGGAAAAGTAAGGCACTCCAGAGATTTGTTGACTCCTTCCTAGTGTTGCCTAGCCCAGCCCAGCCTTGACAAGGCAGGCTGGGCATCCTAGCCTCACGCAGCTTAGCCCCCACCTACATGTAGCATCCCAGTCCATCCTAAGTGATCATTACCTTACTGGCTGTGTTTTCTCTTCAGCCCTGAATGTAATGTGGTGGAACATAAGCAGATACATATCAGGTCTTAGAGAATCTGTACTTCATACATTTCTTAATAATGTCTCACAAATATTTAAATAATTAAAAAAAATTGTATAATAACTTCATATTATTCTTGCAATTTATTTTTGCATTTTTTTTATACAAAATTTACATTTTAAAAGATTACCTCTATTTTTAGATTGATGACTTGAAGACTACAGTGCCATCCACAGCAAATCATGGTCTTAAAATATCTCCTAGCAATGACGAGACCAATTTTCACAGAGATCAAATTTTTGCTAAGCAGTAGTCACAGGTAAATATATATTATATATATAATATTATATATATAAAATTAACTACTTCATTGCTCAAAGCACCTTTAGACATTCTGAGAGTTGTGCTATTTTATTAATTAATTAATTAGGCTATATTTTAATGTTTTGTAATGTTTTCATTACTTTTTTTGTTTTGAAATATAAATTGTTGAGTTTTGAAACATTTTGACATTAACTATACCTGAATATTTATAAACAAAAAAATACCAGAACTGTGTCCTTGAAAATTGCACTAAGAAGTCTTTGCCAAAATCAGGTGCTCAGTGCAGTAGTTAAAAACTTACAAGTTGTACCACCTCTGGTGCAAGATTAGGGACCCATAGCCTCAGAGAAGAAAATAGAGAGTACTCAGAGAAGGCCTTGAATAATAGGCAGGCTGTTTGTGTGTGTTTCGACGGTAAGCTTGCTGACACCAATTGTAGTTACCTAAGTGTAGTTACAGTATTAGAGCTACGCTCGTGGTGTCCCGTCTACCCAGCACTCTTTGTCACATAATGCTTTGAAACTACTGACGGTCTTGGCCGCCACCACCTTCTCACTTAACT
The DNA here is from genome assembly GCF_040958095.1 of Procambarus clarkii. Lineage (NCBI taxonomy): Eukaryota > Metazoa > Arthropoda > Malacostraca > Decapoda > Cambaridae > Procambarus > Procambarus clarkii. The sequence goes on from NC_091191.1 coordinate 30,974,948, forward strand.
TGTTCCAACCGTGTACCACTCTGTATGCGAAAGGAAATTTTTTTATATTTCTTTGGCATCTTTGTTTAGTTAGTTTAAATCTATGACCTTTTGTTCTTGAAGTTCCAGGTCTCGGGAAATCTTCCCTATCGATTTTATCAATTCCTGTTACTATTTTGTACATAGTGATTTTATCACCTCTTTTTGTTGTCTTCTAGTTTTGGCATATATAATGCCTCTGACCTCTCCACATAGCTCTTGCCCTTTAGTTCTGGGAGCCACTTAGTAGCATGTCTTTGCACCTTTTCCAGTTTGTTGATGTGCTTCTTAATATATGGGCACCACACAACCGCTGCATATTCTAGCCTTGGCCGAACAAAACTCGTGAACAATTTCTTTAGTATTTCGCCTTCCATGTATTTAAACGAAATTCTGAAGTTAGAAAGCATGGCATAGGCTCCTCACACAACGTTCTTTATATGGGCCTCAAGTGATAGTTTTCTATCTAGAATCAACCCTAGACCTCTTTCTTTTATCAGAATTATATAAAGATTTCTCACATAATTTGTAGGTTGTGTGGGATCTATGTTCTATTCCATATTCCATAACATGGCATTTATTCACATTAAATTTAATTTGCCAAGTGGTGCTCCATATACTTATTTTGTTCAGGTCTTCTTGAAGGGCATGACAATCATCTAAATTTCTTATCCATCCCATTATCTTAGCATCATCAGCAAACATGTTTATATAATTCTGTATTCCAACTGGTAGATCATTTATGTAGACAATGAACATTTCTGGTGCATGTACTGTGGTACTCCACTTGTGACACTTCTCCAGTCCGATTGCCTCTGATTACTGCCCTCATTTTTCTATCAGTCAGAAAATTTTTCATCCATGTTAGAAGCTTACCTGTCACCCATCCAAAATTTTCTAGTTTCCAGAACAACCTCTTATGTGGAACTCTGTCGAAAGCCTTTTTTATGTCTAGATAGATGCAGTCGACCCAACTACCTTTTTCCTTTAAAATCTCTGTGGCTCAATCATAGAAACTGAGTAAATTCGATACACAGGATCTTCCAGATCGAAAACAATACTGTCTGTGTGATATTATATAATTTCTCTCCAGGTGTTCTACCCATTTAGTTTTTATTATTTTTTTTCAATCTTTTCACTGTTACACTTGTCAATGATTCAGGTCTATAACTGAGAGGGGTGGGGTCTTCCCTGTTGCCACTTTTGTAGATTGGAACTATGTTAGCCTTTTTCCACATGTTTGCTATGACTTCTATACACAGGGATGCCTGAAAGATCAGGTGAAGTGAAAGGCTGAGCTCAGATGCACATTCTCTCAGAACCCATGGTGAAACTCCATCTGGACCAACTGCTTTGTTCTTACTTAGCTACTTTAGCATATTTTCCACTTCATCTCTAGACACCTCTATACGCTCTATGATGTTCTCAGAAATTCTTATTGTGTCTGGTTCTCTTAAGATTTCATTTTGTATAAACACACTTTGGAACTTTTGGTTTAATGTTTCGCACATTGCATTATCATTTTCTGTGAATCTGTTTCCTATTTTCAACCTCTGGATATTATCCTTTACCTGCAATTTGTTGTTTATGAATTTGTAGAATAGGCCCAGTTCTGTTTTACATTTATCCATTATCCCTTTTTAAAAATTTCTTTCTGCCTCTTCCCTTACTGCTGTATAGTTGTTTCTCGCATCTTTGTATCGCTGGTATGATTGGGGGTTTGGCTTCTTTCTATGTTGATACCTGCTTGATGGGGTTCTGCTCTTCTACTCCCCAAGCCCGGCCCGAGGCCAGGCTCGACTTGTGAGTTTGGTCCACCAGGCTGTTGCTTGGAGCGGCCCGCAGGGCCACATACCCACCACAGCCCAGCTGATCCGGAAATTCTCTTAGAAAACAGTCCAGTTTTCTCCTGAAGATGTCCACGGTTGTTCTGGCAATATTTCTAATAGTCGCTGGGAGGACGTTGAACAACCGCGGACCTCTGATGTTTATACAGTGCTCTCTGATTGTGCCTGTGGCACCTCTGCTCTTCACTGGTTCAATCTTGCATTTTTTTCCATATCGTTCACTCCAGTACGTTGTTATTTTACTGTGTAGATTTGGGACCTGGCCCTCCAGTATCTTCCATGTGTATATTATTTGGTATCTCTCTCGTCTCCTTTCTAGAGAGTACATTTGGAGAGCTTTGAGACGATCCCAATAATTTAGGTGTTTTATCTCGTCTATGCGTGCCGTATATGTTCTCTGTATTCCCTCTATTTCAGCAATCTCTCCTGCTCTGAAGGGGGAAGTGAATACTGAGCAGTACTCGAGACGGGACAACATAAGTGACTTGAAGAGTACAACCATTGTGATGGGATCCCTGGATTTGAAAGTTCTCATAATCCATCCGATCATTTTTCTGGCTGACGCAATATTTGCTTGGTTATGTTCCCTAAACACTAGATCGTCGGACATCATTATTCCCAAATCCTTGACATGCTGTTTTTCTACTATGGGAAGATTCGATTGTGTTTTGTACCCAGTATTATGTTTCAGATCCTCATTTTTGCCATACCTGAAATTTATCACTGTTAAACATCATGTTATTTTCTGCTGCCCAATCGAAAACTTTGTTGACATCTGTTTGTAGTTTTTCAATGTCTTTCATTCCATTTTTGTGTCTTTTGGTCTGTGGCCCTCTCTCAATTTCTGTTGAACCAATCCTGTTTTCTGGCCCTGCATCTCTGTTTCGGTATGAATGTTTGTGTGCCTTCATTGTATATTTTGCAAAATTTGGCATACATTTAATTTACTTCCCTGTCTAGCAACAAGTCTGCCTAATTACTTATTAAAAAAAAATTGAAGTTCCCCATAGTGACCTCTCTCTCTTGAAATCAAGTTTATCAACTGTTTCAATGTCCCCATTTTCTGTGTGTGTGTGTTTGGAGGCTAAGCTTGCTGATACCATGTGTGTGTGTGTGTGTGTGTTTGGAGGCTAAGCTTGCTGATACCATGTGTGTGTGTGTTTGGAGGCTAAGCTTGCTGATACCATGTGTGTGTGTGTGTGTGTGTTTGGAGGCTAAGCTTGCTGATACGGTGTGTGTGTGTGTGTGTGTTTGGAGGCTAAGCTTGCTGATACCGTGTGTGTCTGTGTTTGGAGGCTAAGCTTGCTGATACCATGTATGTGTGTGTGTGTGTGTGTGTTTGGAGGCTAAGCTTGCTGATACCGTTTGTGTGTGTGTGTGTGTGTTTAGAGGCTAAGCTTGATGATACCATGTGTGTATTTGGAGGGTAAGCTTGCTGATACCATGTGTGTGTGTGTGTTTGGAGGCTAAGTTTGCTGATACCATGTGTGTGTGTGTGTTTGGAGGCTAAGCTTGCTGATACCATGTGTGTGTGTGTGTGTTTGGAGGCTAAGCTTGCTGATACCATGTGTATGTGTATGTGTTTGGAGGCTAAGTTTGCTGATACCATGTGTGTGTGTGTGTTTGGAGGCTAAGCTTGCTGATACCATGTGTGTGTGTGTGTATTTGGAGGCTAAGCTTGCTGATACCATGTGTGTGTGTGTGTTTGGAGGCTAAGTTTGCTGATACCATGTGTGTGTGTGTGTTTGGAGGCTAAGCTTGCTGATACCATGTGTGTGTGTGTGTGTTTGGAGGCTAAGCTTGCTGATACCATGTGTGTGTGTGTGTGTGTGTTTAGAGGCTAAGCTTGCTGATACCATGTGTGTGTGTGTATTTGGAGGCTAAGCTTGCTGATACCATTTGTGTATGTGTGTTTAGTGGCTAAGCTTGCTGATACCATGTGTGTATTTGGAGGCTAAGCTTGCTGATACCATGTGTGTGTGTGTTTGGAGGCTAAGCTTGCAGATACCATGTGTGTGTGTGTGTTTGGAGGCTAAGTTTGCTAACACCGTGTGTGTACTCACCTGTTTAAATAATAATAGGGGTGTACTCACCTAGTTGTGTTTGCGGGGGTTGAGCTCTGGCTCTTTGGTCCCGCCTCTCAACCGTCAATCAACAGGTGTACAGATTCATGAGCCTATCGGGCTCTGTCATATCTACACTTGAAACTGTGTATGGAGTCAGCCTCCACCACATCACTTCCTAATGCATTCCATTTGTCAACCACTCTGACACTAAAAAAGTTCTTTCTAATATCTCTGTGGCTCATTTGGGCACTCAGTTTCCACCTGTGTCCCCTTGTGCGTGTTCCCGTTGTGTTAAATAGACTGTCTTTATCTACCCTATCAATCCCCTTCAGAATCTTGAATGTGGTGATCATGTCCCCCCTAACTCTTCTGTCTTCCAGCGAAGTGAGGTGTGTACCACCTCTGGTGCAATTGTAGGGACCCACAGCCTTGAAGAAAATAGAGTATTCAGAGAAGACCTTGTGGATTCTCACTGAACACTAAACTTTTCTTCTCCTATCACCCCTCTTATTTTGTTTTATGCTGTATTCTATTATATATCATATAAATACATAGCCAAATGGCAATATTTATTATGTCTATACAAAAAGAAGACATCCACTTTATTTTTTTTCTCTCCTTTGTTTCTATGTGGATTTTGTTGTGACTAATGATTCTTCTCCTTCCCATCAACAGGTCTTCCTCACTGGGCTTGCTCGGCTTTTGTGTTACTGTGAGGGTGCCATCATCGTTTACCCTTCAAGACTGACTCATGCTGGCATTGCATTTGTTGACTTCCCTTCACAGTAAACAGTCCTTCTCCATATGGTGATTGTCCAGGGCAAGCAGGGTGTGACTGCCATCTTGGAGAAGCAGGGTCTTTTAATATGAAGAATCTTCCGTCTTCTCTACTTACGCCAGCTTGTGACAGCCTTGCATTCTTGTTACTTCATGGCCCTTGGGCCTTTTTTATTTATTTTACATAATATTTTTTTTTATTAATACCCGTGTTTCACAAGAGATCCTTAACATTTTAAGCACCAATTGTATTGACTAATGTACGTCTTGTAACCTTTAAGACATAAATAGACAAGACATAGATAAATGAGTGAATAATACTGAGTGACTAGGTTAGGGCGAGGAACATAGTACAGTGTCTGACTTTGGAAGAATGCCTACTGTTTTAGAAACCTTATTGCCATGATCATAATCGTGCGGGTTAAAAAGCATTTGTTGTCACTCCTACACTGTGGCTTGTTGAGCTTGAAACCTTTGCTCCTTGTTCGTGTTACATCTGACCTTTTGAAGAAATTGTATGAATCAATATCCTCCAAATTGTTCAGTATTTTAAAGGTTTCGCTCTATTACTCTCTCATTTGCATATATCTAAGCATATAGATTAGATATAGATTTAGATTAGATTTTTTAGTCAGGTAAAGGTACATACATTGCAGATGAGTTACAAAGGGAAAGACAATGACTAGAGTTCACTAGCTCTATTGGAAGAGAAACGTCTGCAAGACAAGTGTGGGCAAAAATTAAGGTAGCTAAGGGGAGCAGAGCCCGGCCTGCGGCTCACAACGACCCCCCAGGGTAAGGCTGAAGAACTAATTCACAAGTGGAGTGATGCAGCATCATCCTCCTCCCTCCCTGCAGAAGTAAGCAGGGAACAGCTCCTCCGACATAATGACAGAAGGATTAGGATAACAAGAGCACAATCTAGTGATGACGAGTATGGGGAACCAATTACAGCCAAGGAAGTAAAGGGGGCTATGAAAAGGGTAAAAGTACAGCACCTGGTGAAGATGGCGTCACCTACGACATACTCAATGCACTGTGTGAAGTGTCTGGCAATCCACTACTCCACCTGTTTAACAAGTCATTCCTATGTGGAGTGTTGCCCACACAATGGAAACATGCAATAATGGTCCCAATACCGAAACCCAATGACCCTGGCAATTATAGACATATCAGTCTCATGTAATGCACTTGGAAGATGCTTGAAAGGATCATCCTAAACCGACTATTGCACAAAATAGGCAGGTTAGGGGAGGGGTCAATGGATTTGTTAAAGGACGGAGGACAGCAAACTATAGTTAATTACCTTGCTAATGATACAGCTAAGTACTCCCAATAAACTCGCACCTCGGGGCAAAATTATAAAATTTAAAATACAATACCTAAAGCCACTAATACGCATAGCGTTTCGGGCAAGTATATACGAAGTAAAACCCAAACAAAGAACTGACTCCGTAGGACCCATAAAAGATGAGACTAACAATTTTAAGTTGTATCATAAAAGGGCGGCAAACACTCTCAATGAATACCTAACATCAGTGTTCACACTAGAAAGCTTGAATGACATCCCATCACCAACACAAATGTTTGTCGGATGTAAGGAGAATGAATTAAGAGAAATACCAATTACACGCGACACAATCAGGAAGAGCATTGACAAACTAAAAGACTCAGAAGCCCAAAGTGTAAATGGATTTAAGTCCCAAGTCGTAAAGGAACTGGCAAATTAATTGGGTGGTTGTAGGTAGGAGCTGCCTCGTATGGGCCGGTGGGCCTTCTGCGGTTGCCTTTGTTCTTGTGTTCTTGGTGTTCTTATGTTGAGTAGCAACATTTGCAAATTTGCAGATGATACAAAAATAGGTAGGGAAATTAACACGGAAGAAGACTCACTATCACTTCAAGTTGATCTAAATAGGGTTTTGAAATGGTCAAAAGATTGACAGATGCAGTTTAATGCTGATAAATGTAAAGTTTTGAGACTAGGTAATGATGATAGTTACAAGATACGAGCTAGATGGTGTTGAGATTGCGAAGTCGGATTGTGAAAGGGATCTGGGAGTTATGATTAGTAAGAATTTAAAACAAAAGGATCAATGCATGAATGCTCGTAGTAAGGCAAATAGGACACTGGGATTTATTAATCGAAGTGTTAGTAACAAGACACCTGGTGTGGTTCTTCAGCAATATCTTGCTCTGGTTAGGCCCCATTTACATTATGCAGTTCAGTTTTGGTCGCCATATTATAGAATGAATATAAATTCACTTGAACGTGTCTAGAGTAGGGTGACTAAGTTAATTCCCCAAAATAGAAATCTTTTATATGAAGAAAGATTAACAAAGCTTAAATTGCATTCACTGGAAAAGCGAAGAGTTAGGGGTGATATGATAGAGGTTTACAAGTGGATGAATGGACATAACAAAGGGGATATTAGTAGGGTATTAAAAGTAGCAACACATGACAGAACACAAAACAATGGGTATAAATTGGATAAGTTTAGATTTAGGAAAGACTTGGGTAAATACTGGTTTGGCAACAGGGTTGTTGATTTGTGGAACCAATTACCGCGTAACGTGGTGGAGGTGGGGTCCCTCGATTGTTTCAAGCGTGGGTTGGACATGTATATGAGTGGGTTTGGGTGGTTATAGAAAGGAGCTGCCTCGTATGGGCCAATAGGCCTTCTGCAGTTACCTTTATTCTTATGCTCTTAATTCACTATGCTTGCCAGTGAAACTCCTTTTCAGAAAATCGCTGGACCATGGAATAGTTCCCCTAGTAATAGTTGAAGGTAATGTAGTGATCGAGTAATCCTTATACTCCATTATCTCATCATCATAATGGCATAACTAATTACACAAGCATTAATCCTATCCCTATTTACAGGTAACGGTTTTCCACCCTTCTATATCTTACTGTGAGGTGTCGTCACCGTACATAAGCAAGCGACTTGAGAATAGCACATTACGGGCTATTCATGCCCGTGCCACCTCTTGGGTGGCTTAATCTTTATAAATAAATCAGAATAGCACACACCAATTGGTCCGGGAGCCATCTCCCGTCACGCAGGGTGCAGTTGCGCCTCCACAGATCTCCAGTATCATCTTTTGATACTGGTAATGGCTCAAAAGGGCCACCACTTACGGGGTATTCATGCCCGTGTCACCTCTTGGGTGGCTTAATCTTCATCAATCAATCGAATAGCACACAGTACAATCTCCAGTCAAGAATGTAGCACTCGGCGTGTACAGTTCTAATCGACCCAAGACGCTACAGCCTCGACACAGAGCAGACAGCAGACTACGACCGTTGTTCAGGTCCATGTAAACTACATCTACCCGAAGTCCTTCGTCTGAATAGCCAGTTACCAGTTACAGGAGATACTTTTTCACCCACAGAGTTATTAACTCATGGAACCGCCTACCCACCGAAGCGGTACGTGGCAAAACGATTATGATTTTCAAAATATACCTGGAAAAGATCATTCCTCCCTACACCTGGGGGGTACCTTCGTTAAAGTAAAAAGGTATACAGAAATAACAAAGAAAATAGAAATGAATACTATTACCTTCGATGTTAGTAGTAGTTGTGCAAGTGAGGAGAAAGAAAAAATATTACGGAGTTCATGGATGAAAGTAGATTGATAATATTATCTTGGAACGTTAATGGATTAAAAACTAGAGCGGTGGATGTACACTATTATACTCTTAGAGAGAATATTAACATAGTAGCACTCCAGGAAACTGGGGATAGGGATGGTAACATTCTGAACATGAAGATGAACATGTTGAACATGAAGATGTTCAACTGCTGGGCGAGCCCTCTCCTACTCATCTGAGGGGAGGGAGATTAGATTATGCTTGTTTGATAAATGCTGAGGGCATAGAGGAGAATTGTCTTACTGTGGATGAAATGCTAAGAGATTTTGCATTACAAATACAGCTTAAACTAGATAAAAAGCATGCCTGCCTTCAGAGGAAAAGCTTAAAGTTTAATAAGGGAGAATTAAGGGGTCTTGTTGGTCATATTAAGTCTTGGTATGATACTTATAAGCCAGTTTCGGCAGAAGCATTTTATTAAGATTTAATTAAGGAGGTTGATGTATTTATTGCAACATTGAACCGGAAAACATCTGGTATAGAAAAGCCTCCCCCCATAAAAGTGTGCGGCGAAGAGAAAGGAAATTTGGAGCAAGTATTGGCAGGAGTTTGCAGAGAAAGTTAGGAGTAACAAACTTGAAGGAAATCTGCCAAGACATAAATGAAATAAGGGGTAAAAAGCATAATATTGTTGCACATCCTGACCCGTAAGGAATTGCAAAAGGTCTCGTAAATAAATGGGCGGAAGCTGCCAAACTTAGTTCATTTAATTACCCGCTGTAACGAGAGAGTCGTTTGATTCTTGGAAAGATCTAAGAAAGGATTTTATACTTACAGCAGGTAACAGTGGTGATGTCACTTGCACAGGTATTACCAGAGAAGAACTAATAACGGCGATTAAAGTTGGGAAATCTACCGCCCCCTGGGGAGGATGGAGTAACTTATGAAATACTTAATGAACTTGCCATTATGACGAAAAGCCCGCTGTTAGACCTCTTTAATATTAGTTATAAAGAGGGCAGAATTCCCAGTAAATGAAAAAGAACTATGATCATCCTTATCCCTAAAGCCAATGGAGAGTACAGACCTGTGTCTTTAACCTCGTGTTTTTGTAAAATGATGGAGAGGATCATTTTAAATAAACTTTTCTATATAATAGGTGATCTGCTGTCTAATAATTTTTTGGGTTCCTCAGAGGAAAAAGTACCTCTGACTGTATTATTAAATGTCTAGCTAATGGTAATGATTATTATAGAATTTGTTTTGATTTATAAGGAGCTTTTGATAAAGCCAACAAAGAGGTTATTTTATATGAATTAGCTGGTCTTGGTGTTGAAGGGAGATTATTGCGCTGGATAGGGGATTATCTTCAGGAAAGGAAGGCTCAGGTGTGGTATCAAGGTTGTATGGTTCAAGGTTCAAGGTATCAAGGTCAAGAACTCTGCACACCTCAGGGAGGAGTGTTGAGTCTCACCCTGTTTAATGTACTAATGAATAAGATAGCATCTGAGAAATACTCAAATTGGGTAACTCCAATCATATATGCCGATGATATTTTGTTTCAGGGCAAAGATATTTCAAAGGTTCAAACAGTGTTGGACAATTTCGGAAACCAGTGTCACCACATGGGACTAGTGGTTAATGAAGACAAAACTAAAGTTTGAATGTAGAAGTCGGAGGCCCATTATATTGGAAATAAACGGTAAAAATATAGAGAGTGTTAATATATATAAATATTTAGGCATATATGTTGGATATACCCATGAGAGTTTGGAAACTGAGATGAACAGACTGCTGAGTCAATGTCGGAAGAGATTACAACCTCTGAAGGCATTGGCATGCTGTGGAAAGGAGTGGGAGTCCAAGTGCTACGAATGATGTACTTGAGTACTGTAAGATTTCTTATTGATTATGCTACACCTGTCATTTCTTGTTTTGGTAAAGGTAGGATGGGCAAGCTGGAGAAGGTACAAAATGAAGCCGTTGGGGGTCGTTGTGAGCCGCTGCTACCTGAATTTTTGCCCACACTTGTCTTGCAGACGTTTCTCTTCCAATAGAGCTAGTGAACTCTAGTCATTGTCTTTCCCTTTGTAACTCATCTGCAATGTATGTACCTTTACCTGACTAAAAAATCTAATCTAAATCTATATCTAATCTATATGCTTAGATATATGCAAATGAGAGAGTAATAGAGCGAAACCTTTAAAATACTGAACAATTTGGAGGATATTGATTCATACAATTTCTTCAAAAGGTCAGATGTAACACGAACAAGGAGCAAAGGTTTTAAGCTCAACAAGCCACAGTGTAGGAGTGACAACAAATGCTTTTTAACCCATACGATTATGATCATGGCAATAAGGTTTCTAAAACAGTAGGCATTCTTCCAAAGTCAGACACTGTACTATGTTCCTCGCCCTAACCTAGTCACTCAGTATTATTCACTCATTTATCTATGTCTTGTCTATGTCTTAAAGGTTACAAGACGTACATTAGTCAATACAATTGGTGCTTAAAATGTTAAGGATCTCTTGTGAAACACGGGTATTAATAAAAAAATTATTATGTAAAATAAATAAAAAAGGCCCAAGGGCCATGAAGTAACAAGAATGCAAGGCTGTCACAAGCTGGCATAAGTAGAGAAGACGGAAGATTCTTCATATTAAAAGACCCTGCTTCTCCAAGATGGCAGTCACACCCTGCTTGCCCTGGACAATCACCATATGGAGAAGGACTGTTTACTGTGAAGGGAAGTCAACAAATGCAATGCCAGCATGAGTCAGTCTTGAAGGGTAAACGATGATGGCACCCCTCACAGTAACACAAAAGCCGAGCAAGCCCAGTGAGAAAGACCTGTTGATGGGAAGGAGGAGAATCATTAGTCACAACAAAATCCACATAGAAACAAAGAAGAGAAAAAAAATAAAGTGGATGTCTTCTTTTTGTATAGACATAATAAATAGTGCCATTTGGCTATGTATTTATATGATATATAATAGAATACAGCATAAAACAAAATAAGAGGGGTGATAGGAGAAGAAAAGATTAGTGTTCAGTGAGAATCCACAAGGTCTTCTCTGAATACTCTTTATTTTCTTCAAGGCTGTGGGTCCCTACAATTGCACCAGAGGTGGTACACACCCCTATTATTATTTAAACAGGTGAGTAAAAATAGGTGAGTACACACACGGTGTTAGCAAACTTAGCCTCCAAACACACACACACATGGTATCAGCAAGCTTAGCTTCCAAATACACACATGGTATCAGCAAGCTTAGCCTCCAAATACACACATGGTATCAGCAAGCTTAGCCTCTAAACACACACACACACACACAAATGGTATCAGCAAGCTTAGCCTCTAAACACACACACACAAATGGTATCAGCAAGCTTAGCCTCCAAACACACACACACACACACACCGTATCAGCAAGCTTAGCCTCCAAACACACACACACACACACACACCGTATCAGCAAGCTTAGCCTCCAAACACACACACACACATGGTATCAGCAAGCTTAGCCTCCAAACACACAAACACATGGTATCAGCAAGCTTAGCCTCCAAACACACACACACACAGAAAATGGGGACATTGAAACAGTTGATAAACTTGATTTCAAAAGAGAGAGAGAGGTCACTATGGGGAACTTCAAAATTTTTTTAATAAGTAATTAGGCAGACTTGTTGCTAGACAGGGAAGTAAATTAAATGTATGCCAAATTTTGCAAAATATACAATGAAGGCACACAAACATTCATACAAAAACAGAGATGCAGGGCCAGAAAACAGGATTGGTTCAACAGAAATTGAGAGAGGGCCACAGACCAAAAGAGACAAAAATGGAATGAAAGACATTGAAAAACTACAAGCAGATGTCAACAAAGTTTTCGATTGGGCAGCAGAAAATAACATGATGTTTAACAGTGATAAATTTCAGGTATGGCAAAAATGAGGATCTGAAACATAATACAGGGTACAAAACACAATCGAATCTTCCCATAGTAGAAAAACAGCATGTCAAGGATTTGGGAATAATGATGTCCGACGATCTAATATTTAGGGAGCATAACCAAGCAAATATTGCGTCAGCCAGAAAAATGATCGGATGGATTATGAGAACTTTCAAATCCAGGGATCCCATCACAATGGTTGTACTCTTCAAGTCACTTATGTTGTCCCGTCTCGAGTACTGCTCAGTATTCACTTCCCCCTTCAGAGCAGGAGAGATTGCTGAAATAGAGGGAATACAGAGAACATATACGGCACGCATAGACGAGATAAAACACCTAAATTATTGGGATCGTCTCAAAGCTCTCCAAATGTACTCTCTAGAAAGGAGACGAGAGAGATACCAAATAATATACACATGGAAGATACTGGAGGGCCAGGTCCCAAATCTACACAGTAAAATAACAACGTACTGGAGTGAACGATATGGAAAAAAATGCAAGATTGAACCAGTGAAGAGCAGAGGTGCCACAGGCACAATCAGAGAGCACTGTATAAACATCAGAGGTCCGCGGTTGTTCAACGTCCTCCCAGCGTCTATAAGAAATATTGCCGGAACAACCGTGGACATCTTCAGGAGAAAACTGGACTGTTTTCTAAGAGAAGTTCCGGATCAGCCAGGCTGTGGTGGGTATGTGGCCCTGCGGGGCGCTCCAAGCAACAGCCTGGTGGACCAAACTCTCACAAGTCGAGCCTGGCCTCGGGCCGGGCTTGGGGAGTAGAAGAGCAGAACCCCATCAAGCAGGTATCAATATAGAAAGAAGCCAAACCCCCAATCATACCAGCGATACAAAGATGCGAGAAACAACTATACAGCAGTAAGGGGAGAGGCAGAAAGAAATTTTTAAAAAGGGATAATGGATAAATGTAAAACAGAACTGGGCCTATTCTACAAATTCATAAACAACAAATTGCAGGTAAAGGATAATATCCAGAGGTTGAAAATAGGAAACAGATTCACAGAAAATGATAATGCAATGTGTGAAACATTAAACCAAAAGTTCCAAAGTGTGTTTATACAAAATGAAATCTTAAGAGAACCAGACACAATAAGAATTTCTGAGAACCTCATAGAGCGTATAGAGGTGTCTAGAGATGAAGTGGAAAATATGCTAAAGTAGCTAAGTAAGAACAAAGCAGTTGGTCCAGATGGAGTTTCACCATGGGTTCTGAGAGAATGTGCATCTGAGCTCAGCCTTTCACTTCACCTGATCTTTCAGGCATCCCTGTGTATAGGAGTCATAGCAAACATGTGGAAAAAGGCTAACATAGTTCCAATCTACAAAAGTGGCAACAGGGAAGACCCCACCCCTCTCAGTTATAGACCTGAATCATTGACAAGTGTAACAGTGAAAAGATTGAAAAAAAAAATAATAAAAACTAAATGGGTAGAACACCTGGAGAGAAATTATATAATATCACACAGACAGTATTGTTTTCGATCTGGAAGATCCTGTGTATCGAATTTACTCAGTTTCTATGATTGAGCCACAGAGATTTTAAAGGAAAAAGGTAGTTGGGTCGACTGCATCTATCTAGACATAAAAAAGGCTTTCGACAGAGTTCCACATAAGAGGTTGTTCTGGAAACTAGAAAATTTTGGATGGGTGACAGGTAAGCTTCTAACATGGATGAAAAATTTTCTGACTGATAGAAAAATGAGGGCAGTAATCAGAGGCAATCGGACTGGAGAAGTGTCACAAGTGGAGTACCACAGTACATGCACCAGAAATGTTCATTGTCTACATAAATGATCTACCAGTTGGAATACAGAATTATATAAACATGTTTGCTGATGATGCTAAGATAATGGGATGGATAAGAAATTTAGATGATTGTCATGCCCTTCAAGAAGACCTGGACAAAATAAGTATATGGAGCACCACTTGGCAAATTAAATTTAATGTGAATAAATGCCATGTTATGGAATGTGGAATAGAACATAGATCCCACACAACCTACAAATTATGTGAGAAATCTTTATATAATTCTGATAAAAGAAAGAGGTCTAGGGTTGATTCTAGATAGAAAACTATCACTTGAGGCCCACATAAAGAACGTTGTGTGAGGAGCCTATGCCACGCTTTCTAACTTCAGAATTTCGTTTAAATACATGGATGGCGAAATACTAAAGAAATTGTTCACGAGTTTTGTTCGGCCAAGGCTAGAATATGCAGCGCTTGTGTGGTGCCCATATCTTAAGAAGCACATCAACAAACTGGAAAAGGTGCAAAGACATGCTACTAAGTGGCTACCAGAACTAAAGGGCAAGAGCTATGTGGAGAGGTCAGAGGCATTATATATGCCAAAACTAGAAGACAACAAAAAGAGGTGATAAAATCACTATGTACAAAATAGTAACAGGAATTGATAAAATCGATAGGGAAGATTTCCCGAGACCTGGAACTTCAAGAACAAAAGGTCATAGATTTACACTAACTAAACAAAGATGCCAAAGAAATATAACAAAATTTCCTTTCGCATACAGAGTGGTACACGGTTGGAACAAGTTAAGTGAGAAGGTGGTGGCGGCCAAGACCGTCAGTAGTTTCAAAGCATTATGTGACAAAGAGTGCTGGGTAGACGGGACACCACGAGCGTAGCTCTAATCCTGTAACTCCACTTAGGTAACTACAATTGGTGTCAGCAAGCTTACCATCGAAACACACAAACAGCCTGCCTATTATTCAAGGCCTTCTCTGAGTACTCTCTATTTTCTTTTCTAAGGCTATGGGTCCCTAATCTTGCACCAGAGGTGGTACAACTTTTAAGTTTTTAACTACTGCACTGAGCACCTGATTTTGGCAAAGACTTCTTAGTGCAATTGTCAAGGACACAGTTCTGGTATTTTTTTGTTTATAAATATTCAGGTATAGTTAATGTCAAAATGTTTCAAAACTCAACAATTTATATTTCAAAACAAAAAAAGTAATGAAAACATTACAAAACATTAAAATATAGCCTAATTAATTAATTAATAAAATAGCACAACTCTCAGAATGTCTAAAGGTGCTTTGAGCAATGAAGTAGTTAATTTTATATATATAATATTATATATATAATATATATTTACCTGTGACTACTGCTTAGCAAAAATTTGATCTCTGTGAAAATTGGTCTCGTCATTGCTAGGAGATATTTTAAGACCATGATTTGCTGTGGATGGCACTGTAGTCTTCAAGTCATCAATCTAAAAATAGAGGTAATCTTTTAAAATGTAAATTTTGTATAAAAAAATGCAAAAATAAATTGCAAGAATAATATGAAGTTATTATACAATTTTTGTTTAATTATTTAAATATTTGTGAGACATTATTAAGAAATGTATGAAGTACAGATTCTCTAAGACCTGATATGTATCTGCTTATGTTCCACCACATTACATTCAGGGCTGAAGAGAAAACACAGTCAGTAAGGTAATGATCACTTAGGATGGACTGGGGATGCTACATGTAGGTTGGGACTAAGCTGCGTGAGGCTAGGATGCCCAGTCTGCCTTGTCTAGGCTCGGCTGGGCTAGGCAACACTAGGAAGGAGTCAACAAATCTCTGGAGTGCCTTACTTTTCCTGATATCCTTAAAAAAACAAGAATGATGCCATTTTATAAAGGAGGCAAGACAGCAGACAAACAATTAAAGAAAAATATCAAACCTACTTATACTTTCAAAAATATTTGATTTTTTTTTTTACAAACATATCTTCCTACTTTGTAAAATTCAACATGAATACAAACACACACACACATCCCTAGGAAGCAACCCATAGCAGCTGTCTAACTCACAGGTACTTATTTACTGTTAGGTGAACCAGATATAGAGAATAACCACAAAATGCTATCTCTATAAGAACTATCTTGTAAAGCCACTAGTACACGCAACATTTCAGGCAGGATATATAAAATATATATATATATATATATATATATATATATATATATATATATATATATATATATATATATATATATATATATATA
>NC_091191.1:30993742-31003742 GCF_040958095.1 Procambarus clarkii
GGGAGTATGGGTTCGAGTCACTTCTGGGGTGTGAGTTTTCAGTTGCATATGTCCTGGGGACCATTCAGGCTTGTTCGCATTTGTGTTCCTCACGTGTGCCCCAAAGAATGAGGTGATTTGGTAAAATGCTATGCCCAAGATAACTATCTGAGTGCCGGCGGTGGGGTGGTTCATATAGCCTCGGCTATCACCTCATTATGTCCGGTCGTGATGGTCAAGTGGATTAAGGCGTCTTGTACATACCAGTTGCGTTGCTTCTGGGAGTATGGGTTCGAGTCACTTCTGGGGTGTGAGTTTTCAGTTGCATATGTCCTGGGGACCATTCAGGCTTGTTCGCATTTGTGTTCCTCACGTGTGCCCCAAAGAATGAGGTGATTTGGTAAAATGCTATGCCCAAGATAACTATCCGAGTGCCGGCGGTGGGGTGGTTCATATAGCCTCGGCTATCACCTCATTATGTCCGGTCGTGATGGTCAAGTGGATTAAGGCGTCTTGTACATACCAGTTGCGTTGCTTCTGGGAGTATGGGTTCGAGTCACTTCTGGGGTGTGAGTTTTCAGTTGCATATGTCCTGGGGACCATTCAGGCTTGTTCGCATTTGTGTTCCTCACGTGTGCCCCAAAGAATGAGGTGATTTGGTAAAATGCTATGCCCAAGATAACTATCCGAGTGCCGGCGGTGGGGTGGTTCATATAGCCTCGGCTATCACCTCATTATGTCCGGTCGTGATGGTCAAGTGGATTAAGGCGTCTTGTACATACCAGTTGCGTTGCTTCTGGGAGTATGGGTTCGAGTCACTTCTGGGGTGTGAGTTTTCAGTTGCATATGTCCTGGGGACCATTCAGGCTTGTTCGCATTTGTGTTCCTCACGTGTGCCCCAAAGAATGAGGTGATTTGGTAAAATGCTATGCCCAAGATAACTATCCGAGTGCCGGCGGTGGGGTGGTTCATATAGCCTCGGCTATCACCTCATTATGTCCGGTCGTGATGGTCAAGTGGATTAAGGCGTCTTGTACATACCAATTGCGTTGCTTCTGGGAGTATGGGTTCGAGTCACTTCTGGGGTGTGAGTTTTCAGTTGCATATGTCCTGGGGACCATTCAGGCTTGTTCGCATTTGTGTTCCTCACGTGTGCCCCAAAGAATGAGGTGATTTGGTAAAATGCTATGCCCAAGATAACTATCCGAGTGCCGGCGGTGGGGTGGTTCATATAGCCTCGGCTATCACCTCATTATGTCCGGTCGTGATGGTCAAGTGGATTAAGGCGTCTTGTACATACCAGTTGCGTTGCTTCTGGGAGTATAGGTTCGAGTCACTTCTGGGGTGTGAGTTTTCAGTTGCATATGTCCTGGGGACCATTCAGGCTTGTTCGCATTTGTGTTCCTCACGTGTGCCCCAAAGAATGAGGTGATTTGGTAAAATGCTATGCCCAAGATAACTATCCGAGTGCCGGCGGTGGGGTGGTTCATATAGCCTCGGCTATCACCTCATTATGTCCGGTCGTGATGGTCAAGTGGATTAAGGCGTCTTGTACATACCAGTTGCGTTGCTTCTGGGAGTATGGGTTCGAGTCACTTCTGGGGTGTGAGTTTTCAGTTGCATATGTCCTGGGGACCATTCAGGCTTGTTCGCATTTGTGTTCCTCACGTGTGCCCCAAAGAATGAGGTGATTTGGTAAAATGCTATGCCCAAGATAACTATCCGAGTGCCGGCGGTGGGGTGGTTCATATAGCCTCGGCTATCACCTCATTATGTCCGGTCGTGATGGTCAAGTGGATTAAGGCGTCTTGTACATACCAGTTGCGTTGCTTCTGGGAGTATGGGTTCGAGTCACTTCTGGGGTATGAGTTTTCAGTTGCATATGTCCTGGGGACCATTCAGGCTTGTTCGCATTTGTGTTCCTCACGTGTGCCCCAAAGAATGAGGTGATTTGGTAAAATGCTATGCCCAAGATAACTATCCGAGTGCCGGCGGTGGGGTGGTTCATATAGCCTCGGCTATCACCTCATTATGTCCGGTCGTGATGGTCAAGTGGATTAAGGCGTCTTGTACATACCAGTTGCGTTGCTTCTGGGAGTATGGGTTCGAGTCACTTCTGGGGTGTGAGTTTTCAGTTGCATATGTCCTGGGGACCATTCAGGCTTGTTCGCATTTGTGTTCCTCACGTGTGCCCCAAAGAATGAGGTGATTTGGTAAAATGCTATGCCCAAGATAACTATCCGAGTGCTGGCGGTGGGGTGGTTCATATAGCCTCGGCTATCACCTCATTATGTCCGGTCGTGATGGTCAAGTGGATTAAGGCGTCTTGTACATACCAGTTGCGTTGCTTCTGGGAGTATGGGTTCGAGTCACTTCTGGGGTGTGAGTTTTCAGTTGCATATGTCCTGGGGACCATTCAGGCTTGTTCGCATTTGTGTTCCTCACGTGTGCCCCAAAGAATGAGGTGATTTGGTAAAATGCTATGCCCAAGATAACTATCCGAGTGCCGGCGGTGGGGTGGTTCATATAGCCTCGGCTATCACCTCATTATGTCCGGTCGTGATGGTCAAGTGGATTAAGGCGTCTTGTACATACCAGTTGCGTTGCTTCTGGGAGTATAGGTTCGAGTCACTTCTGGGGTGTGAGTTTTCAGTTGCATATGTCCTGGGGACCATTCAGGCTTGTTCGCATTTGTGTTCCTCACGTGTGCCCCAAAGAATGAGGTGATTTGGTAAAATGCTATGCCCAAGATAACTATCTGAGTGCCGGCGGTGGGGTGGTTCATATAGCCTCGGCTATCACCTCATTATGTCCGGTCGTGATGGTCAAGTGGATTAAGGCGTCTTGTACATACCAGTTGCGTTGCTTCTGGGAGTATGGGTTCGAGTCACTTCTGGGGTGTGAGTTTTCAGTTGCATATGTCCTGGGGACCATTCAGGCTTGTTCGCATTTGTGTTCCTCACGTGTGCCCCAAAGAATGAGGTGATTTGGTAAAATGCTATGCCCAAGATAACTATCCGAGTGCCGGCGGTGGGGTGGTTCATATAGCCTCGGCTATCACCTCATTATGTCCGGTCGTGATGGTCAAGTGGATTAAGGCGTCTTGTACATACCAGTTGCGTTGCTTCTGGGAGTATGGGTTCGAGTCACTTCTGGGGTGTGAGTTTTCAGTTGCATATGTCCTGGGGACCATTCAGGCTTGTTCGCATTTGTGTTCCTCACGTGTGCCCCAAAGAATGAGGTGATTTGGTAAAATGCTATGCCCAAGATAACTATCCGAGTGCAGGCGGTGGGGTGGTTCATATAGCCTCGGCTATCACCTCATTATGTCCGGTCGTGATGGTCAAGTGGATTAAGGCGTCTTGTACATACCAGTTGCGTTGCTTCTGGGAGTATGGATTCGAGTCACTTCTGGGGTGTGAGTTTTCAGTTGCATATGTCCTGGGGACCATTCAGGCTTGTTCGCATTTGTGTTCCTCACGTGTGCCCCAAAGAATGAGGTGATTTGGTAAAATGCTATGCCCAAGATAACTATCCGAGTGCCGGCGGTGGGGTGGTTCATATAGCCTCGGCTATCACCTCATTATGTCCGGTCGTGATGGTCAAGTGGATTAAGGCGTCTTGTACATACCAGTTGCGTTGCTTCTGGGAGTATGGGTTCGAGTCACTTCTTGGGTGTGAGTTTTCAGTTGCATATGTCCTGGAGACCATTCAGGCTTGTTCGCATTTGTGTTCCTCACGTGTGCCCCAAAGAATGAGGTGATTTGGTAAAATGCTATGCCCAAGATAACTATCCGAGTGCCGGCGGTGGGGTGGTTCATATAGCCTCGGCTATCACCTCATTATGTCCGGTCGTGATGGTCAAGTGGATTAAGGCGTCTTGTACATACCAGTTGCGTTGCTTCTGGGAGTATGGGTTCGAGTCACTTCTGGGGTGTGAGTTTTCAGTTGCATATGTCCTGGGGACCATTCAGGCTTGTTCGCATTTGTGTTCCTCACGTGTGCCCCAAAGAATGAGGTGATTTGGTAAAATGCTATGCCCAAGATAACTATCCGAGTGCCGGCGGTGGGGTGGTTCATATAGCCTCGGCTATCACCTCATTATGTCCGGTCGTGATGGTCAAGTGGATTAAGGCGTCTTGTACATACCAGTTGCGTTGCTTCTGGGAGTATGGGTTCGAGTCACTTCTGGGGTGTGAGTTTTCAGTTGCATATGTCCTGGGGACCATTCAGGCTTGTTCGCATTTGTGTTCCTCACGTGTGCCCCAAAGAATGAGGTGATTTGGTAAAATGCTATGCCCAAGATAACTATCCGAGTGCCGGCGGTGGGGTGGTTCATATAGCCTCGGCTATCACCTCATTATGTCCGGTCGTGATGGTCAAGTGGATTAAGGCGTCTTGTACATACCAGTTGCGTTGCTTCTGGGAGTATAGGTTCGAGTCACTTCTGGGGTGTGAGTTTTCAGTTGCATATGTCCTGGGGACCATTCAGGCTTGTTCGCATTTGTGTTCCTCACGTGTGCCCCAAAGAATGAGGTGATTTGGTAAAATGCTATGCCCAAGATAACTATCCGAGTGCCGGCGGTGGGGTGGTTCATATAGCCTCGGCTATCACCTCATTATGTCCGGTCGTGATGGTCAAGTGGATTAAGGCGTCTTGTACATACCAGTTGCGTTGCTTCTGGGAGTATGGGTTCGAGTCACTTCTGGGGTGTGAGTTTTCAGTTGCATATGTCCTGGGGACCATTCAGGCTTGTTCGCATTTGTGTTCCTCACGTGTGCCCCAAAGAATGAGGTGATTTGGTAAAATGCTATGCCCAAGATAACTATCCGAGTGCCGGCGGTGGGGTGGTTCATATAGCCTCGGCTATCACCTCATTATGTCCGGTCGTGATGGTCAAGTGGATTAAGGCGTCTTGTACATACCAGTTGCGTTGCTTCTGGGAGTATGGGTTCGAGTCACTTCTGGGGTGTGAGTTTTCAGTTGCATATGTCCTGGGGACCATTCAGGCTTGTTCGCATTTGTGTTCCTCACGTGTGCCCCAAAGAATGAGGTGATTTGGTAAAATGCTATGCCCAAGATAACTATCCGAGTGCCGGCGGTGGGGTGGTTCATATAGCCTCGGCTATCACCTCATTATGTCCGGTCGTGATGGTCAAGTGGATTAAGGCGTCTTGTACATACCAGTTGCGTTGCTTCTGGGAGTATGGGTTCGAGTCACTTCTGGGGTGTGAGTTTCCAGTTGCATATGTCCTGGGGACCATTCAGGCTTGTTCGCATTTGTGTTCCTCACGTGTGCCCCAAAGAATGAGGTGATTTGGTAAAATGCTATGCCCAAGATAACTATCCGAGTGCCGGCGGTGGGGTGGTTCATATAGCCTCGGCTATCACCTCATTATGTCCGGTCGTGATGGTCAAGTGGATTAAGGCGTCTTGTACATACCAGTTGCGTTGCTTCTGGGAGTATGGGTTCGAGTCACTTCTGGGGTGTGAGTTTTCAGTTGCATATGTCCTGGGGACCATTCAGGCTTGTTCGCATTTGTGTTCCTCACGTGTGCCCCAAAGAATGAGGTGATTTGGTAAAATGCTATGCCCAAGATAACTATCCGAGTGCCGGCGGTGGGGTGGTTCATATAGCCTCGGCTATCACCTCATTATGTCCGGTCGTGATGGTCAAGTGGATTAAGGCGTCTTGTACATACCAGTTGCGTTGCTTCTGGGAGTATAGGTTCGAGTCACTTCTGGGGTGTGAGTTTTCAGTTGCATATGTCCTGGGGACCATTCAGGCTTGTTCGCATTTGTGTTCCTCACGTGTGCCCCAAAGAATGAGGTGATTTGGTAAAATGCTATGCCCAAGATACCTATCCGAGTGCCGGCGGTGGGGTGTTTCATATAGCCTCGGCTATCACCTCATTATGTCCGGTCGTGATGGTCAAGTGGATTAAGGCGTCTTGTACATACCAGTTGCGTTGCCTCTGGGAGTATGGGTTCGAGTCACTTCTGGGGTGTGAGTTTTCAGTTGCATATGTCCTGGGGACCATTCAGGCTTGTTCGCATTTGTGTTCCTCACGTGTGCCCCAAAGAATGAGGTGATTTGGTAAAATGCTATGCCCAAGATAACTATCCGAGTGCCGGCGGTGGGGTGGTTCATATAGCCTCGGCTATCACCTCATTATGTCCGGTCGTGATGGTCAAGTGGATTAAGGCGTCTTGTACATACCAGTTGCGTTGCTTCTGGGAGTATGGGTTCGAGTCACTTCTGGGGTGTGAGTTTTCAGTTGCATATGTCCTGGGGACCATTCAGGCTTGTTCGCATTTGTGTTCCTCACGTGTGCCCCAAAGAATGAGGTGATTTGGTAAAATGCTATGCCCAAGATAACTATCCGAGTGCCGGCGGTGGGGTGGTTCATATAGCCTCGGCTATCACCTCATTATGTCCGGTCGTGATGGTCAAGTGGATTAAGGCGTCTTGTACATACCAGTTGCGTTGCTTCTGGGAGTATGGGTTCGAGTCACTTCTGGGGTGTGAGTTTTCAGTTGCATATGTCCTGGGGACCATTCAGGCTTGTTCGCATTTGTGTTCCTCACGTGTGCCCCAAAGAATGAGGTGATTTGGTAAAATGCTATGCCCAAGATAACTATCCGAGTGCCGGCGGTGGGGTGGTTCATATAGCCTCGGCTATCACCTCATTATGTCCGGTCGTGATGGTCAAGTGGATTAAGGCGTCTTGTACATACCAGTTGCGTTGCTTCTGGGAGTATGGGTTCGAGTCACTTCTGGGGTGTGAGTTTTCAGTTGCATATGTCCTGGGGACCATTCAGGCTTGTTCGCATTTGTGTTCCTCACGTGTGCCCCAAAGAATGAGGAGATTTGGTAAAATGCTATGCCCAAGATAACTATCCGAGTGCCGGCGGTGGGGTGGTTCATATAGCCTCGGCTATCACCTCATTATGTCCGGTCGTGATGGTCAAGTGGATTAAGGCGTCTTGTACATACCAGTTGCGTTGCTTCTGGGAGTATGGGTTCGAGTCACTTCTGGGGTGTGAGTTTTCAGTTGCATATGTCCTGGGGACCATTCAGGCTTGTTCGCATTTGTGTTCCTCACGTGTGCCCCAAAGAATGAGGTGATTTGGTAAAATGCTATGCCCAAGATAACTATCCGAGTGCCGGCGGTGGGGTGGTTCATATAGCCTCGGCTATCACCTCATTATGTCCGGTCGTGATGGTCAAGTGGATTAAGGCGTCTTGTACATACCAGTTGCGTTGCTTCTGGGAGTATGGGTTCGAGTCACTTCTGGGGTGTGAGTTTTCAGTTGCATATGTCCTGGGGACCATTCAGGCTTGTTCGCATTTGTGTTCCTCACGTGTGCCCCAAAGAATGAGGTGATTTGGTAAAATGCTATGCCCAAGATAACTATCCGAGTGCCGGCGGTGGGGTGGTTCATATAGCCTCGGCTATCACCTCATTATGTCCGGTCGTGATGGTCAAGTGGATTAAGGCGTCTTGTACATACCAGTTGCGTTGCTTCTGGGAGTATAGGTTCGAGTCACTTCTGGGGTGTGAGTTTTCAGTTGCATATGTCCTGGGGACCATTCAGGCTTGTTCGCATTTGTGTTCCTCACGTGTGCCCCAAAGAATGAGGTGATTTGGTAAAATGCTATGCCCAAGATAACTATCCGAGTGCCGGCGGTGGGGTGGTTCATATAGCCTCGGCTATCACCTCATTATGTCCGGTCGTGATGGTCAAGTGGATTAAGGCGTCTTGTACATACCAGTTGCGTTGCTTCTGGGAGTATGGGTTCGAGTCACTTCTGGGGTGTGAGTTTTCAGTTGCATATGTCCTGGGGACCATTCAGGCTTGTTCGCATTTGTGTTCCTCACGTGTGCCCCAAAGAATGAGGTGATTTGGTAAAATGCTATGCCCAAGATAACTATCCGAGTGCCGGCGGTGGGGTGGTTCATATAGCCTCGGCTATCACCTCATTATGTCCGGTCGTGATGGTCAAGTGGATTAAGGCGTCTTGTACATACCAGTTGCGTTGCTTCTGGGAGTATGGGTTCGAGTCACTTCTGGGGTGTGAGTTTTCAGTTGCATATGTCCTGGGGACCATTCAGGCTTGTTCGCATTTGTGTTCCTCACGTGTGCCCCAAAGAATGAGGTGATTTGGTAAAATGCTATGCCCAAGATAACTATCCGAGTGCCGGCGGTGGGGTGGTTCATATAGCCTCGGCTATCACCTCATTATGTCCGGACGTGATGGTCAAGTGGATTAAGGCGTCTTGTACATACCAGTTGCGTTGCTTCTGGGAGTATAGGTTCGAGTCACTTCTGGGGTGTGAGTTTTCAGTTGCATATGTCCTGGGGACCATTCAGGCTTGTTCGCATTTGTGTTCCTCACGTGTGCCCCAAAGAATGAGGTGATTTGGTAAAATGCTATGCCCAAGATAACTATCCGAGTGCCGGCGGTGGGGTGGTTCATATAGCCTCGGCTATCACCTCATTATGTCCGGTCGTGATGGTCAAGTGGATTAAGGCGTCTTGTACATACCAGTTGCGTTGCTTCTGGGAGTATGGGTTCGAGTCACTTCTGGGGTGTGAGTTTTCAGTTGCATATGTCCTGGGGACCATTCAGGCTTGTTCGCATTTGTGTTCCTCACGTGTGCCCCAAAGAATGAGGTGATTTGGTAAAATGCTATGCCCAAGATAACTATCCGAGTGCCGGCGGTGGGGTGGTTCATATAGCCTCGGCTATCACCTCATTATGTCCGGTCGTGATGGTCAAGTGGATTAAGGCGTCTTGTACATACCAGTTGCGTTGCTTCTGGGAGTATGGGTTCGAGTCACTTCTGGGGTGTGAGTTTTCAGTTGCATATGTCCTGGGGACCATTCAGGCTTGTTCGCATTTGTGTTCCTCACGTGTGCCCCAAAGAATGAGGTGATTTGGTAAAATGCTATGCCCAAGATAACTATCCGAGTGCCGGCGGTGGGGTGGTTCATATAGCCTCGGCTATCACCTCATTATGTCCGGTCGTGATGGTCAAGTGGATTAAGGCGTCTTGTACATACCAGTTGTGTTGCTTCTGGGAGTATGGGTTCGAGTCACTTCTGGGGTGTGAGTTTTCAGTTGCATATGTCCTGGGGACCATTCAGGCTTGTTCGCATTTGTGTTCCTCACGTGTGCCCCAAAGAATGAGGTGATTTGGTAAAATGCTATGCCCAAGATAACTATCCGAGTGCCGGCGGTGGGGTGGTTCATATAGCCTCAGCTATCACCTCATTATGTCCGGTCGTGATGGTCAAGTGGATTAAGGCGTCTTGTACATACCAGTTGCGTTGCTTCTGGGAGTATAGGTTCGAGTCACTTCTGGGGTGTGAGTTTTCAGTTGCATATGTCCTGGGGACCATTCAGGCTTGTTCGCATTTGTGTTCCTCACGTGTGCCCCAAAGAATGAGGTGATTTGGTAAAATGCTATGCCCAAGATAACTATCCGAGTGCCGGCGGTGGGGTGGTTCATATAGCCTCGGCTATCACCTCATTATGTCCGGTCGTGATGGTCAAGTGGATTAAGGCGTCTTGTACATACCAGTTGCGTTGCTTCTGGGAGTATGGGTTCGAGTCACTTCTGGGGTGTGAGTTTTCAGTTGCATATGTCCTGGGGACCATTCAGGCTTGTTCGCATTTGTGTTCCTCACGTGTGCCCCAAAGAATGAGGTGATTTGGTAAAATGCTATGCCCAAGATAACTATCCGAGTGCCGGCGGTGGGGTGGTTCATATAGCCTCGGCTATCACCTCATTAAGTCCGGTCGTGATGGTCAAGTGGATTAAGGCGTCTTGTACATACCAGTTGCGTTGCTTCTGGGAGTATGGGTTCGAGTCACTTCTGGGGTGTGAGTTTTCAGTTGCATATGTCCTGGGGACCATTCAGGCTTGTTCGCATTTGTGTTCCTCACGTGTGCCCCAAAGAATGAGGTGATTTGGTAAAATGCTATGCCCAAGATAACTATCCGAGTGTCGG